>NC_056731.1:1820583358-1820633358 GCF_019279795.1 Protopterus annectens | reverse complement strand
TGTCAGACACCTATGTATGTAGTGCGTGCATCAGCAGGACAGGTAGCACACATGCATCTGGTGTAATAACCTGATTAGTGTTCCTCACCATCAGATAATCATATATATTCTCCAGAAAGCATACCTGGTATTACCATTAAGCTGTGTGACAGCTCACTGTGACAAAGGTAGTATACTTCAGTTACACATCACTGGAAGATGTGTCTGGAGGTACATGAAGAAGGCTCCATTGTACATAATTATTGGTGTGATGAGGGCTAGGAATAATGAAGGCATTATGGCCTCTGATGTAGATGTCCTTCACATACCCAGTAATTGTGTTACATTCAAGGGAATAGTCAGCAATGTGACCACATGTCAGTGAATGTACCACTTACCATCTACCATAGCACATGGGTCACATACCTATTGGTCTGATTATAGGGTGTAATGTAGACATTATACTTGGGTGGTGTGTTTGTTTTCTGAATTAACAAATCCCACCATGTGTCTTGTCAATGCAGGTGTTGTCATGCCTCTGACAGCAGTGTTTTTTATATGTTGCTACTGTCTATATCATACTAATTTCACAGTTGCAGTCAATGATTGGCCACATGCAGTCCTTGAGGCAGTTGTGTGGACATGGCATGTGTATGTCATCTGTGATGTCCATCATTTAACTAATGGACAGGAAAGGGCCTAGCAGACACCCCTGATGTATGGACCTGATCATTGGACCTGAGATATAGGTCATGTCACGCATTTCCACATAGTGAGATGTCACGTGATACAGTGGTCTACGTATTTGGTGATACAGCTGTTTATGGCCACATATGACAGTGCTGAGTGAATAACTCAGTGTGGATTTGTATCAAATGCTTTGACCTGATCAATTTCCACAAGATGATACTGTTGTCATCATGCATGCCCTCAATGACCTATTTGAGGACATCTATCAGATGTAACAGACATGATGTAGCATTAACAAGTCACACAGGCCTCTTGCACATAGCCAGAATATGACAAGTGTACATGTAGAAGTACACGCATGCATCAAGTGCTATCTCCTCTACTCATATGGATGCATGTTGAGCATGTTGATGTAAACCCTTGTATGGGAATATAGACCAATGTGGAGGCTGTGTTGAAGTGTGTATTCCACCATATCAGGATGGTGTATGTGCTGAATCACACCATAGGCAATCTATGATGTTGTCACAGGCCATTTCTTCCATGTGATAGTTCTGGAGGAAGGTAAGACAGTGCAGACTGCCTATCATGATCTGGCCTAGGAATCTGACACAATCCCCTATGTAAGTATCATTGAGAAACTCTCCCAGCTGGGGATAAAAACTTACATTAGTAGATGGATAACCGGTTGGGTCACCGACAAAACACATGCAGTGAAAGTTGGTGAATCAATCTGTAACAGTAGAGCTGTCACCATTACCAAACCACCAGGGATCTGTGCTTGGCCCTTCACTGTTTGGACTCTATTTCTAAACAGTTCAGGCTAAAGTATATGGCCATTGCCTTAACAAGTTTGCTGATTCTTGCATATAGGTTTATAAGTGGGTACTAGGCTATCTGCCAGAAGGCATTTATAAGCCTAGCCAGAATGTGTTGGCTTTCGCCACCCCCCTAGATTAGTTCCCTGTGCCTCTGTCCAGCAAAGCCACTGAAGTGATCCCCGAGGTATACTTTCTGTTTCCCATCCACTCTTCAAGGTTTCTTTTGAAGAGGGTTAGCGAGGAGCTCTGCCTAATGTAGATTGGGATCTTGTTCCAAAGCATGGGAAGTCTCTGGGACAGGAATCTATCCCTCCAGCACGTCCTATTTATTGTTGTGGTGAGGTTTAGATCCCTAGCATGTGTGGCTTGAGGGGATAAGGTTTTCTTTAGGTGGAGCATGTCCATCAGTTCTGGGTTGGACATGGCCTTGTATGTCAGGCAGAGATCACCTCTGAGTAGGCGGTATGCAACCGAGTACAACTGGAGTTTCTTCAGTCGAGCTGCATAGGGCATCTGTTTGAGGCCATTGCTCCTCTTGGTGAGGTACTTCTGTGGTCTTTCCAGCTGTTGCAGGTGTCTTGTAAGGTACATCCCAAATGGGGCGTTGTACTCTAAGATAGGTCTGATGAGTGATAAGTAGAAGGGCACAATGACCTCTTTTGATCTGGATGTGAACCCTTTTGTGATTAGATGGGCCACGTAGAAGGATTTTCTAACCACTTTGGCAATGTGATTATCAAAGGTGAGATTACTATCTACTTGGGTCCCCAGATCCCTTATTACATCTTCTGTATTTAGGGGACAACCACCTATGTGGTAGTTTGTGGGTACTTTGTTTTTTCCAAAGGGGATGACTATGCACTTTTTGGCATTTAGCTTGAGGTCATGATTTTGACACCAGGTATCCATCTCAGTGAGACCCTTTTGGAGGATGTCTGTGTCAGCTGGAGAGTCAATTATAGCCCCTAGTTTGCAGTCGTCTGTGAACTTGGTCAGCCATAGTCCTCCTGTGCTTGCCTGTACCTCTGAGAAGTATATGCCAAACAGGAGGGGTCCTAGGACTGAGCCCTGGGGAATGCCACTTGTAACCGGTTTATAGTCGGACCTAGCTCCCGCAACTCTCACCATGTGTGTTCTGTCCATGAGCCGGCTGGCAACCCATCTTGTGACGTAGGGGTTTATGTTCAGGCTGGTGAGCTTGTCTATAATACCAGAATGGGGAATGGTGTTGAAGGCCTTAGCGAGGTCTAGTTAGGCTGTGTGTACCACCTTTCCCTCATCTATAGCCTTGGTAACTGTCTCAAAAAAGTCCTCCAGGTTTAGGAGGCATGATCTGCCCTTAACAAAACCAAACTGGGTAGGGTCCAGTGTTTGGAGGTTCCCAATGTCTCTGTGAATGAGTTCCATGATGATGAACTCCATAGCCTTGCAGACCAAGCTAGTCAAGCTTATAGGGTGATAGTTCCCGGGGTCTTTTGTGGCTCCACCTTTGTGGACTGGAATAACCGTTGCTGTGTGCCACTCTATGGGTATGTAGCCTGTGGAGAGTTTCAACAGTGTGTTCAGGTGAGGGGTTGAGCTCGTGTAGGATGCAGCCTGGGACACCGTCCGGTCCCATTGATGCTGTGTTTTTGTCTTTGGAGAGGGCTATTTTAATTTCAGTGTCTTCGATTTCAGGGACTCTACATTCTTCTGGTATGGTTATGGGCCATTTTGGGGGTGAGAGGAGGGTGAAATTTGCGCTGAACCTGTCTGCCAGGATGTTGGCGGTATCGGTCGGTTCAGTGTATTTTGTGCCATTCTGCACTAACTCCGAGCAGATATGAGCATTGCCACTTAGATTCTTGACATAGCTAAAGAATGCCTTGTGGTTATCTTTACAGTCCTTGGAAATTTTTCTTTCAAAGCTCGCCTTGGATGATTTTATGAGGGATCGTAGTTTCTTGCTGATACTGATCAGGGATGTCTTCCCTTCTTGGGATTTTGCTCTTTTCTGTACTAGTTTCCTCCTTCTATTGTATGGCTTGTTTATGGCAGGAGTCCACCAGACTGGTTTCCTTTTCTTGGAGGAGTGAGTCTTGGTTTTGCTTGGGATGGCACAATCCATGCATTCTTGTAGCTGCCCGTAGAATGCATTAGTAAAGGATTTTGCAGCTTGGACAGTGTTCTCCTTCAGCATGGGGGCTTTGAAACTTTCCACCTCGGTCTTAAGTAACGTGAAGTTTGCTTTTGAAAAGGTTTTCATGGTGGCTTTCTTGTCCAGGGGTGGGGGTGGAATATGAATATGCAAAGTGATTTGTTTATGGTCAGATCTAACCAGTGAGGGGTTGACCTCTGGTGTGGAACACCGGTCGCTCATTTTGGTGATGACCAGGTCCAATATGTTGTCACCTCTGGTGGGAGTGTTGACCAGTTGAACCAGGGCATTTGAGTTTATAAATTCTAGGAAAAGTTGGGCAAGGGAGTTAGTACTTGAGTTGTTCTCCCAGTTAATGTTTGGGTAATTGAAATCACCCAATATTAGGGTGTTTGGTAGGACCTTTATGTTTCCCAATGTTTCCAGAAGCACGGAATGGGGGTCCTGGGACATGGTGGGTGATCTGTAGCAAGCTACAATTTGAATTGCAGTTTTGCCCATTGTTAGTTGCACATGGATGATCTCTGAAGCATCATGCTGTGCCACTAACCTGGAGGTGTGGGTATCCTTGATGAATATGGATACGCCCCCGCCTTTTGTATTTTGGTTTGGGTTCTGTGGCCAAAATGTATGGTATGAGCTGTAGCCTGGTAGTGCTGGGGTGCTCTCTATAGCCTTAAACCAGGTTTCTGTTACTGCACATATATCGATTTTCTACATACTGAGGAGTGCCTCAAGTGCATGCATTTTGAGGTTTAGACTTCTGGCATTGAGTAGCATTACCCTCAGTTTTTTTGTTACTTGTGCTATTTACAGCAGTGGGTTTGTCTTTTGAGCCTTGCCTAAAAAAGGCACTTTGGGGGTGGCAAGAGCCTTGGCAAGTATTTGAAAGCCAGGGTGACAGGTGCAAGCTGTCTCTAGTGAAGCAGAGTGGCTTGTCGAGCATGTCATCCCAGGCAGACAGACACTGGATCCCCTTTGAATGACACCACAAACTTAGCCAATTGTTGAATTCGATAATTTTTTCTTTATACAGTGGTATAATTCTTGGTGAGGGCAGGGTCATACCGGCCTGGGCTATGTGATCAGAGAGCTCTTCCATGTCTCTTTTCATGTAGTCCAGGGATGTACGGCTCAGGTCATTCACACCAACATGGACAATGACAGAGTCATATTTGTACTAATTCTGGAGTGACCTGAGTGCTTGAGTTATGTGGCGGATCCTGGCACCCGATAGGCAGCTAACAGTAACCTTCTCCTTATTCAGCCTAGTGAGTGGGATGTCGGTGTGCCTGACTATAGACTCACCTATTACTAGTATGTTGGGTAAGTTATTTTGCCTTAAGGGCTGTGATTGCATGGCACACTGGTTTTGTGAGGTATGTGTTTCATGGTTTGTGTTGGGGTGTGGAGGTTACTTGGATGTTTGCTTTGGAGGTCTCTGTTGGTTTTGCAGATTTTTATTTAGAGCTTCCGAGTATGTTACCATGTATTTATGTATGTTTTTTGCCAGTGCTGGTTTAATGGGTCTATGTAAGACTGGTGGTGTGATGCAAGTATTTCCCTTCTCCTCTTGACTGACTGATCCAGTCTTGGGTTGAGAGAACTTAGCCTCTAGTTTGGCTGTATAACTGCATCTCTCGCATGTATTAGTGTTTGGTGGTAGGAGGAGGGGGTTGTCTGTGTACATGAGGCAGTTGTAACATTGCCTCAAAATGCCCAGATTCACCAGTTGAACTGGAGAGTACACCTGAAACTGCCCTTTGGACATGCCTGGATAGGTACAGTGAACTGTTTTACTGGATGGCTGGTAAGGTTGAATAGAGAGCCTTGTCCTACTGTACAGTACAGGAGGGTCTAGTCCTAGGTTTTATAATTGCTTGCTATATGTTTTGAGCAAGTGCCAGGCTGAGAAATGAATGGCTTGAGTGCTCAAGTTGAAAGTTTGTCTAGTTCCAAGGGAAAAATTGAAGAAGAGACTTTGTGGAGCCGGGAATAGTTTTACCCTAGCTAACCGGCGCTGCCCGGCGTGTAAAACCGGGCAATACGGTATTTGTAGCAGAGAAAAGAAAGAAATAGAAATTAGCCCAAAATGGCCAATAAACTACTAATTTCTGGGCTGAAACCACTCCTCTTGGGACAGATAGGCTGCTCAAAGCTCCCCTCTCTCACAGGTGAACAGAGAAACGTCCTTCTATCCAAGTAAGGTATGGGCAAACACAGAGATTTGTTACACAGCCCTGAATTCAGTACTAACTTGAAAACTGGACTATACTAGCTTAGAAAGGTGGGAAACAAGTATATATATATATATATATATATATATATATATATATATTTTTTTTTTTTTTTTCAGAAAATAAAGCAGATACACTCAAAAAAACAGTTTAAAAGTACAGAAAAGGATCCTTATTGTTATATATCGCAGTTCAGAGTTGTAGTCAATGGCCCCAGTAATAAAGTAGGAAGAAACACAAATACAGTAAAAGCAGATGAGTAAAGTGAAATTTCATATATATATATATATATGAAAACACGAATAGAAAGACTGTTACAAGCACAAACCAGTACCCTCGAGCCAAGGAACACCAAAAGTATTTTAACGTTCTTTATTTAAGGATAAACGTTTTCGCCTCCGCTATGCAAAAGCTTAATCAGAAACAACACAATAAAAAGTAAAAGCGCCACTTTTAAACAGTGAAAACATGATGTCATTTCCTTAGAAACATTGTTGCCAGGGTGAATCATACAAGGGGGATGTTCGCTCCAAAGGAAAAGTTAAAGAGTACAAATTTCTTAACCTTAGGAGTATATAAAATCCAATAAAACCATAACATTACATTCAATATTATGTGTAGTGAAGGTCAGAGAAGTCATTAAAAAATACATTTGTCATAAAACATAAAGATAAAAATAAAAATAAAATGAGGAATGTCATCTCTTGTAACTTTTATATTTAAGTATAGAAGAAATGTTACAAGACTCATTCAAACCGGGGTATGAATAAGCATCCACCCCAATTTGCCACTCTAATTCTCTAGTCTCTAAAAACAGAGACTGAGGTCCACCCCTAGGGCCCATAGTAACATGTTCAATCCCCATGAATTCAAAACTGTGCCCTATGTTGTTAAGGATGTGTTTAGATAAAGCATTGCCAGTTTTTTTATTTTTTTATAGAGTAACAATGCTGGTAGATGCGATCACTGAATAGAAATTAGCCCAAAATGGCCAATAAACTACTAATTTCTGGGCTGAAACCACTCCTCTTGGGACAGATAGGCTGCTCAAAGCTCCCCTCTCTCACAGGTGAACAGAGAAACGTCCTTTTATCCAAGTAAGGTATGGGCAAACACAGAGATTTGTTACACAGCCCTGAATTCAGTACTAACTTGAAAACTGGACTATACTAGCTTAGAAAGGTGGGAAACAAGTATATATATATATATATATATATATATATATATATATATATATATATATATAGATATAGATATATATATATATATATATATATATATATATATATATATATATATATTTTTTTTTTTCCAGAAAATAAAGCAGATACACTCAAACAAACAGTTTAAAAGTACAGAAAAGGATCCTTATTGTTATATATCGCAGATCAGAGTTGTAGTCAATGGCCCCAGTAATAAAGTGTAACACAAACACATAAAAAAAAGATGAGTAGAGTGAAATAATATAATATATATATATATATATATATATATATATATATATATATATATATATATATATAAAAAAAAACAAAAAACTATTAACCAGAAAACTCAAAACTGAGCCCTGTCCCAGCAGTCTTCAATCAGATAAGTTCTAACTGCACACCCCTGCTTACTAGGGTGCAGGGGAACCTTCTCCAAAAAAAGATGGCCTGGATCAGTTCTCAAGTTATACAAACAAAGCTAGATTCAGCAGGCCTGAATCTGGTCTATGCTACAGCAATAAGGCACACCAATTTCAGAAAGAAACAGTTCAAATAACAGTCACAATAAGCCTGTGAACAGAAATTCTCAGCTCAGAAGGGTAGAATCCAGCCTCTCCTCCCACAAGAGTGCAGACCACAAACCTTCTTAATGTAGAATAACTGGCCTGAACTAATACACTTTTAGAATAGCAGACACTGGGCCTTCAATCAGAAATTCCCAGCTTAGAAGGATGTACGCTACCTGCCCTGCCACAACAGTGCAGACCACAAACCTTCTTAATGTAAAACAACCTGTATGAAGCCCAAGTGCTTAAACCAAAAGACTTAGAATAACAGTTACAATTTAATCAGGCTACGACCAAGCAGTAATAAATGCAGCAGAATAAATAAAATTGAGTACTTTTAAGAAAAGCAAAATAAAGTAGGAGGAAACACAAATACAGTAAAAGCAAATGAACAAAGTGCAAACATTTTTTTTAAGTGCAAGAAGAGAGGAAGGAAGAACCTAAGTTGGCTGGCCTTCTCAAATCTTCTCTCTGTATTAAGTAGAGTGAACACTAGACTCAGAATATGATCTAACTGTACTCAGTTAAGTGAGCAAATGAGATGGACTCAGGAGGAATGTTCTAATACAGACTTACAGGAGGGGCGGGCAATTGCAGAGCCACCAACACTAATACCAACACAGGAACAGGGAGGGAGGGTGCGAAACTAACTGCAGAGAGACACACAGCACACTGTTCAGAAACACACAATTAGGAAACAGAAAAAGATGAAAATATAGTACTTTTAAAACTACAAGTTTGCACTAACAAAAGATTAAAATTCTCTACTGAATACTATTACTATCAGGTGCAATCATTGAGTCCATCAATGATGATAACCTAGTACAGGCGGAGGTAACACAAATGAATTGGGACAAAGGCATACAATCTACTACTAAATGCAAAAAAAATTATTTTTTGTCTTGTCCATCTGAAAAGTGGAATTTCATGTTAGTCACAGCATTTACAACAGTCCTGCTATGCTGACACACAGTGATGCCAACACTGGGAAAACATGTAGATAGCAGTCTGATCTTTGACCACAAAGGCCCACACTGCTATTTAAAGCCTATGTTCTGCAATTCATGCGTCATGCCATCACATGCAGATTCTAGGACTATATGATACCACTGCAGTCAAACCACATCAGAACAGTAATAGAGTATAATGTTCTCTTCTGCATGTGCCTCATCAGACACATGCAGCAGCTGGAAGGACCACAGGGCTTTCTCAGCAAGATAACACAGGGCCTACAAACCATGCCATGATATATATGTATAGAGTTAAAGCCATGTCACTGTAATCTGTCTGGTATATGATGAGGTGACATCTGCCTGGCCACTAGGTCAGTGTCTGACTCTGCCCTGATGAGAGTACTGCATATCCAAAAATTGGATACAGCTGATGACATCAGCAATGTCTGTTGAGAAGAATATGGCAGTAACAGTGTATTGCATGCTGGAGTAAAATGCTCTCTGTAATGTCAAGCATGAGCTCATGCACGCACACACACACACACACACACACACACACACACACACACACACACACACACACACACACACACATACACATACACACACACACACAGTTGACTGTAGTGAGAACATAACCCTTACCTATCTATGTACACAGATACCATGGCACAAGTCTGACTTTTACAAGACTGCAGGTGAACTTATAGTAGATGACATCAGCAGGCCATGTGGGGGACAGGAGGCTGGGTGGGCTGCATGAAATGGATGTGTAGGCATCTGCAAGAACCAAAATACTGTTAATCAATGGTACTGGATCAGTAACTATGGGATGCACACTTCTGCTCTTCTGTCTAGAGACGTACACACAGGCACGCATGCTCAGTTGACTACAGTGAGAACAGAACCATACCTATCTAAGTACACAGACTAGAGAATGCAGTACTTTATATAAGCACCATGGCACAAGTCTGATTTTTCTATGAGTGCAGGTGAACTTACAGTATATGACATCTGCAGGCCATGTGAAAGACAAAATGTTGGGAGGCCCACATAGACTCATAGCTTCATATGTTCACAGGAGGCTACTATCCTAATGACCCTATGGTGTTTAGAGGCCTAGCTGTGTCAAAACACAAGTACCCTTATTGAGCTTTCTTGAATGGTAATTGTTAGCAAAGCTATTTAGTGACAAACATCAACTGCCCTGTCCATGAGTGACATAGGTTTCACCCCAGAGGTGACCTTACAATCACCCAACCAGTAGTCAAGGTTGCACTTGAACAGGGTCATTGAGAATCACTGCTTTACACACAGTGTCAGCCTATTATAGAGGATTGTGAGTCATTGGAAGATATATCTGTCTCCCCAGCATGTTCTGTTTATGTCACAGGCTAGGTTGAGAAGTATACGCCAAGTTCTTCTTGTCCCATTTGATTTGCATATGTCCAGCATTTTCAGTTGGGTAGGGTCTAAGACTGTTCTGTAAGGCATCCATAGGTCACCTCTCAGCAGCCTACATGATACTGAATACAGTTATAAGTCTTTCAGTCTTTCCATGTATGTCATGGTTAGGGGCTCTGGTTTCTCCCAGGCATAACCTTGTGTTTTCTCCAGTTGCTGACAGTGTCTGGTGAGATACAGCCAAACAAATGCATTGTACTCAATTACTGATCTGATAAGGGTACAATACAGCAGAGGTTTGACCACTCTGGTCTTGGATGTGATGTCCATATGTATGATGCGCACAATGCAGAATGTGTGTGTTACCACTGTAGACACACAGTGATGAAGCTGTAGATTGCTATCAACATGGGTTCCCAAGTCTCAAAACACTGTTTGAGCTTAGGGGACTGCTATGTATCTCACAATTAGCAGGGGTACTTCATTGCCAAAGGGGACAATGAGACATTGTATGCTTTAAGGTTCAGTCCATGAGTTTGGCACCAATCATTTGTATGTGACAATCCCTTCTGTAGTATGCTACCATCATTGGGGAACTCTACATTACTGCATCCAGTTACCAGTCATCTGCAAACATTGTAAACAACAAACCATCTACCATTGCCTGCAGTTCATGGAAGTAGTTTACAAATAGTTGAGGGCCCAGCACAGATCCTTGTGGTATTCTAATGCTAAGTGGCTAGTGGTGGAAGTGTAGTCCCCAACTTTGAGAGTGTGTGCTATGTCAGTGAGCCAGTTACCTATTCATCTGCTACTGTCTGCCTTAATTCGCATATGGGAAATCTTCACTATGACACATAAATGGGGAAGAGTGTCAAAGCCCTTAGACAACTCAGCATATGAGGTATGACCAATAATCTCTCATCCAGGTGATTGGAGTCAGTATCCAAGAAATCCACAAGGGTCAGTAAGCAAGATCTACCATTGATAAAAACAAAATGGCTATGGTTAAGTGTGTTGAAGGTTACCCATGTCCCTGTGGATATGGTCCATGCTGATTACTTTCCTAGCCTTGCAGATAAAGCTTTTTTAGACATATGGGTCAATGACTGTAGTATTGCATTTTACCAGACTGATGTGCATTGAATAGCACACAACATTTTATATTACATTTTGTAGTGTGGTTGATATTATATATATGGAAAAAGTACTAAGACCCCAGAGTTATAGTGTTTGGGGGTGCCAGTGCATGGATGTATTGTAAATAATTGTCATATTGTTAGATAAGGCCTTTAGTTTGTAATGTTTCTACATGTCATTTCATGTCATACACAGGAAACAGAGAGTAAACAGGAGTAATACAACATATTATGCACATTTTCATAATGCTGCAAGCAGTGGGTTTGCTTGGCGGTTAGCAACCACATACACAAGCAAGATACACGTTTGTGCATAGCTAAGCAGTGCACAACCACAAGCTGAATTGCTAAAGTCTGACAGTTAGTACTAAATATATGAAATACACCTGCTGCTTACCTGACACTGTGGCAGCATGTGTTAATGCATTGAATGTTGGTGAAGGGATGTAGGTATACCTGAGTCAGGTAAATTGGGTAGGTGAGGAAGCAATTGCAGACAGACAAGACAAGTGTTGTATTTGAGCACACAACCTCTGACTAAAGTCTAATACTGTGATCTTGATTTGTGCTACAGACTAATGCATGCATACTTGATTTTATGGTTGAGATATGCATGCTCAATGGGATACAACTTCATAAAATACCAAATAAGCTATCTTTAACTTTTAATGATACAATACCTGTACTCTTTGGCTGTGTACATACCACATGGTTCCCTCATCCCCGCCAATCTAGCCCCATGAGTTCAGACTTTGCACTCATGGTCACTGGCAGTTGTAGAAAAAACAAAACAGAACACCATTATGCATACTAGTCTTACCTATATTCAGCTTTCTAAGTCTTACAAGTACTCTCTCTGGATGATACTTAAACAGATGTGGGATGTCCTTGGTCCTAAATTCCTCAATCCAACAGTTGGGGGTATCCCTGTTCCTCCTCTGTAGGTCATTATAATGATGGCTACATTGCTCTCCAGTGCATGGATACTAGTAGCACTGGATACAACCTAGCTAAACTATTCCAAGCCTCCAACTTATACTGGGAGCCAGAATATCTCCCCTGCAGAAGACTGGTACTATGGTTCTTAACAAGGAGTCCAATGTAAATCTTGATCTCCTGGACACCCCACCACTGTGCCCTAAACCTGGCACCTTCCCCCACAAATGTCTGCCATGTCTGCCATGGATCTAGAGCAATGGAGACTGATGCTTTCCTGCCAATTCCTGTTATCGCATTTCCTGGTAGTGCACACACTGTTTGAAACTGTTGTGATCTGCTTACCATCGTGCAAGCACATTGCTTGGCACTGCACAGCTGTAAGCAATGTATTTGAGCAAAGGTAAGTGGAGAACAGCAGGGAGGCATTATATAACTGCAATTACAATCCCAAGGTTATTGGATATACAGGTAGCTGTGTATGTTTGTGAGTAGACTGTGAAGGCCATGCCAGTCCAGACAGCAGAATAATGCTTACAGGAATATAGTACACAGTATACCCACAGTCATACATCTGAAAATAAATGTGATAATACATACAGAAATAAATACATAACTGACACAATACTAGTGTCTCAGCCCTCATACATATAATTAATATCAGCTCCACTATTTCAAGTGTTAGAAGTGAGAGTGACTATAATGGGAAATGGAACAACAGTAAAGGTGTATGGGAATATCCTGCATTTGAACCCAGGAACATTTGTATGGCAGTCATACACTTATACCTTTTGCCACCAGAAGGTTGAAATAACACTTGACTATCTTTCAATTCATTGCTATTGACTGCAATATCACAACAGTGAAATAAAAAAGGTCGCACACCCTGTAATGGAACCCAGGACCATCTGTATAGGAGTAGTTACATGAAATTTCCTATTTCACTAATCATTTTTAAAGTCTCGCTGTTAACTGCCACGCAACACCGCTTAGTGTGTTTGCGCGATTCCCAATAGCATTAGTTGAATGTATCCGGTTTCTATTTTTGGCTCTCTGGGTCCTGTCTGCTTCTTGGGGAGGCCAGTTGCCCAGTCTGTGCATTGCAGCACTTCATGCAAATGAGATAAGCACAACCAAACCCAGCATTCATTTTTTCCATTCCCATGATTGTGCTAAGTGTCACATCATGCAAACACTGGCATCTCCCAAAAAAAAAAAAAATAGACAAAGACAGAGAAGGAAAAAAAGAAAAAAGGGGCAAGTAGTGGAAATGAGGAAAATCAATGTATGACATACACACAAGAAAATTATGGCTCACATCAGATATGTCTACATAGACATGGAACACTCACCCCAGTACACTTTCAGAACACAGGATGGATGCTTTATCACTCTGCCAAACAAACAGATTTGCACACAACCAACTGCAACAGCATCCACAGTGGTATCAAACACTGCAAGTGTCATTTGTACATTTATTACTTTTGAATGTAATGCACCTAGTGATCACACAAACTGCCATGATTACTAATTGCATATATACAGCTCTGTCTTACATTTTTGTGTTTGTTGGCTATTCTTCATTTATCTGACCAATAATCTGGGATATGCAGTGTGTAAGCCATTATATATTATTCACCTGAAAATAAGTTAGGCCATTAAGTGGAAATAATATCATATGCAGTTTTCAACAAATGAAGACCAGGTTGGATGTTAAAAAACACAAACCTGTGAATTGTGTACTGCTTACTTACATTTCCAACCTTACATCTTACACTTTGTCAATCTAACCTGACACACCCAGTAGAAGTAAGGCAGCCTGCAGTGCTGCTGTGTTTTCCTTCTCCCAACCACTAACACCATGAAGCAAAAACAAGTAAAAACACAACCACAGAGAGGAGGAAAAGTCCAAGAAGCTTTAATATATCTTTGTGCCTCGGCTTCACAAGCCTTGAATAGATAAAGGAACACACATACAAAATCCATTATACAAAAACATCAAGTAACATTTCAATTAACTCATTATGTAAAACACCAATAGAAAATCACAATTCATTCTGTGTTTTCACTAATCATTCACAGTTACAATCCATTAAAAACAAACAGTGAGGGAGTGCCTGCACTATGTTTACATCTCCTACACAGATCCAAGTATTTGGGAGTCAACAATTGTAATGAGTTAACACCTCATTTCATAATCACTGTGCTAACAGCAGTGACTCTACACCATGTAAAAAAACAACTGTGTAGCTAGGCAAGCTGATGGTGAGGAGACCTGTTTATGTTGGGAAGAGTAAACATATGCTATTTCTTGCTTGGGGTCCACATTGACAACCAACTAAAATTTAATTCCCACCTACAAAAGAACATCAAAAAAACACATCAGAAACTTGGCATGCTGTATAGACAAAATGCCTACCTCACTCCCACCACTAAAATCACTCTAGCTACTTCCTTCCTTATTCCATCCCTCCTCTATGGTGCCCCACTACTTACTAATCTTCAGTGCTTGTTAAAAAAACAGCTCACCTCTTGCTATAACAAAATTGCTAGATTCGCTACCACTCATAAGTCTTCCACTCACCACTGTCTCTCCCTCCATAAACTCAAATGGTTAGAACTTTCCAACTATCTTGCTTACACTCAACTAACTCTAGCTCACAATCTTATTCTAAACCCCTCCAACTGTCCCTCCCTCTCCTCTGCCTTTAAAATGCACCATCCAAATAGAGTTCTAAGGTCTAATAATCAAAATCTATTAGAGGTCCACAAACCGACTCATCCCCCAGGCAAAAGCCTCCTTTCCTTCAGCCTTGCTTGCCTCTGGAACTCCCTACCACCAAACATCCGCACTACCTCTAGCCACTCTACCTTCAAGAAGTCACTTTTCTTACACCTAGCATCTCAATGGGAATGCTCTTGTACCCACCCCACATAACCAACTCTACCTTTGCCCTGTACTAACAAATTCTACTCTATTCATCTACTATGTTTGTTCATTAAAATGCATTTATGTTTTGCTTTTATTCCTTTGTTAGCCTGTACCAAGATTGTCACTGTCAAATGTTAAGTACATTTATATTTTGCTTATGTTCTTTTACAGTATGTACCTGCATATTTACTGTCAAATGTTAATGTACATTTATTTTCTTTTTTAGAGCTTTTCTCCCCGGGACTCCATTGAAATCGGGTTCTTCAATGGCCCAATGGACTGTCCTGGTAAACCAACTGCAATAAATAAATAAATAAATAAATTTCTTCAGGATTTATCTGTATAAAGGAATAACTGCAGAAGGTCTGCTTCCATTTTGTTAGCTACATACTACGTATGCTAGAATGTATTTAAGAAAAATCTGAAGTAAAGGTTTTTGCACTTTTACAGTATCTGTATGCATTAGTTTCAAGTGTACTGATGGCATGGGCTTGTTTGTCAAGCCATTTCAGAGGTATACATGATTGCCAATACATGAATGAAATGTTCTGTGATAAATATGTAAAAATGTTTCAGGAATGGTACCTTTGATAACACTTTTAGCATTTCAAAGATGGTTTGTTAGCAAAATGTTTCATTTTTCTGTTATTCTGGGGGAGCAACGGCAAGTTACTGTTATGACACAAGCAAGGATAGACTGTTCTTTTCTGGGAGAGAGGCAAAGGTGAGTTACTGTTATGGGACAAACAAGGATATGTTGCTCTTGTTATGTTTCTTGTTTTGCATCATGCTTGTCATTCATATTTCACATCTGTAGAGTGTTGTCTGTATCTACTGGGGGTAATACTGAGTGCCTACCTTTTCTGTTTTATCTGGAAACAATTATATTGTAGTTATGTGACACATGTGTGTATTATCCTTCTGTTGTCTTTTAAAACACCTAGGAGGATGCCACCCAGGCGTGTCAATCATCGGAGACCCCCTTCACCAATGCTGAAAACCAGGTCATAGTGGATGCCTTTAAGCAAAATGGTGTTTTTCTGCTGGAAAGGGTACAGCGAGCTATGGCACTTAGGATGCAAATTTGGCAACAGATTGTTGATGATCTGAATGCTGTGGGTGGCCACAGCAGGACATATGAGCAGGTACACCCCAGGGCCACTGACATGATCAAATCTGCACACTGCCATATCCCTGTTTCTATCTTATGGATTCAGAGATACATAAGCTTTGTGTCTGATGCTCAGGCTGCATAGCTGACTTAAAGTGTTTAGTATATCTGCATTTCTGGTGTTGAAATGGTAATTTTACCTTTGACTTATATTGGTCTTGGAAAGTTACATAATCGATAGCATCAAAATTTCCCAACTTTATTATGAATTATCTTGTGAGGGTTGTGAAGTCAGAAGCTGCAATGTGTATCATTGCTTTCTGACTTCTCTCTTTAATGATTTTCCATTACAAATGTATGGTGCTAAACTGGGCCATGTCGTGACTATCACTATTTTTAGGGGTATGACTGTGTGAATCTTTGATGCCTTAGACTTACTACTTAATAATGAACACATACAAGTCACACAAGTCTGTCCTGTCACATATTAAGATCATTACTATACCGATCTCCCACTTTTCACTTGCTTACAGTACCAGTTAGTGAGATACAATGTTATGCCACTCATTCATATTATCACTCAAGACACTCCAGGTGCAGGACTTGCCTTGTAAATGCAGCAGCTGACATGGTTGCAGTTAAGTGCTGACTCTGTTTGATGCAAGCAGTACACAGCCAATACATAGGGAGGTAAAGGTTGTGTGAGTTGCCTGGCATCAATGTTACTATGTATGTGAGTAGGAGGAAGGTTCTAGACCCCTAGGTGGTGAATGGGTGTGCTATGTGTTGTCTCTTAGCCAATGCAAGGGCATAATGAGCATGCCTACATCTGACTACACCCATGGCAGCTGGTGGTTCCCCTTCTAACTCCTCATCTGCTTGTGGCTTTGGTGACTATGGCATTGGTGGTGGGATGTGTGCCTCTTCCCCTTGCTGATCCTTCTGAAGTTGTTTCCTCGAGAGTATGTTGTGCAGCATGGCATATACTGTGAATATTTCTGTTCATGTCAATGGATTGTACTGCAGGGCTCCTCAGATGTATCTAGGCAGCAGAACTGTGACTTCAGCAGCCCAAGTACATGCTCTGTGATATTTCTGGTTTGAGCATGTCCTCATTATGGCATTCTTCAGTGGGTATGTGTGCATTTCTGATGGGTGTCATCAGCCATGGTTCCAGTGTATAGCCTGCATACCCCAGTAAATGACCCTGTGGGATATCCCCCCCTAGCAAACATCTGGTACAGTTGGGAGGTATGCCAGATATGAGAGTCCTAGTAACTGCCAGGGTTGCCAGCACACATGTTCAAGTGATTCTCCTGGCATTACACATGTCTTGGCACTTGATAGATTGGTAGTTCTTTCTGTTAATGTAGAGCCTACCTTGTTCCCCAGGTGGTGCCTTCATTTTTATATGTGTGCAATCTATGGCACCCACTACTTCAGGGGAGTGTGCTACATGATAGAACTCTTGCATACTTCTGGCCCTCTCCTCAGAACTATGGGAAAATATATGTGGTCACCGGCATGTTGGAGCATAGCATTCAGGAACTGGTGAGGGATCCTGGATGCTGAGGCCTGTGACTCCCCCAGTGTGTCCTCTGTTGGTCTCTGAAAGGTACCTTTATCTAAGATTCTAAGGGCTACACATTCCTTTGTCTCCACTGAGATGGGTTCCCCTCGGTTGGCTCTGGCTCTGAGTTGAGGATGGCAGAGGTCGCAGAGTTCCTGTACTGTCTCCCTGTCCATCCTGTAGTGCTCTACAATTTCCATGTCATGTAGGTTGTGATAAGTTTAACGGGGCCTGAAAACTTTTCTCCTTCTTCGCCTGAGACTATTAGCAGCAGCAATGGGTTCAGCCTGTAGCACATACAAATGAATTAAAGCAGCAGCAGCCCCTAACATTCTGTCCTTGTATACTCCTTTCCATGGCCATTTTCCAAAAGCATTGGAATTCACAGGAAAAACCAGCACTGAGTCTAAATGGGTGCTTTATAGCTTGTTGAATAGCTCCACCGTGTATTGGTTAATTAGCATGCAATTCACCTGCTGTGGTGTAATTAGCATGCCACAGTGTTTACCCTGTTTGTAAAACTGTCTGCAACACAAGCACACATGGTGGAAAATGACCATGTAGGATTTATTGAATCCTGGGGAAAATGTTTTTATATACACTCTAGCCGCTTAAGTTGAGACATATCTAAAACACAAAAGTAACCTCCTTATTCAAGAATAAGACATATATAAGCAGTATATAACTTAACCATAACACTTCTTCAGTCCCTAAAAGACAAACTATGATGAATATTTTTAATAAGGCCATAACACCTCTTAATATTATTATTAATGTATGCATCAAATGTTAGGGAAGAATCTACAAATCCCATATCCTTCACCTAATTTGATTAAAAACTCTAGAATTATATTTTCTCTAAATTTTCACAAAGAACTTTTCATAATCTCAGAATCTGTACAACCTAGGCATATAGTGTTATAGCATATTTTTCAGCCTGACTTGATCTTCCATTTGACAGCAAAAAATTTCTTTCTGATTGCTTGATTCTTCCAAATATGTGGAAAATTATGCTTGATTGTATAATAACATAACACAGAACATCTTTCAGTATTTACAATTTATAGTGCAAATATCAAAGAGAGATTTCTTCAACATCATGTATGGTCCTCCTATGAATAATTGACTTCCACAATGCTGATAATTCAAAAATGCCAAAAGGTAATGCACATAACACAGAAAATTCATAGGTTTTCATAGATTAGTACTAAGCTAAATGCCCTTGCGAGCCATTTTAAGCCTAGCCAATTATCCCTTGTGAGACTCAAACCCTGCACCTTGTGTTTGTAAAGCAAACACCTTAACCATTAGGCCACCCTCCCAACCCTAAAGTAAAAAAAAATTAGCTTTCTGCATTTTCTTCAGGTTGGTCTGAACTCTGCATCCTTGTAACACACACACACATATATATATATATATATATATATATATATATATATAGAGAGAGAGAGAGAGAGAGATATATACATATCATTTCCATGGTTGTGCCAATTTCAAGAAGGGAGAACACTTCCAGAAGCTGATCATTGCTGACACACTTAGAAATTTTGCTGGCAATGATTTCCTATGCAGGACAGGGTTCAACGTTATGCTTTTCAGTGTTGTTTTTTTTCCTGTGGGCATCTGACACTTGAGAATCTTCACCTTTACCATCTGTAGAAGAGCACGTTTCACCTGATGTCACACAATAGGTGGTAAGTCACTTGGTTTTAGAAAAATGAATATGTATGGCAATATTGCATATCTTTATAATTACTAGCAAAAAAGTCACAATGTTTCCAGACAAGCACTATACATTGACAATATCCTACTGTATTTCTCTCTCTTATGATGTTTCACACCATGCCTCTCAATAATATCTAGCTATCTCAGTTACGAAATATGAATAGATAAAAAAACATAAAGATTAATATCTCCAATGCCAGCATCCTAGACTAACAATCTTAGGGGTCATTTTGTTAGTTACACCTTACCTTTTCTTACTGTGAGTGTTACCAGTTAGTAAGTCATTTAGATAAGGAAGCCAGCCCCCCAAAAAACGCTAGGCCATCAGAAGGAAAAACTATTACATATTCAACAATTAGAACGTTCACAGAGGTTCTCACTAAAATAATACAGGGTATAAGTAACATGTCCTATGCAGACTGCCTCAAGGCTCTATCCTGTATTCTGTCTCCTACAAGCTGTTCAGAGGAGACCTATGTCTGGCATACAAGGCATTGACAGACCCCACTCTGATGGACCTCCTGCATATCTGCAAAACAAACAGCACCACAATTACCCAAAATTACCCATTCTAAAGACTTAAATATTGACTGTGATATAAATGGGCAGAGTTCCTCCCTAACTTGGACAACTGGATGGGGAACAGGAACTTCATCCCTGATTTAGCACCTATATCTCTAATGAGTACAGGCGTCCTGTAAATGTTTCATCTCCCAGGCCCCTGTTTGAAATGTTTCATCTCCCAGGCTCCTGTTTGAAATGTTTCATCTCCCAGGCCCCTGTTTGAAATGTTTCATCTCCCAGGCCCCTGTTTGAAATGTTTCATCTCCCAAGCCCCTGTTTACACTTACCAAGGGTACCAGAACTTGTCAGAAATTTGAGATGCATGTCTATATTTAAAAAGGCCACTATAGTCATTAGCCTAGTCATTTCCATTTGTTGAATGTGCATGGTTAGGCACATAGCAAAAGGGGGACTGTACTCAATGACAAGTCTGATGAATGCTGAATACAGTGGAGCAATGACCACCTTCGACCTAGATGTCATACCTTTGTTTATAAGTTGCACAACATAGACTGATTTCCTCACTACTCTAGACACATGATGGCCTAAGGCTAGATCACTGTCCGTGTGTATTCTCATGTCCCTGACTACTGGATCAACTCTTTGAGGTGTGTTGTCAATGTGATAGTTACCAAAGGTGGATGACTTCCTGAAGGATACCATTTTACATTTCTTCACATTTAGTTTTAGTACATGGCTCTGTCACATGTTGTATGTCTGTGTCAGCTCTTCCTTGAGAACATTAGTGTTGGTGGGCAATTCTATGATTGCTCCTAATTTGCAATCATCTGCAAAGTTGGTCACCCAGGGGATCATGACATTGGCCTTGACAGAGAAATAAATGCCAAAAAGTAGCAGTCCCCAGGACTAATCCCTAAGGGACTCAGCTTGTGACTGGCCTCTTTGTAGAGACAGACGTCCCAGTTCAAACGTCTTGGATCCTGTCTGTGAGCCAGCTGGCTATTCACCAGGTGACAAAAGGGTTTATAACTAACCTCTGGAGTTTGTCAACAATGCCTAGGTTGGGTATTGTGTCAAATGCCTTGACCAAGTCAAGGTAGGCAATGTGAACCAGTTTCTCCTTATCCTTTACTTTTGTCACCTTCTTGAAGCAATCTACCAAGTCAAGTAGGCATGACCTACCCTTGACAAAAACAAAATTGGATTTGGTCCAGTGTCTGGAGGTTTCCTATGTCATTGCTGATCATTCAAATGATAATTCTTTCCATGGCTTTGCATATGAATCTAGTTAAACCTATGGGTCTGTAATTTCCAGAGTCTGTAGATGGTCCCCCTTTGTTCAGAGGGTGTTTTTTGCTGTTCTACATTCATTAGGCACAAAGCCTGTTTGGAAGCTGCAGTTAAATAGCAATTACAGAGGCACTGATAGGTCATGTTTCATGCTATTTAGAAGGCACCCTGGGATACTGTCTGGGCCCATCAATGTAGTGTTCATGGCTTTAGAGAGAGCACTGAAGACCTGTTCCCCAGTAACAGTACAGGGAGTTATATTTGATGACATTTTCTGAGGGGAGGTTGAGGGGGAAAGAGGGTAAAGTTAATGAATTTGTCTGTTAGTAGATTTGCTATATCTTCTGGCTCAGTATAGGTGGCTCCATTAACAATGAGCTCTGTATACAATTGTGCAATGCATTTGAGGTTGTGGCCATAGCAAAAGAATGCCTTGTAGTTGTCTATGGCCTGGGAGACCAAATTTATCTCAAGTTTTAGACTTTTCTTTTACTCTGAGGTTTTTTTTTAGTTTGATGAGAGTGCTTTCATCCTGCTGGGTGCTACAGTTCCTTCTTTTTGCCAAATTTTTTTTCCTTCTGTAATAGAGCCTATTGATGTTGTGATTCCACCAGGATGGCTTGTTTTTTGAGTTTGTCTGTACTTCTTCCTGGTGGGTACTGTTGCCTCTCTGCAGCTAATAGCATACTTGTATAGGGTTTCTGTGAACAGTTCTTCATAGGCAGCAGTGTTTTCATGGTTTATAGGAGTTTAAAATTATTCCTATTATCACTAGTAGGGAGTTAGCCTTACAGCAGTGCCTGGACATTCCAGTTTTAGCTGGGTTACAGGTTTTATTTTTACCTCAAAGGAGACTTTTTTGTGGTTTGACATTACCAGAAAGGACATTATTCTAGGGAGCATGCAGCACTCTCCCATATTAGTGAGGACCAGATCCAGTATGTTTGTATACCTAATCTGCATATTGACAATCTGGTCCAGGGAGTTTGTATTTACAAAATCTAGAAATCTCTGTGTTTGCACATTTGGTGTTGTATATGATTCCCAGTTAATGGTGGGCAATATGGTATTGGGTTGGATGGTATTTCCAATAAGCTTAAATACATGGATTATAGAAGGGGACCTATAGTTTGCAAGGAAGTGGTATGGAATTTTGCCCAAAGGATATGAACATGGAGAAGCTCAAGTGTATCATCCTGTTTGACCAGCCTTGATGTATGTTTATTTTTGATATAAACTGAGACACTTCTACCTTTAGTCCCTCTCTGTGTAGTAGCTGGTCTAAATGTGTGGAAGGCATTATAGCTTTGCACTGCTGGTGTGCTGCCCATGGTGTTAAACCATATCTCAATGACCACACAGATGTCAGCATTCTCTACAGAGTGCAGAGCTTGTAGAGAGTGGAGTTTTTTGTTTAGGCTCCTACCATTGAGCAGTAACACCTTTAGATTTCCTTGGATTTGATTTGCTATGTTGGAAGTACTTTCAGATTGGCATTGCCTAAAAAAGGCTCACAGGGGAGGACAATGTTTTAGCTAACATACAAGGCCATATCAAACCTAGAGCTGTTGGACATGCTACACTTAAAGAAATCCCAATCCCTCAGTGCCACACACTCCAGGGATCTACACC
Organism: Protopterus annectens; assembly: GCF_019279795.1. Lineage (NCBI taxonomy): Eukaryota > Metazoa > Chordata > Ceratodontiformes > Protopteridae > Protopterus > Protopterus annectens. Next base: position 1,820,610,503 of record NC_056731.1, on the reverse strand, counting down.
TTGTCATCACAATAAACAAAAGATGCTGGATAGTTTCCTGACCCAGAGACTCCTCAGACTGTGGAATAGATTGCCCATACATGTCAAGCAGAGTGCCTCTTTGGTCCTCTTCAAAAGGAACCTTGATGATTGGATGGGAGAAAGGAAATTCACCCTGGGGATCACGTCAGTCGTCCTGCTAGACAGGGGTCCAGGGAAGTAAATAGTGTGGGAAGAAATAGCCAAGGAATTGTTATGGCTAGGCTTGTATAGGCCCTAGGGCTGATAGCCTAGTACCAACCTATGAACCTATGAACCTATGAACATTCGAAAGCCTATAGGGGAATGGTGCAGACCATCCCTGGCAAAGCATCATGTTCTGTTGACCATATCCTTCCATGCTGAAAAATATTGCACCCCCTTAGAATGACACCAGAGACTAAGCCAGTTATTAAAATTGGTCATCTTTTGCTCATATTATGGCATCATCCCTGGAGAAGGTAAAATGCTGCTCAGTGCTAGGCTCATACCAGCTTGGGACACATATTCCGAGAGCTCCATGATGTCTCTCTTCATATAGGCTAGGGAGGTACGTCTCGGGTCATTTACACCCACATGGACCATGACTGAGTCATACTGGTACTTGTGGTCCAATGACCTGAGTGTATGCGTAATGTCATGGATCCTGATCCCTGATAAGCAACTGGACATGACTTTCTCCTTACTCAGTCTGGTGATATGGACATCAGTGTGTCTCACAATGGAGTCTCCAATGACCAGAATGTTGGATTGTGTGCAGGTTTGTCTTATGGGCATTTGTCTATTGTCTATCGATAGTATGTTATGAAGAGAAAGAGAGAGAAAGGAAAACAAGATTCTGTTCATCATGCACTTGGGTTCAGCTACTAAATATTTCCTTCCTCTAACATTTTTCCATGCCCAAGCTTTTTGTACCTGATCTGACTTCCTACCCAGATTGGCTGCTGTGGCTGCTAAAGCCTAACTTTATCTTACTCAAGAATAAGAATAAAAAGCATGCAGTAAGCAGGAGGGATAAATTGTTGAATGATCAGCAGGTACATTGTGGTCATACTTCTCAACTAGCCAGATTTTCACTGAAAGTCCAGATTTTTGCCTCTTATTTTTGGTCTATCCCTAATAACATTTGTTTTTATGGTAAATCATTGAGGATTGATGTCGCTAATATAAAACATTTTAGTATGTCAACTTTCTAAGTTTATAAGAGCAATATTTGAAAAAAAAAAGTCTCCATTATTTTGCCTTTGTCCCCCTCCCCCCATTATTCTTGTCTGTTTCCAAATTTCTTTGAATTACAAGTTGAAAAGTATGATTATGGTATTTAGGTAAGAGCTAAACTCAGCACGTACTGAAAAATGATCTGTTACAGTGCCACATTTACTGCAAGTGCATAAATGGCATTAACAATCGTTATACCAATAAAGTTATTACTTAAGGACTGTTATTACATTCAGCTAATATGCTAAATAAAATGTATCTGCAATGCTAAATGTGATAAAATTCTTTCAAACACTCACTATCCAACCCAATATCATATTTATAGGTGACTTTAATTACCCCACTATTAACTGGAAATCCTACACAACACCAAACATACAAGCACAGAGATTCCTGGATTTTGTAAACACAAACTCCCTGGACCAGATTGTCAATACACCAACCAGGGGTGTAACCATAACAGATCTGGTCCTTACTAATACGGGAGAGAGCTGCACTCCACCTACTGTAATGTCTTCCCTGCTAAGGTCAGACCAAAAATGGTCTCCTTTGAAGTAAAAATAAAACTTGGACCCCCAGCTAAACCTGGAATAGTCAGGAACTACTCTAAGGCTAACCTCCTGCTATTAGGTGACAACCTGGCAAAAGTTCAAACCCCCATAAACCCTGAGAACACTGCTGCCCATGTAGAACTGCTTACAGAAATGCTCTACAAACACGTTAATAGCTGCATAGAGGGAGCTGTACCCACCAGAAAGAAGTATAGACCTAACTCAATAAACAAGCCAACCTGGTGGAATCACAAAATCAACAGGCTATATAACAGAAGGAAGAAAATCATGGCAAAAAATAGGAGTTACAGTACCCAGTAGGTTAAAAACACTCTCATCAAACTAAACCAACAACTTTGAGGATGAATAAAGTCTACTAAAACCAAATCTGAGGTAAATTTGGCATCCCAGTCCAAAGACAACCACAAGGCATTTTTAAGCTATGTATGCAGTCTCAAAGGCAATGCACAATTGTGTGCAGAGCTAATTGTAATCAGAGCCACCTATACTGAACCACCCGGAACAGACGCCAACCTGGCTAACAACAGGAAAAACAATGCCCCTACTTAAGAGTGAACCTGCAAGTTATCCTAAAAATTACAGACCAATAAGTTGCCTTCCTACAATGTATAAACTATATACTGGTATTGATGCCCACAGAGTTTATAGTCATTTAGAAGAAAATGGCAATAGAACAAAATGGTAATAAAAGGAAGTCATAGGGAACAAAGGATCATTTCTTGCTAAATAAAGTCTTAATGGAGAACTGTAAAATGGGGAAGAATCTAAGTATGGCATAGAATGGCTGCAAAAAAGCATTTGACAGTATCCCACATTCATGGATAAAAGAGTGCTTAAAAATGTATAAGATACACCCTACACTGGTCAACTACATTACAATGACTATGACACAGTGGCAAACCACTTTCTAATTAAGCCATGATAAAGGAAAAATTATTATTAAAAATTCAAAAGGGGATATTCCAGGGTGACTTCTTGTCACCGCTGCTATTCTGTCTTGCCCTTAACGCATCAAACTGTCTACTTTTTTTCAAATATAATTTTTATTTGTATTTTCCTCTTTTTAATACAGAAAGGATTTGTAAAAAAAAAAATGTATAAAAAACAAGATACATAGAAAATCAATTGCAATCAACATAATAACATATGCAGGACAAAAAAACCACCAGAGATCAGTTATCAATAAGCAGAACTGTCTAACATTTAACACTGTTCATGTTTCATTATCAGAGCTATTTTAGGCTTAAAGATGTCTGTCATTAAAACAGTTTCATCAAAATATTATAGCCTACCTAATTTTTAAGCTGTGTCTTGAATCTTGTAAAAACTTTGTGCACTATATACAATCAATGCCACCTCAAGTATAGTATGTTTGAACTTCCTAAACCTTTTCCAATTCAAGATGAGTCAAAATCATTTAGAAGTGTAGTGATGTTTTAGTCCCTGTCTATAGTCCAGTTTTACCTAAAGATTTCTATAAGTGTATTCCAATATTTCTGATAATAGGATAATTATTTTTTGGCTTCTTGTGATTAGTTTGCTGGATAATATATATTTCATAGCCATTCCTTTAAATTCTTCCCATGTAATTTTTGTACTATCAAGCCAATTTTGGGCTATGTATGATTTCATCATTGCACATAATGTTACTATGATGTCTTTGCTTTCATGTATAATGTTGGTGGGGAATACATGTAAAATTGCAATTTCCCATGACAGGGTGGATTTAGTGTATCCCTTTTTTTCTAACTTAGTTCTTAACGAACACCCTAATTTGTAAACATTCTTACAGCTCCAAAATATATAGTGGGCATCAGCTGTGCTGCTTGGACATGTGGGGCAAAAAGGAGAAATAGAGGGATTAATTTTACTTAGAAAGAGTGGTGTATGGTAGGCATTGTTAATAATCATTTGGGTATATATTCATTTTTTAACTGGGATTAGATTCAAGGTAAGTTCAATTGCAACTGATTTTTGATCAACAGTAATATTATTATTTTTCCTTCCCAGTATTTTGAGGATAGGAATGAATCTTGATATTTAATCTTTGTTATTAGTCTATATGTGTTTGACAATATTGTGGATCTCAAAAGCAATAGGTTAATAATTTGTTGGTATAATTGCATATCCTTGTTACCTATTTTGACATTCATAGTAATTGTGTTGATCAAGTATATTATTTGGTTTATAATAGTGTTATAACTTTTATTTACTTCTAGTCTTTGCATTATATTTTCGATTGAGAGGTTTTTACATTGGTAGAGGTCCCATAATCATAGTGTTATTCAATTTAATATTTGGGTTTAAATGTATAGGTTGTCCTAATAACAGAGTATCCTTGATATTTATGGAGGTTAACAGCTTTTGAAATAGTGCTGTATTTCGTATGATTAAGGGGTGAATTTTAGAAAACCTTAGTGTCTTGGAGTTTAAAAAATGTATTGTTTTTGGGTTTAGGTTTCATGAAGTTAGATGTTTATAATATATTTTAATCCAGATTGGATACCATGTTTTGTTAGATGAATCATAGTTTACTATTCATATAATTTGACTAGAGATTATAATGTCATAATATGTTTAAAAATCGGGTAGTCCTAGGCCACCTTTCTGTTTGGGTAATGTTAATCTAGAATATTTTATTCTGGTATTTTTAAGGTACCAAATGAATTTCCCTAACATTGTTTCAAGTTTGGAAAGGAAGTTTTATGGTATATATTGGTTAATAGTGTTAAAGTGAAAGAGCAATCTTGGGAGAATATTCTTTTTAACTATAGCCACCTTGGATAGTGGAGATAGGTTGAAATTTAGCCATCTTTTAGTGTCTTCTGTAATATTAGCCCAAGTTTTAAGCAGATTGTTTTTAGTCACATCAGATTGGGGTGGGTAAACATAATGCCCAAATAGTTGAGATTGTAGTTAACTTTTATTTCAGTTTCAAGGAAATAGAATTCCTTATGTCCTAAAGTATTCAAAGGGAATATGACTGATTTGTTTGGATTAATGGGGTCTATATTAAATCATCAAATACTTAGAAAAGTGAATGATGATTTGTTGACCCCATGTAAGCAAAAGCTTACAAACTCAAATGCTTGGAAAAAACACACTTAAAACATAACATAAAGTGGGAGGCTTCATCCCCACACCCCTCCGACATGGGGGTCTGTGCCCCCCACACCCATCTACTTAAATATACCAACTCTGAGATTGCACTACAGTAACAAAAACGTAAAGGAAAGGACATGGCCAAGTGATTTCTCCAGGGAAAGAATTTGCTTATATGCCGCTTCGTCATTTTGCCTTTTCGTCTTTTCAAGTTTGACCAAGACACATTCAAAAGAATGCGTCTTTGATCATCTAATAGGAACCCAGATTAATGGCATAGTTAGTTATTTTTAAAAAATTTTCAATGGAATTTAAGATCTTTTTAGGTCAGTGTTTGGGAACTCAAACTAGATATTAAGGTCATCAGCAAAAGCTATATTTCATTTATTGGAATTTTAGAGATATTCATAATGTGGTGGTAAGTTATTTGTGATATTTTAAGGAGACGTGTTTCAATGTATATATTGAATAGGTATGGTGATAGTGGGTAACCTTGCCTTGTACCATTAATGAGTTGAATAGGTTTTGATTGTTTTTTATTAATACATAGTGTTGTCATAGCCCTATTGTACAAGGTCCTCACCATGTTCATGTATTCATCAGGGATGCTAATTTTTTTAAGCATCTTGAATAGAAAGTCCAGATTTACTCTAGCAAATGCTTTGCATGCATCTACTGATAATGCATAACTGGGGCATTTATTATTTGCTTTTAAAATGATAATTGAGTCAATGGTGAGTGTATTGTCCCATGCCTATCTGTTATTCATAAAGCCTAGTTGTTCGGGGGATATAATGAAAGATACATTTTTTTTTACCTGCTAGCTAAGACTGTTGATAGAATTTTGATATCAATATTTATGAGTGCTATCAGTCTGTAATTATTAGGAATTAGTGCATCTAAGTTAGATTTTGGTATGAGTATAGTTTTTGAATTATTGCTGTACAAGTCTTTGATTCCATATTTTATTACATATCCATATACTCTCAAAAGTATTGGAGCAATTTGATTCTTAAAAGTCTTATAAAACTCTGCAACAAAACTGTCTGGTCCTGGTGATTTACCTGATTTTAGCTTATTTACAGCAGCAATTATTTCCTCTACACTTATAGGGTCTTTAAGGTTATTTATTTGTGTTTTGTTTATTACTGGAAATTGCAATTCTTCTGTGTATTGATAAAATAGTGATTCATTGTATTGTTTGTGTGGGCCATATCATTTCTGGTAAATCTCTTCAAAAGCCACTATAATCTCTTTATCCATATCTAGCATTCTGTTATTATAATTTAGTTGTTTTATTTTAGTAGGGGAGTATTTTATGTTTATAATTCTTGCCAACACTTTTGAAGGAGATTGAGCCCATTCTGCATACTTGTGAAGAGGTTTAATTTCAGTGAAAGAGTATTGTTGTGTTTGAATTTCATGTAATTGTCCTTGTAATGTAGACATTTGACTTTCAAGTTCTGGTGAGTGTTTAATTTGTAATTCTAACTCAATACTTTTTAATTTTGATTCTATTATTGCAACTTTTTCCTTGTTTAATGTTTTTATATAGAGCGGATTTTTTAATTACTATTCCCCTAATGATGGCTTTTGTTGCTTGCCACTGAATATCATATGGTATATATGTTACCTCTAGGTTATTTTTAGCTTGGGTAAGAATATGAATGATTTCCTGTGAGACTTCTTTTTTCTTTAATAAGCTAGTGTTTAAAGTCTAGTTCGCTGGTGTTTGGGATCTTTGTGTAGAGTTAACCATCTTTATTATAATGTTTATTTCTGCATGGTCTGATATTGTTCTGGGTTCACTATTGTATGTAACTGCATTATTTTGTAAAGTTTCAGAGATTAAGAATATATCTATTCTGGACCAAGACTTGTGGTATGGAGAAAAATAAGTGAACTTACTGGTTGATGGATTATTTTTATAGTTTTCAAAAGGATCAGCTAGCCTAAAATCGTCTATTATTTCAGCTATTAATTTAGTAAGTTGTACAGGTTGCTTGTTTTCTTTATTTGTTCTATCTAATACTGGATTGATTATCATATTCCAGTCACCACCTATAATGTAAAGGTAGTTAGGAAATTTCTCTAAAATTTTGTATATCTCATATAAATATATTACTTGATGCAAACATGGGGCATAAACATTTAAGACTAGGAAAGTTTTTTTAAACATAGGTATTTCACAAGTAAAATAACGCCATCTACCATTTGGGTCATAGTTACTTTTCATTATAGTGCCCTCAAATGATTTTGTAACTATTGTAGCCATTCCCCTAGAAGCTGTACTGTCACCAGCAGCAACAATATGCTTCACCCATTTTTTTTGTATCTTTCTCCCATTGTTCTTTCAACATGTGCGCGCCTTGAATGAAAGTTATCTCAGCCTTGGATTTGAAAATTAAATGCATTACTTGATTCCTCTTTTTCTTATTTTGTAAGCCCTTCACATTCCATGAATATACATATACCATCTTAGAGGTTTATCAACAGAATAATGCTTTTTTAAACTAATAGATGAATACAGGGACATATGCAACTTTAAATTCTTCTTAGTGGTTTTAGTACTGGTCAATGATATGAATATACGTGTGACATCACTCCCTTTCAGACCCCCCCCCCATGCTTACCCATGCTAACTCACTAACTGAAAGAGAGAGAAATAAAACATTCACAACTATATTACAAAAAGTTCCTGGCATTCTAAGTCCCAGCAAAACAAGAACAACATACATAAACAACTTGTCCAAAACCAATACTTATGTAATAGCAAAAAGTGTGGTTACTAACCCACTCTAGATTTAGAGAATATTTAAAGTTGAACATTTTGTAGAACACCTTTATCTAAATTAACACATTAATATTATATAATAAACATTTAGAATATTGCATTACAAAAAACATATCATGACATTTCTTTCTAAACTCACAGAGAAACAATTGCGTAGAACATATTGAAAATAACTTGTTATATTTTATCAGTTTCCATTGCATGCTCCTTATTTTAATGAATTCTAACACAGTCCTTATTTTAATATACAGCAGTTCTTGCTTGTTGGGTCAATATTCGCAGTTAGAACAGTAATGGTCCTGTTTAACCATTTAATTTATATGTATGAAGCACATAATCATTTACAGTCACCGCTGATCTGTATTACAGTACTTGCTGTTTGCAGATGCACACTTTCAAAGAAGAGGAAAGAATAAAAGAACAAAACAAAACAGAACCAACTTCATATTTATAAGAATTAATAAGGACTAGTTATTTGTTACTAGAATAACACCTGCTACATCTCCTGACCTAGAAGTATATTTATTTTTCAGTTTGTATTTGTTCAGGAAAAAATTATATTTTAAATATATATTTAGACTGCTGCACTTTATTTCTAAGCTGGATTTAGCTTCCAATCACCTTTGACACAAAATGATTCATTCTTTTGCTTTTTAGATTACAGTTCCAAAAGTTTCAGAAATAAAAAAGCTATACTTTCATTTTCTTTGGCAAAAGTGTTTTTTAGAGATGTTTTGGCCTTGGAGAGATGCCGTAGATGCTTCTTTGACCTCAGTTTGCTTGCTTTTCCTGGTTTGCAATCACAGAGGATTCTGGGTGTTTGTAGTTCTTTCGCGGCAGTGTGTGGGTGTTCCTAGGCCTGGATTTAGAATGTTTAAATGGAAAGCAAGATATTTAACTGCTACAAAGGTAATTTAAGTATTTTACCTTGTCGTTTTGTTCAATTTAGCAGATACAGACGTTTTTGATGATTAGATTACTAGATTCTTTATATTAGATGCGTTTTTAAAGAGAGGCTCATTTCTTCATGTTTATATGTTTGGTAATTCTTTAAAAGCTTTAAGAAAAGCCATTTTTCCTTCTTCATTATTTTTAGCTGCATAATTTAAGCCATTAAATTGAAAATGTAGAGTCGCTGGATATTTCATTTGAAATCTTATATCTTTGCTCACTAAGTAGTTGCAGTAAGGTGATAGCACTTGTCTTAGTTGCTTGATTTGTAAAGGCAAGTCCTGAGTAAAGGTTATCTTGCAGCCATTCCATATAATGTATTTTCATTTTTTTTTGCAGCTTGAATTATTGCTTGAGCATGAGCAGCATTCAGACTCCTTACATATATTTGTCTGGGGGCATCCATAGTTTGAGATTTTCTTAAAGCTCTGTGTATTCTTTCTATATCAATTTTTTGAGACAGTTCTTTGTTTTCAAGAAGAAGGTCAGATATTTCTTTTGCCATGTCAGTTAGCTGTGATTGTTCATATTTTTCTGGGATGCCGCTAATCAGAACGTTGTTTCTTCTTGCTCTTGCTTCTAGATCAATCAGGTTTTGTTGCATTTCTTTGACTGAGCTCTCAGCAATGGTGTTAGCTTTCTGTATTCCTTCTATTTATGTCTCATTGCTCAGTATTCTAGCCTCATTTTTATCCAGTCTGGACAATATTTGATCTAAGTTGTTTCTAAACGCTGTGAAATTTGTAGAAAAAGATTGTATTTCCATTTGTAGAGGTATAAAGGCTACTTTTAACTCATCCATATCAAAGGACTGTTCACTTTTTGGTTTCAGATGATGCTCTGCAGCTTCAGCTTGTGTTTTACTTGTTTTCTGTCTCTTAGTGATATTTCTTTCTCAGGAGTTGCAATTAGAGATATTCTTGTCTTTGATGCATGTGTTTCCATTTGTTACATATTTCCTTCGTTTTGTAAAAGCTTGCTTCTTTTCTTCTTTATAGTTACCTTTTGTTATTTGCATGCCCAAGCAGATGTACAGAACTCACTGCTTAGTCATTCCCCTGATCCAAGATATGTATTTCTTGTTTTTTTTTTTTTAGTTCAGAAGTTGAAAATAAGATTCTGTCAGTGTGTGAGATAGTTTGGTTTTCGCAAGAAATGCTGTTTTGAAGGTTTTTACATCAGTGGTAGCCTTAAATGGGGTTAGATTTGTAGCTAGTATTTGGAGCAAGCTGAAGTATGTGTTATCTAGCTGGTGGCCATCCTAGAATCTCCAAACTGTCTACTTAACAGATTAGGCCATGGCTATAATTTATCTCCTAGAAAACAATAACATGTAAAAACTCCTCATCTTATCTTTGTCAGTGATTTAAAACTGTATAGCTCAGCAGATAGGAATTGGAAGCACAACTGCAAGTAGTCAAAACTTTTTCAGATGATATAAGAATGCCATATGGTCTTGATAAATGTGCAAAAGTAACCTTTAAAGCAGGAAAACTGCAGCACCAAGAAAACATCAGTTTGGGACAACAATGTGATATAAAAGAACTTCAGCAAGAGGGAGTATATAAATATTTGGGAACTGACAAAGGATCAATAATAAAACATGGACAAATGTGAATAAAACTTAGTAAGGAATATTTTAGACTTAAATTAATTCTGAAAACAGTGTTGACATCTAGGAACAAAACTCAAGCTTTAAACCAATTTGCTCTACCTGGCCTAACTTACAGTTTTGGAGTGATTGACTGGCCCCAAAATGTGTTAGATTAGATAGATAAACAAGAAGGATGTGCCATGATCATCAAATGATTTATAAAAAACAGTGGATGCCAAAATTACATATTCCCCATTACAAAGGAGGTATGGGCCTCCTAGAAATTGATTACATGTATAGATCTGCAATTGTGGGACTGCACACATATCTGCTGACCTCACAAGACCCAAACATAGTGAAAGTTTTGAAACATGAGGAGAATTAATCTTAGATGGCTTCCCTGCTTAGTCTAGCAGTAACATATCGGTGTCAAGCAGGAATGGAAATCAAACTAGAAGTAGATGAAAATCAGGCAGCAACTGAATGTGCCAAAAAAACAAAAGAAAGAATATAAGGTGAAGGATCAGATGAGAAGGCAAGAAATGTGGAAAATGCATAAATATAGTTGCAAGCATAGAAAACTTCTGGAAGAACCTCATGTTGATCAGGATCGAATGTGGGAATGGTTAAGAAGAGGCAAATTCAAACCAAAAGAAATGAAAAACCACACAAGTACAATGATAAATGAACACAAATGTAATGTTCAACCAGAAATCCAGGAGCGAACCACTATATAATCAGCCAGCAAAATGTATTCATAAAGCAATCACAAAAAAAGTAAATGGTTAGTGCTTTCGTATAAGTAAATGTTATACTTCATCAGACATTCTTTTAAAACTCTCGGTGGTTCGCTCCTGGATTTCTGGTTGAACATTGCATTTGCATTAGTTTATCATTGTACTTGTGTGGTTTTTCATTTGGTTTGTTATGGATAGCAACAGGTCTACTGGGTCGCATGAACAGAACTCTTCATTTAATAATACGCCAGTAAGTGGAGAGACAGAAGGATCCAGAAGGATCCATAGGACAGTTAAATGCCCTTGTCATGCAGCTTACCAGGCATATCGACAATCTGTATGAACAGATAGGATTCAAAATGAATGGTAACAATTCCACTATATTACCCGCTCGGCAGGCTAGTAATGCTACATCAGAAGCGGGTTTTAACCTTACACCTCAATGTTTTAGACTTAAGCATGGAACAGTTCCTATACCTAATGCAACTACTAATGGTGATGTACAACCCAATCTTGTGAATGGAGAAAGCGGAGCATGCACATTGGGTTGTAATTCAAATATTCATAGAGTGAGAAAAGATGTGCTGACCCTTAACGAATGGCTTACCTCAGCGTTCTCATTTAGAAGTACACAACACATAGATGAAACACCGAATGGTAAGCTTTCTGACTTTAACAGTAAACTAATGAGCTGTAAAAAGTTGCAACTCGAGAACGCATATTTGGGTGAATGTATGAGAGTTAAAGTCATTCCGAAAGAGTTGCGCATGTGGCGTTTTCCAACTGGTTTAAAGGAAAACTCTGCTTTACACATAGATTTACTTCAACTCTTTGATAGATTGGGATATGAACCTTTAGAGTTATTAGTGAAATATAATCAGAAAGAAATAGATGAACTAAGTAAAGAACTTACAGTAATAGATAAAGTTATCAGAGAAGATAGTCAATATCAAAGGTTCCAGTATGATCATCTCCATATTTACAATAGTGTAGAACAACATATTGACCAGTTAAAGAGGAGGAAAATGAATAAACTTGAGAGAGAGATTCAAGAGTATGCTAATGGTATTGCATACCCTAGACCCCCTTTGTCTCAAAATCAAAATTCACTGGTTAATAATAATACAACTAGAGATGCAAGAGATGAAACATGGAATTACGATGACAATGAGAATAATTATGAGACATATGATCAAAATTATCCAGCTTTGAGGAGGTTGGAAAGACTTAAAAACAGAAATAACTCTCATTCTTTGGGACATCAACAATCCCCGGGGTTTCAAGGGGCAAGGCCCAAAACCAAACAATGGAGGACTTGAATATTCAAGAAGTTGAACTGAGTATTGTCAATGACATTGTTGATTTATATGATGATAATTTAAATAGCTGTACCGTTGTGTCTAATCAAAACAAAGACTTTAAAGTATATAATTTTTCATGTGTTTCTATTGATTGTAGGACTGCAGATTTGTTAGATAAAGGAATGACATTTTTTTCCATCAGTTTATAGTAATTTTACGAATACTATTTTAGATTTGAAAATATATCTTAGGAAAATTAATTTAAAATTATTATATCAGAGTAACATATTAAGGGATACCAATATGTTTAATATTAGTAGTACATATAACCCACCTCTCCATCCTAGGTTAGTAGTATATGAAAAAATGTGTGAAATAGATGTTAAAAATTTGGATTAATATAATAATAGAATGAAAGAAGGGAATAATCTTAGTATTGAAGAACAAAAGTTATTACTCCAACTGAAAAAGGAAAATGTACGTATTATGAAACCAGATAAAGGAGGAGGTGCAGTTATTATGGATATACAAGATTATAATAGTAGATTACAAGAAATTCTAGATACAGCAACTTATCAGAAAGTTTCAATGAATGAAATGAATGGAGCGTATAAGAAAATATATATGCAATTAAATGATATGTTTATTGATAGACGCATTAGTATTGAGATGTATAACTACTTAAATGTTTCACCTATAAGAGTTCCAGTGTTTTTTGGAATGCCAAAAATACATAAATCCATTTCCAACCCCCCAATTTGTCCCCTAGTAGATGGGAGGGACTCCATTACCTCAGCTATTGCTAAATATACAGATTTTGAAATTAAATACATTCTTAAAAATGAGAAACAAATGTGTAAAGATTCCTGGTCCTATCTGCAACACATGAATGACATAGAATATAATTGCAATGATATATTAGTTACAATTGATGTATGTGACTTATATACTGTCATTCCACAATATATCGGTGTAGAATGGACCAGTGAAATGTTAATGAACCATCATATGCATCAAGATAAAATAAACTTATTAATAGAATTATTAGAGATAGTACTGAATAATAATTATATTGCATTTAATGGTATGTACTATTTACAAAGAAGAGGTATTGCGATGGGGTCATCATGTGGGGTGGGGGGGGGGGCTTATGCCAATATTGTCATGGCCTATTGGGAAAGGAAATATGTATTTAATAGTAGATTTTATGAATATATTAAATTTTACCACAGGTTCCAAGATGACATTGGTATTATATGGAGAGGCACTAAGAAGATGTTAGATGAATTTTTGATATATATAAATAGTACAACAACATTTTTAAAATTTACATGGAAGGTCAGTTGTGACCATATGGAATATTTAGATATTAAGTTAAGTAAGGAATATAGAGAGGAAAGGTCTTCTTTCGGCTTTTCCCGGTTAGGGGTTGCCACAGCGGAACTCCAGTCCGCTAATGATTGGCAGTAGATTTTTACGTGCCGACTTGCCAGGCCTGATGCACAACCTTCAACGAAGGAATGCCCATTCATGGATGTCACCACACAGAAGACGCTCTAACTGAGAATTGAACAGGGCAATGTCTTACTGTGAGGCGACAACGGTACAGCAGCACCACCACCGCAGTTAGCCCAAATATATAGAAAGGAAACATATTCAAATAGCTTATTACATTACAGCAGCTCACATCCACATCATCAGAAGAAATCAGTGGTAAAAGGGCAAGTTGTTAGAGCTGCATGAATGATTACTAAACAGCAAGACTTTCTAGATGAGTGTACCAACCTACGAAGTATGTTTCATGCTAGGGCATATCCTAGTACCCTTGTAAATGATATCATAGAAGAAGGAAGAAGGAAAAGGGAGAGTGGTTATTTCAAACACATTTTACATAACATTTGTCATTCTAATCAAATAGAAGAACATGAAGCAGAAATAGAGTTTCAGATATTAATAGTTCACAAGAGATAGATAGGATTCCAGATGATAAAATAAATAGGTTTTCAAAGGCATTATTAATAACGTATAGTGAGGATTTTAGCCTAGTAAGATGGATTTTTGAGAAAAACTGGATAGTTTTAAGTGAAGAGGAAGATTTTAGGAATTTATTTGGTGTAAAACCACTTATAGTAAATAAGAGGGGAAAGAATTTAAAAGATCTTTTAAAATGTAAAGAAGGACATAAATATAACAGTATGTATGGTATGAAAAAATGTAGGTTTTGTAAATGGTGCCACAAAATACAAGTTAATACCATGTTTATTATAAGAGGGAGAAAATATGTTATAAAAGGAAAATATAATTGTGAAACAAAGGCTGTAGTATATTTAGGTACATGTAAGTCATGCTCAGCTTATTACATAGGGAAAACAGAAAGGAAATTTTCCCAACGAATATATGAGCATGAATATGCCATTAGGAAATCTAACTATGATTTTAGCAAACATTCCATTAGTTGCCCTGGACACCAGTTTACTTATACTATTATAGATCACGTAGATATGGATGATAAGAAACCATGGGGCTTGCTTTTAGAATTAAAAGAGTTGGAATGGCAAGTAAGACTACAAGCAGATAGTTGGCCAGGAATTAACGAACATAGTTCTATAGCCCCAATTCTTAAGTTGAAGGCACTTAAAATAAATAAAATTTGTGGAAATATATGAATATTTAGATATTAGTGCATAGATATAGGAACTAAGTAGTTTGTATTTATAATTAATTATTTATTTTCTATTACTATATGCTTCCATATTTTTGACATATTAATATATTGAATATTTATTCATCTTATTATATTTATTACATGTAAGATAATATGCAATTTTTAGAATGTTTAGTGGTTTAAATATACATATACATTTTTTTCTAGATTTGGTATTTATTGTAATTTAGTAGAATAATTTAGCATGATTAGGGCATGACCTTTTTAAATTTGTATTTTTAAATGTTTGTTTAGATTATACATTTTGTTAATTAATTCATGACAAGAAATGACATCATGACTGAGAGTGTTTATAAGGTGTGGAGAGTTTCAAAAGAATGTCTGATGAAGTATAACATTTACTTATACGAAAGCGCTAAGCATTTACTTTTTTTGTGATTGCTTTATCAATAAATTTTGCTGGCTGATTATATGGTGGTTCGCTCCTGGATTTCTGGTTGAACGTTGCATTTGCGTTCAAACCAAAAGAAGAAATGTTAATATTGGCAGCCCAAAAAAGTGGACTACGTACACATTGGTTTACAAAGTCCAGTGAACATGCAAGAGAAAGAGACAAGAGTAGGTTTTGTAAAACAGAATTGGAAACAGTTGCACAACTTGTTGCTGGTTGTGAAACACTAATGGCAGAAGGACTGTATACTGAAAGGCATAATAATGTGGAAGACTGTTGCACTGGGGATTGTGCAAACATTATGGTATTGAAGTGACTGAAAAACACTGGAAACATGAGCCACAAAGCATCATAGAAAATGATGAAGTCTACATTACATGGGATGACCTCTTACCAACAGTTCCAAAGATATATGCGAGAAAACCGGATATAGTGGTCCATGAAATGAAGACAAATGTAGCATTGATCATTGAAATCGCTACACTTAGTGACTACAGTGTCTTGCATACAGAGAGAGACACAAAGTCATAAAATACCAAGATTTGCAGGCAGAAATGAGAGCAGTGTGGAAGAAAGATACCCAAACAGTTCCAATAGTAGTTGCAGCATACATGTCTTATAAGAATCTACAGTCATATTTAGATGTGTTACCAATGCATGTAATTCTGTACGAATTGCAGGAGTCATTTACTGGGCACATTACAGGTGCTGTGAAGAGCACTTCTGGCTGACATTAATGTCTGAAACAATACTAATTTCATGAACTTTAATCATACTTTGACTTAGGAATGGGTCCATTCCTGTGATGGTATTACAAACCCAAAAGACTTGGAGAAATTAAAAAAAGAAGCTAAAAGGTATGGCAAACCTACTGACCAATAAATTCAACTCCAACTTTAGCCCTCTCTCACCCTCAATCTTCCCTCAGGAAATAATATCAAATATAACTCCCCCTGCTATCACTAGAGAACAGTTCCTTAATGCTGCCTCTAAGGTCAGGAACACTGCATCAATGGGCCAAGACAATATCCCAGGATGCCTTCTAAATAGCATGAAATATGACCTATCAGGTGCTATTTAACTGTAGCCTCCAAACAGGCTTCATGCCTCATAAATAGAGAATAGCAACAGTCATCCCTATGCACAATGGTGGACCATTCACAGACTCTGGAAACTACAGACCCATAAATCTCACTAGTTTTTTTATGCAGAGACATGAAAAGAATTATCATGGAAATGACCAATAGTGATATAGTAAACCTCCAGACACTGGAACCAATCCAGTTTGATTTTGTCAAGGTCAGGTCATGCCTACTCATCCTGGTGGACTTCTTTGAGAAGGCCACCAAAGCAATAGATGAGGGCAAAATTGTTCAGCCTACCTACCTTGACTTGGCCAGGCATTTGACACAATACCCTACTATGGCATTGTTACCATACTCAAGAGGCTGGGTACAAACCCATATGTCACCCAGTGGATAGCCAGCTGACTCACAGATAGGATCCAGGAAGTTAGAATTGGGGAGTACACCTCTACAAAGAGGCCAGTCAGAAGTGGAGTCCCTCACTTGGACTGCTCCTTTTTGTCATTTACTTCTCTGAAGTCAAGGCCAATGTCAATGGTCTCTGGCTGACTAAATTTGGAGATGATTGTAAATTAGGAGCAGTTATTGAATCCCACACTGACACAAATGCTGTCCATGCATAATAGTATGCTTCAGGTATACATCCACCCCTGGTAACTATCATATTGACAACATACCAGTTAGAGATGACCCAGTAGTCAGGGACTTAGGGACACACATAGACAACAATTTAGCCTTTGACCATCATGTGTCTACAGCAATGAGGAAATCATTCTATGTTGCACAACTTATAAACAAAGGTATGGCATCTAAGTCCAAGGAAGTCATTGTTTCACTGCATTCAATATTCATCAGAACTATCATTGATTACAGTGCCTCCTTTGGTATGTACCTAACCAGACATATCCAACAACTGGAACATCCACAGAGGTACCCCACTAAAAGAATACAGGGTGTAAGCAAAATGTCCTATGTAGACTGCCTCAAGGCCCTATCCCTGTATTCTGTCTCCTACAGGCTTTTGAGAGGAGACTTATGATTGACATACAGGGCATTGTCGGATCCCACTCTGATAGAGATCTTACATATCAACAAAATAAACAGTACCAGAACTACCCATTCAAAAAGACCTAAACCTTACCTGGGATGAAGCAGAGTTCCTCACTAACCTAATTCAAGTGCAACTTGGACAATTGGATGGGGAACAGGAAAGTCATCCCTGATTTGGCACCTATGTCTCTAATGGACACAAGCAACCTGTAAATCTTTCATCTACCAAGCCCCTGTTTACACTTATCAAGGGTATCAGAACTTGTCAGAGATTTGGCATGCATGGCTAGGCTTAAATAGGCCCTTGTAGCTGTTAGCGTAGTAAACACCTATGAACCTATGAACTAAATAAAATCATTTAATTTCGGTGAATTAGAGCATTATATAGGATGCCCAGTTATGGGACATCTGAAGTTGTGGATCACAGGTGGATACCCAAATCACCCCTAATATAATGCACCACTGCTGACCCTGTTCCCCACCTCACCTGTGCAAACAGTGACAATTGTGGCCTGCCCTCACCACTGTGTTATATAAGTTAGATAATGTCTGATGCACAACATGCCAAGTCAATGTACTGCACTGTAGTGCATAGCATGGTTGGAGCATTGATTATATCAGTTTTAATTTTTGTTGTCTCTTCTCTCACCCATAGCTGTGGATCAGATACCACAGAGCACTGCATCTGTCTCAGCCTTGCATGAGCTTCCCCTGCAGCCAGTTCCTCAAACAATTCCTGACCCAGTACATCTGCTGCTGACTCTGTTCTGCCTGATCCCCTAATGATGGTCCTCTCCTCTAGCTCTGTGTGCACCATCAATATGCTGTGCAGCTCTCTGCAGACAACAAATATCTTGCTGCAGGTCTATGCAGCAAACTGCAGTGCACCACCAAAGAATCCAGGCAACAGAAGCAGGCCTTCAGCAACCCTAGTGACATGCTAGAAAATGCTGTAGGTCTATGACAATGCAGAGTTGTATGTCACTCAACCATGATCTGGGGGGGGGTCTGTATCCATGTCATGAGCCATGGTTCTAGGATGTAGCTGGCATTTCCAGTAACATACCACTGTGGGAAGTCACACAAATAGCTATAGCTAGTTACTGTCAGCTGCCTGTCAGGTGCCAGGATCTGCTACATAACGGACTCACTCAGGTCACTCCACAACAAGTACCATGTTGGTGTGAAACGTATCTCCCTGGACTACATGAAAAGAGACATGGAGGAGCTCTCCGATCTTGTAGCCCAGGCAGGTATGACCCTAGCCCTGAGTAGCATCCTGCCATCACCCAGAATGATACCACAGTACAAGGACAAAATGATTGACTTTAACAATTAGCTAAGCTTCTGGTGTCATTCTAAGGGAATTCAGTATCTGTCTGCCTGGGATGACATGATCGACAGACCACGCTGCTTTGCCAGAGATGGCCTACACCTGTCGCCCTTGGAATTCCGGCTACTGGCAAAGGCTCTTGCCACCCCTATAGTGCCTTTTTTAGGAAAGGTTCAAATGACAAATTCACCACCATAACAGGTACAAGCAAGCAAAATCTGTGGGTAATGTTACTCAATGCTAGAAATCTAAACCTCAAAATGCACTCACTCGAGGCACTCCTTACAATGGAGAACATTGACATCTGTGCAGTGACACAGACCTGGTTCAAAGCCCCAGAGAGCACCCCTGCATTACCAGGCTATAATTCATACCACACCTTTCGGCGACCAAACCCAGACCGAAACACTAAAGGTGGAGGCGTGTCCATATTCATTAAGGATATCCACACCTCCAAGCAAGTTGCTCAGCATAATGCATCCGAGATTATCCAAGTTCAACTATGTCTGGGCAAAACTGCAATCCAGATTGTAGCTTGCTACAGACCCCCCACAATGTCTCAGGATTCCCACTCCTCTTTTCCTGATACACTGGAAAATATTAAGGTACAACCCAACACTCTAATAATGGGTGATTCAACTACTCTACCATTAACTGGGAAAACTACTCATGTACCAACTCTTTTGCTCAACGTTTTCTGGAAATCATCAATTCCAGTGCCTTGGATGAACTTATACACACCCCCACCAGGGGCAGCAATATCCTAGACCTGGTCATCACCAACATGGGTGACCGGTGTTCCACACCACAGGTCAGCTCCTCATTGGTCAGATCCGACCACAAGCTAATCACCCTAGACATCCACATCCCGCTCCCACCCCCCCCCCCATTAGGAAAACAACCGTAAAAAGTTTCTCCAAAGCCAACTACATGCTTCTTAAGACAGAAGTGGCAAATTTCACGATACCCATGCAGATGGACAATAGAGATATGACTGCTGAATCCTACACAAATGCACTTTATAAGCACTTACACGAGTGTATGGATTGTGCTATCCCTAACAGAACCAAGATGCCATCCTCCAAAAAAGGAAGCCAATCTGGTGGTCTTCTGCCATAAACAAACTCTACAACAGAAGAAAGAAACTGTTGCAAAAAAGAGTAAAATCCCACGATTGGAGGAACTCCCTGGTCAGCCTCAGTAAGAAGCTGAGATCCCTCATAAAATCCTCCAAACCTAGTTATGAAAACAAAATTGCCACGGATTCTAAATACAACCACAAAGCATTTTATAGCTATGTCAAGAATCTCAATGGTAACACTCAGATCTGCTCTGAGTTACAGCACAATGACACTAAATATACAGAACCAACTGATATTGCCAACATCCTGGCATATAGGTTCAGTGCTAACTTTACCCCCCTCTCACCCCCCAAAGGGCCCATCTTTATACCGGAAGAATGCAAAGTTCCTGTAATCACGGCTGTACAGGTAAAAGTCTCACTCTCCAAAGCCAAGAACACATCATCCATGGGACCAGACAACATCCCAGGCTGCCTTCTACATGAACTACAGAATGAACTGGCACCCTACCTAAGTACCATGTTCAGTCATCACCTCACCTCAGGCTTTGTGCCCATTGAATGGTGCACTGTGACAGTTATCCCACTCCACAAAGGGGGGGCCACAACAGACCCAGGGAACTACCGCTCCATTAGCCTGATGAGCCTGGTCTGCAAGGCCATGAAACATATCATCAGGGAACTCCTAAACAAAGACATTGGAGATCTCCAAACTCTAGACCCCACACAGTTTGGGTTTGTAAAAGGCAGATCATGTCTCCTAAACCTGATAGACTTCTTTGAAGTAGTCACCAAAGCCATAGATGAGGGTAAGGTGGTTCACACAGCCTATCTAGATCTCGGCAAGGTGTTCAACACCATCCCCAACTCTGGAATTATAGATAAATTCACTAAACTAGGTATAAATCCCTATGTCACAATATGGGTTGCCAACTGGCTTACTGACAGAACCCACACTGTGAAAGTAGCAGACTCCAAATCAAACTTCAGACCAGTGACAAGTGGAGTACCACATGGTTAAGTCCTGGGTCCTCTCCTGTTTGGTATCTACTTATCTGAAGTACAGGCTAACACAGAAGGTTTATGGCTAACTAAATTTGCAGATGACTGCAAACTAGGATCCATAATCGAAACTCCGAATGATGTGGACATCCTACAAAAGGACCTCACTGAGACAGATGCCTTGTGTCAAAGCCATGGTCTCAAGCTCAATGCCAAAAAGTGCATTGTCATCCCCTTTGGTAAAAGCTCTGTACCCATGAACTACCACATAGGTGGTAGTCTGTTTAACACCGAAAGTGTGATAAGAGATCTTGGGACACAGGTGGACAGTAGTCTCGCCTTTGATAATCACATCGCCACAGTGGTCAGGAAATCCTTCTACATGGCACACCTCATCACAAAAGGTTTCTCATCCAGAAAAAAAGAGGTCATTGTTCCCCTCTACTCATCACTCATTAGACCCATTACAGAGTACAATGCCCCTTTTGTTAAGTACCTCACAAGACATCTACAACAACTGGAAAGGCTGCAAAAATACATCACAAAGAGGATTACTGGCCTCAAACAGATGCCTTACACAGACTGTCTCAAAAAACTACAGCTTTACTCCATCGCATATCGCCTACTCAGAGGTGAACTCTGCCTAACATTCAAAGCTATGTCAAACCCAGAGCTGTTGGACATGCTCCACTTAAAGAAATCCCAATTCCTCTGAGCTACACACTCTAGGGACCTAAACCTTGTCATCACAATAAACAGAACATGCTGGAGGAATAGATTCCTGTCCCAGAGACTTCCCATACTCTGGAATAGACTGCCTATCTATGTCAAAAAGAGCTCCTCATTAGCACTCTTCAAGAAAAATCTTGATGATTGGATGGGTAATAGAAAATTCACCCCGGGGATCACTTCTGTGGTTCTGCTTGACAGGGGCACAGGAAAATAATTTTCTTGGGTGGTGAAAGCCAGGGTACCTTTTTGGCTAGGCTTGTATAGGCCCTAGGGCCAATAGCCTAGTACCTACCTGTGAACCTATGAACCTATAGGTATAATATGTGTGCCAGATATGGAAATCATGGGAACTGCCTAGATGGCACATAAACATATTGCATGTAACGCCCTATACATTTCACATCACCTGCCAGCAGATGGAGTGGAACCCCGTCTGGTTGACATACCAGCACTCATATTGATGAAGGATCAGGCAAAGCTTTAATAGTGATGCGAGTGCAATCAATGGCCTCTAGGACCTCAGTGAAATAGGTTATTTCATACAATGCCTACATAGTGGTGGTTCTGTCTTCTGTGGTCTGTGAGAACCCTATGGGGTCCTCTATATGCTGCAGCATGACATAATGGGAACATTGTGGTATGAATCCAAAAGTATCCAGTTATATTTAGCATCAATAGACATGATTTTTGAGACTTAGGGATGGAAATTGTAATACATCAGTTGTAGTCTACATTTGGAATATGTACCCAATGTGATAGTTACTGCACTGGGAAAACAGAAAGAGCTTTTAAAAAGAGAATGTATGAGCAATTAAATGCAATTAAAATCAAAAATCAAAACAATGCACTTTACAGCACACACTAAATTGTGACAAGTACAAAGGTTTTAAGTTTGGGATTTTGGACAAAGTTGACAAGCAAAATAGGAATGGTGTCTGGAAAATGGGATCTGGAAAGGAAAGAATTGGAATGGGAGTTAAGATGTAATGTCACCATTTTACCAGGGTTAAATGAACACACTTCTATTATACCTGTGTTAAAAATAAAAGCATTGGGTTTATGAAAATTGTATGGAATGTTATATCAAGTGCCTTACTGAATAAGGTTCAAACACTTATAAAAATGTATTCACGAAATGTTTATTTAAATTTTTCCAATAATGAAATTTACATAAAAATAATGGTTTTATTTTTTTTTAGGTTCGTATAATTATTGTTTTAGTTTCGGATTTCTAACAGGAATGCATTTTCAAACAGTGTACTTGTGATCACACCCCCTTGAAAGGGATGACTTTGGAAGCTAAGCAGGGGTGGGCCTGGTTAGGTATTGGATGGGCCACCGTATGGTAATACCAAGAGTTTTATTTATAGGTCTTGTTGTAGTACATTGTTTTAAAGTGCTTTTAAGAGTTTTTATTATACAGTAACGAAGAAGATGCTTCACAAAATATTATTTGGTCACATATAAATGTTTACATACATTGTTGCGTTTTTATTTTTATTTTTATATTAATTCACTTATGCACTTTATGCCATTGTTTAACATACCTTCAAGAAACAACAGACCATGAAATGATTAATTAAGTCTTATTAACCACTGGGTATAAAAAGTGATGAGAGCTGAAAGATGACAGGTTCTGAAGAAGTCCAAATGTTTTGTTAGGAAGAAAGCTATTAACCTGCTCTCATGTTTTACTTTGTTATTTTATTTTTTGGTGGCGTTAATAATAAAGTTCTGTATTAATGGACTTAGTATCATTCATTGGTGGATTTCCTTTCATCGCTGGTAGATTTATAACATACTCCGTTTGCATGGGAATGTAACAACAGCTGATGTCTTTTTGTGGTTACTACATTGGACTTGATTTAAGATTCAGTCTTGGATTACAGTGAGTCTATTCAGAAGACAATTTTTGTTTCTTATGTACTGTTGAAGCAATGTGTTTGCTATTTGCTGCTCAAACACCATGAACTGTTTTTAGTTTTATTGGTGTAACATTGTAGTATGCATGATGTAGATGCCTGTAACACACCCACTGAGTCCCTTGATAACCACTGAAAGATCTCTGTTGCAAGGATGGACAATGCCACACATGTCTAAGTATACAAAGGGATTCCTTGCAACCCACGGCATTTCATGTGAGGACAGCATATAACTGAAAACTTCTCTATGGTCCCTCTGTCCATCTAGTAGCAGTCAACTATGTTCATGTCACAGAGGTTTTGGAATGTTAGGAACAGTCAGAACCATCTGCAATAGAGAGAATGATTACACACACTATTGCAGATGCTGGCTATGAGAATGGACCCTAACATATGCTTTCTAGCAAACCTAGATGTTACTCCTAGCATGTTAGTGTGGCATCTCTCCCTCTCTCTCTCTCTCTCTCTGATCACCGAGAAATGGTGTTATACAAATTTACTACCAATGTGATGCATTATGCAATATTTATACATTTCTCAATTGTCCCACCATGTTGTTTGCCCTCATTTGCATTTGTAGTTGGCCTCATTACAATTATGTTGCGCATTTCTATATCGTTATACACTCATTTGCATATGATGCAGATCATGCAATAATTTTCCTGAGAAGTATGACCACCGTACCTATGTGTATCAATCAGCTCCATCCACTGATTTGTTATTAACTATGCTATTTCACTAATTGTTTTTGAATTCTGTCCATAATGCAAAATACATTAACATAAAGTAGCAGTATCAGCTTTTGAATAAAACTAATGTATAACAATTCTGCAGATATATTTACAAAGAAAGAATGCTAAGCTGAATGAGGAATTCAGTGTGTGTTAGGGCCTTGCCCTTGCTCATTGCCTCTTAAATGCTTACATTTGCTTTCTTAAAACAGATGTTCATTTAATTTTATTTTAAAGTCTTCTGTGGTTTGTTACTTTATTTAATTCAGTTCTTATACACCTATCTCTAACCATAAAAAAGGTGCATGCCAAACTGGGTTCACTCTACAGAGCAAAACCATTTCTCACTGACCAAGCCAGACTCTCTACTGCTCAGACCCATCTATTATCTTCCCTTCTATATTGCTCTCAAATATTTATCAACCTTCGCAAATCTGACCTAAATAGCATCGAATCCTGCTATAACAAAATTGCCAAATTTGCTACAAATCAATCATAGACCTCGCCACTGTCCTGCATTAATTCAGCTAAACTGGCTAGAGCGCCCTCATCTCTTCTCCCTGACTCAGCTGCTTACCATCCACACAGTCATATACAAACCCAACAACTGCCCAGCAATATCAAATCTATTACAACTCTATAGTAACCTAACATCCCTTTGATTTGCTGACAAAATATTGTTAAAAGTTAGTAAGGCCCAAAACACTTATGGCATCTCCCTATTCTCCCATGCTATAGCCAAGCAATGGAACTCTCTTCCACAGCATATTCTCACTATCAATAACACACTATCATTTAAACAGACCCTTAAAAAACATTTCTCTAAACATAGGCTCTGCTCCTGTATTAACCCAAGTTAAAACATCTGTATCTTCCTGCTACCTTCCTCTCTCAATATCTTCTTGCTTTATTGAATCGTTCTCCCAAAAGAATTAAAGAAAAGAATTAAGTATGGTGAACTGATATTGCTTGATATGTTTGACAGGATCTACCTGATAAGTCTGACAAATGAAAACACCGACAATGAGATTACCAACACCACAAAACCGAAAGTTCAAAAACACGGAAGTCACATGCCTGACAAACCACAATCCCGACAGTCAACAAAACAAAACAAATTCGCTGTTCTGAAAAACATACACACACAACACAAGCACACCAAAAACCTTACAAACTTACACTAAACCTTACATACACAACTATCTATGCACTAACCTTAACCCAAACCCTAACCTAAGGTCCGTCACTATCACACACTTACCTTACCCGCACCCTAACCCTAAAGTCAGTCGCTATCACATACTTACACAATCATGCTCGTTTCGCATGTCGGTGTTTTCAGCATCGGGATTTCCAACTGTCGATTATTTCTGTTGTTGGTCTTCCGGTGTCGGTGATCACGTTGTCGGTGTTTTCGCTTTCCATTCTTATCAGGTAGACCTGTTTGACAATTGCCTATAATTGCTTAATAGTTTGCTGATATTGCTTGATATGTTTGACAATTGCCTATAATTGCTTAATATTTTTCTCAAGATGTCTAACTTTTTTCACACTACTGTAAGAATTTGTCATTTGCATTCCTGTGTATGTCCTATAATAATTATTGTAATTTGCATATGTCATATGTAATTTCTATTGTAAGCTGTTTCTGAGCTTTTCTCCCCGGGTCTCCACTGAAAATGGGCTTCTGGCCCATCCGGACACTACCTGGTTAACAAATGAAATAAATAAATAAAATAAATAAATTATGAGACATCATAGCCTAAGGGGAGGCCTAATATTGGCATTTAAGATATTTAATAACCATGAGAGATTTTGGTCTGATAAACTCTCCTAGAAACATGAACTGAAGGCATTAATATGCAAGACTGCAGAGGCCCAAATGTCACACATCGAGTGCTGCTTAATTATCAAGACTTTGAATTGACAATACTATTAAGCTAAGCAGGAACCTTTTATTCTTTTTAAATGTTACTTAAACTAATTTGTGGAACACACAAAATAACAAGGGTCTTAAGGCAGATTTAGGAGCTTTTGTAACTTTTCTCCTGAAAATTATATGAAATAAAATAGCTGAAATACCATACCCTAATATATTGATCTTAGCAACTTTAAATATCTAAAATAAGAAATGTGACTTAAAGCTACAAACCAGCTTTAGTAAAATCTCTTAGGACATTGGCAAGCAGCGTTTACAAAGTAACAAAAGAAAAACAACTTGCAGAACCCAGCTCAGATATCATTCTTTCAAGTGTGTTCACTCATAATTAACTGAAACTAATTAAAGTAAAGACATTTAGTTAATTTCCCCAGTAAACCCATAAAACTCCAGAGTTCCATACTTAATTTATATGCTTTCCTTTATATTTTTTAATGAATATCATTTTCATCATCAGAATGCACTTGTTTTAGTACAGTAGCTTCCAACTATCTAACCTCTGCATTATCTGTCAGATGAAAAATGTACAAGTACAGTACTACTGTTATAATTTTTATTAATATCTCTTTTCTCCTAATCACATATTTCTTCTGCAATGTATAAAAATCAGCTTCTTTGAATTTTTTTTATAAAAAATGTTAGATCCATTTTCATAACCAAGATTAATTGTCTCTTTCATACCATTGACATTGATGTGTGCAAATATAAAATAAACTAAAACAACATATATTTATATATAATGAAATAAAAACTGTGAATAGTATTTCTTTAAATTAATTATTTTCTGAATATCCTACATAGAACTGTTATTTGCATCTATCCACTAATATAAAATTATATTTATTTTTTATGCATTTGTTTATAGTC
>NC_056731.1:1820575858-1820578358 GCF_019279795.1 Protopterus annectens | reverse complement strand
ATGTTTAGACTATATTACATGAGCTGGGCCTATTAATGAATTAATTCATTCTTTCATGCAGTGAATAAAGCAAAACAATTACAGACAATATAAATGCAGTTTTTTTTTCAACAACCCACAAATCATACAAAAATCAGAAAAATTCCTGCATATAGAATACTGTTTTATTTATTTATTTTTTGGAGGGGGCTCATACATGCTTGGAGGATACTTATATCTCATTGTCGACCTACTTATGTCGTCCCTCTCATCAAAATCGGCCAGTCCCTTCTGACATCACTCAGTACAGGTCTGACTTATTTGAATGGCTAGTAATCCTGTATCAATGCAACATATTACTCAAGAATCAGAAAATACAGATTGTAGACAAATAGGGCTCTATTCAGGGTAATGCATCAGGCCCCTGCAAGCCATAGTAATATCCCATTACTTGGCTGTCTCTCCTCAGTTACCAAAAATACTGCTCAAACCTGTCAGTGTCAATACTACTTTTTTTCTTTACTTTTACAATTATCACAAAGATATGGATTTCATTTAAAACTATTATTTCAAACTTTACAGGCAACAAAAAAAATAAAGCACTGACAGACAGTTTCAAAACAAAGCACAACACTCTCACATTGAAAACATTTAACATGACAAACCATAAACTTTTCTTCCTTTGAAGCTCACAATTAGTGAAAATGCATCCGACAATCCATTAAACTACAAGAGACATGAGGGGGTTCATATTCAAATAGCATATAGTAAAGTGCAAATTAATATATGAAGAGTACAGGAATTCAAAAGACAAAATATATAACACATTTGCTAACAGACTGGGACAGCCCTTTTGACATATACCCCTTTTTCTGGAGCAGGCCAAGCATACTGCCTGGTGAAGTAACTTGGCAGAGTCACAAAAGACAAATGAAGGCTGAAGCAGTCAAACCCTGTACTACAGGAAGCAGCCCTTTAACAGCTCTTACCCTTACTCATCTGCACTAGGTGCAAGATAACCTATCCGTTGTAGCCCAAACAGTGCATTCCATACCTGTGCACCTGCAAACAACAAAATAAATTAAAAATGTATTCATAGTTAAAATATTAACATTAAACTCAGACTTCCTGCTGTCCAATTTATCTGCAGCAAAATAATAAATGCACCGCCAAAATTAAAGAAACCAATGATCACATCCAAAGAAAATGACTCGTGTCATGATGCACCTGTTTACTACAATCACCATAACTACTCTGGTTCATAGGTACAAGGCTTGCAAACATTTCAAGTTACCCAAAACCACAGTTTGGTTAAGTGATTCGCTGAAGGACTGAGCATAAATCTGAAGCAAAATCCAACATGGTATGCAAAAGTGAAGACAAATAAAAGCAGACTATTCTAAATCACTTAAATTATCAGAACAGGTTTTGCATCAACATGCATGTTGTGAAACACAAAAATTGTGAAACTTTGATGACTGACATTGACTAACTCTAATTCTAGTAATGTAGCTAAGGAGAAAAGTTAATGGTAGTTGGTGTAGAGGATTAAGGCTATTGCCTCCTGTAGTCAAGGTACAGGGCTTGAGCCTGAGCAGATCACTTAACTAAAATGCCATTATTCACACACACACACACACACACACACACTGTAACAGCAGACGATTGTACTTGTTCTGAATGCTGCTGCTGCTGCAAAAGAAAAAAAACAGATTTGTAATCTGTAAAACCTTCAGATAAAAGCACTTGACTTTTTGGTTGCAAAATCAAATTTTGTGCCATTCACTGTGCATGCTAGATCTGTCTCACTGGCTGAAATCACTCACTTCAGACTCAGTGTCTCACTGGATGAATGCAGCTAATCAGGAACATTTTGCTTTTTTTAAAGCAGCAATACATGACCACAAAATAAAAACTTATTTTTTAATTAAGTATTGTTCATAGGTTCATAGGTGTTTATTAAGCTAATGACCACAAGGGCCTTTTTAAGCCTACCATGCATCCCAAATCTCTGATAAGTTCTGATACCCAGTTGTTTGTCTGTGTCAGCCCCTCCTGGAGAACATTTGTGTCAGTGTAAGATTCAATGATAGCTCCTAATCTGCAATCATCTGCAAATTTAGTCAGGCAGAGACCACTGACAATGGCCTTGACTTCTGAAAAGTAAATGCCCTGAGGGACTCCACTTGTGACTGGCCTCTTTGCAGAGGTGAACTCCCCAATTCCAAGTACCTGAGTCCTGTCTGTAAACCATTTGGCTATCCATCGAGTGGCATTCAGGTTTGTACCTAACCTCTTGAGTTTGTCAACAATGCCTGAATGTGGTATTGTGTCAAATGCCTTGGCCAGGTCAAGGTAGGCAGTGTGAATGATTTTGCCCTCATTCATTGCTTTGGTGACCTTCTCAAAGAAGTCCACCAGGTTGAGTAGGCACGATCTGCCCTTGACAAAACCAAACTGTGTTGGGTCCAGTGTCTGGAGGTTTACTATATCTGTACTGATCATCTCCATGATAATTCTT
>NC_056731.1:1820410858-1820570858 GCF_019279795.1 Protopterus annectens | reverse complement strand
GATAAACAGACAGTAGTTACATTGGATTACATAGCGATTAACAATTTAACATAGCAATTAATTACAAACATAGTTACAGATGAAGAACATAGTACATCAGTAGACAACTAGAATCTTTATCTGTGAAGTACATAACAGACATTAACAAATGTTACAATAAGAAGTTCCTACTGTATAATAAATACTAGGCTTATGAGCATCTGAGCTTGCTAGAATCAAGGTAGTTAGTGGGGTGGAAAGAAAGGTGGTGGTTGGATGGGGTGGGTGATATTAGAGTGGGAGTTGCAAGGGCATAGCCATCATGTTTTTAGGTGCACTTTTAGTAAAGTTTTGAAGTGGGTGCATGATGGTACGGAGGTAATTGTGGGTGGGAGTGAGCTCCATAATTTGGCTATGGCGTAAGAGAATAGTGCTTCACCAGCAGAGTTATTGGCTTTAGTGATCTGCAAGTGATTTTTGTTGCTGGATCTTAGTGGTCTGGTGGTGCGATAGGGTTGGAGTAGATTCTGGAGGTATGGGACATTTAGTGGATTGTTTACTAGTTTGTGGGTGAGTGATAGTTGATACCATTGAAGGAGGTGAGGGAGTTCAAGCCAGCCCAGTTCAGCAAGTGAGAGACAGTGGTGACTACGGTAGGATGCCTCTGTGGTGAATTTGGTGATTTTGTTGTAGCAGGTCTCTAGGTTGTTTAGATCGCATTGCCTTAGGTTGGAGAGGCATAAAGTAAGTATATATTGGAGAGGCATAAAGTAAGGTGGAGATAAGGTGGGAATTTGCTATTGAAATCTTTGCTGCTTTGGTGAGAAGTTGCTTATTTCTGTATAATGCTCCTAGTTTTTTGTGGACTTTTTTATGGTCATGGATATGTGAATGTCAAATTTTACTTTATTGTCTATTTCCACTCCTAGCAATTTGGTGTGCTCAGTTGGGTATATATATATATATATATATATATATATATATATATATATATATATATATATATATATATATATAAAATAAACACCGTGCACTAGAAGAATCTTAATTATATAAATTCAGACTTCTTTTAGGCGTAGTAATTAATACTGAGCTAGTAGAAAGGAAATAAAAACTCAGACACTGAATAGATGATTAAGCTTTCACTCTTATTCAGGTGGAAGAGCTTCCTCAGAATAACCTATAGTCAACAATACTTACATTATATGCAACTAGAGTCACATGTAAACAAAAAAACAATGAACTACTTATAACTTATTAGTACAGTAACCAGTAGTACAACCAGACAATATTTAAACTGTGCCAATCATCTAAACACAATAACCATGAACATACATATGAATGACAGGAGCATGAATATTAAATAAACACTCCCTTGTGTTAGCTAATCATTGAACAAATGTACAGTGTGCGCACTAAATATGCATGTAGGAGACATGACTATTCATATAACTGTACAAGTGGTGACTAACAAGTGTGTCAAAGGTCATGGATGGATGCAAACACATATTGTAGAAAGAAAGCAACTGTCAAAATAGAACAACTGTCAAAATAGAATTAAATCTTCCATTTTAAAGCGCATTTAATATTAACACTTTCATTCAGACCAGGGTATGTTTCAGAATTAAGCAGTAATTGCCATTTAAGTTCTCTTAGTTCTAAATATAATTCCCAATCTCCAAAAAACAGTTAACTTGTTCTAATGCTATGAAGTAAAATTTACTAAATTCTACTAGCTCAGTATTAATTACTACGCCTAAAAGAAGTCTGAATTTACATATATATATATATATATATATATATATATATATATATATATGTATGTATATATATATATATATATATATATATATATATATATATATATATATATATATATATATACACACATACATACATACATAGCAAGAAATGTAATGGATGATAATGTCAAATCTGATACAGTTGTCTATTGCAAAGAATGCATTACTGCAGAGAATTGGGTTAAAAGTCATCTTATGTGGGATTCAGCAGCAAAGAGAAAGAAAAAGAATCACTTCATCATGAATGGCGGAATGGTGCACCAACTGAAACTGGCATTTTTTTCTGAAGGTATGAGGAAAATATGTCCTGAATCTTATGGAAGTGAACCAAAACAGCCCTTCTATAGGCATAACCTAAGGTATGAAATCTATAAAAAGTAGCACATTAAACATCTTTCTTCAGAAAAAAATAATCTTTTTTTTTACTCTAATCACTTGAGGGAAAGACTGAAGTTCACAAAGAGTGACATTAAAGAAGTTATTACAGAAGTCAAAGACAACCGTATCCAGTTGTGTTGTTATCATAATTTGCATATAATTAGAGATGTCCTGCACCTGTAGATTATACTTCTTTCATACTACTCACGTTCATTCCACTCGCATTCATTCCTGGTGCTGTAAAACATAAGTGCAATGCACTAATCTACAGATCCTGGCCCATTTTGGTTTTCCCTTTAATGGCATCTGAGTACATCTTCCTTTCCACTGTTTTACCAAATAAGGCTTTGTAATACCTTGAACATACTGGCTGCATAATAAAATCACCAGAAAGACAAGATTATTATGCATCTTTCAGATGCTGAAGAGATATATACCAAACGTTGTTATGTACCGATCAGCTTTCATTGCAGCACACATGGCAGCTGACACAGAATGGTTCTGAAAACTTTTGACAGAATTAAAGGTTGTACTGTACTTTACCGTGCCACAAAGTATTTGGCAAAGTGAAGTGTCTAACAGCTATTAAAGATGTCAGTTGATCAGAGGTACACTGCAGTGCACTTTCTTTCTGGCTGCTGTCACTGTAGCAGCATTTAATGTTACAGCTTTAAAAGCTGTAAAACATCTTACACTCCTTCACTTTTTTTCCTTCCAGTAACCGGCAGTGCATCAGGACGACCAAAGCTCCAGGTACTATAAAATATTATGATAATATTTCTGCAATCATTACCAACTAGTTATGCTCTCTTGAAATAGAAGTCAGGAT
This sequence comes from Protopterus annectens, assembly GCF_019279795.1. NCBI lineage: Eukaryota > Metazoa > Chordata > Ceratodontiformes > Protopteridae > Protopterus > Protopterus annectens. The sequence goes on along the minus strand of NC_056731.1, from coordinate 1,820,567,870 downwards.
TCATCTCTTGGCCATTGCTCTTGAGGTAAATTTCTTCACATTCTTTCCTCAAATGCTTAAAAAGTTGGTTTTGATAGTAGACCTGATCTACTTGATTTTGTTCAAATATTTCATTATACATATACATTTTGCACTTCATTATTTTAAATTTCTTTCACCACAATGTATCATGGTGAGTCCTATTTAGTGTTGCTTTTTTTCCCATCATTCCATGACATGCTTTTACTCACCTCAGATACTGAAAAGATTTTAACTAGACATACTGAATGTGTTAATATTCTGCAAGTGAAAAGTAAAATATTTTACAGTCTCCATATTCCACTGTGAAAGTAAAAAAAAAGCAAAGATTAATCTGATAGACTATCAGGTGTTTGTTAATGTGTTATGCAGCTCTCCCTTTGAGAAAGTCAGCTTCAGATAGAAAGCCAAAACTTGATTAGAATCATCATAGGATCCAGAGGAACATACATGCTAAAACAATTAATGAAATATACTTCCTGTGAGAGTCACTGGGAGAGCAACACAATATCAGGTTTTTCTTTGATTGCTTCATAAAAGTTAGTACATAAATATTCTTACAGACCCCTAGTCATACATAAATCATGTAGTGCCACCTACATATTCATTATTGATTCATTATTAAGGTGTATGACAGGTGTACGTTACAGCTCTGGGTATACTATGGCCCTTATATTTTCCTGTTCTTGTGGTGTGGATCTGGTTTAGTAAGTGTTCAATGTATATAGTCACTATCAGAGCCAGTATTTTCTCTATAATGAAACCATGTCTTATTCAAGCTAGCGGATAGACAAATATTAGGAAGAAAATGTAGTGTTAAACAGTGTGATTTACAAATAGCATTGAAATCATTATTGCATACCTAACCTTATCTGTCATGTTCCTTCTATTTTGGTTTCTTTCTTTTTCTATTTTGATGTTCTTTGATGAATATAGTGATAGTTCCAGATTCCATAGTCTGTGATCTGATTGCCTAGGTGTACAATGTTAATTTGTAGAAAACATTTCTGAATGTTTGTTATAGAGTTTTAAGCTATATAATGCCAATATTAGATATTGCAGCAGTCATGTATTTGATTCCCACAGCTTAGAGTTGCTTAAGGTCTGACTGAGCAAGTCATGCTGATTCTGGGTCACCTCAAAAAAAGGACAGTGAACCTAATGGGCTTGCCAATTTAGCAAACTTTCTTTTTATTCATCAGATAATAGAATAATATTCTATAAACATGAGCAAGGTTGTGCATGTTTTAAATATGTTAAAAATATGTTAAAATCACTTAAATTAATTCTCAAATGAGATATATTAAATCTTACTAAAGGATATCATGTATGCTGTGCAAAAAGCAATGCAGAAACAATTATATACCTAATTCAAAGAAGAGAAATATGGCAGATAGAAGGTCATTCTTGTAGTGAGACACTGATTCATTTCCAGAAGAAAACATGCAAAAGATCTTTAAAAAGTGTAGGTAAAAAAAAGAATAAGCATTCACTATGAATTTTACAAGAACTGATAGCAGAACTTCAATTAATGGTTTCCTTAAGCAAACAAAGGACTAATGGATATTGTATCAGGCCACTGGGGGTAGGTAAGTGCAATGTATCAGAGAAGTCAAAGTCATATAATGGTAAGAAACTATAAAAAATATTTACATTAACTTAGCATACAGTCACAGTGAGACATTTATTTTATTTTTATTTTATATTATTGTTTTATGTATTTATTTGTTTGTTTGCTTGTTTGTTTGTTTGTTTGTTTGTTTGTTTGTTTGTTTGTTTGTTTGTTTTGGCCTGAATAATCAAACTCAGGCAGATGGGACTTTGGTTTAATGTCTTATCTGACATACAACACACTCAGGAATGTAAACTCTTATACTTCATTTCACGACACCAGCTGAAGTAAACTTACTTTTCATATTCCTCCAAAAGGGTCACTTGCTTCATTTTGGAGCATGAAGATTGAAGTATGTGTTTTACAATTCCTTATTAGCTGACCTTATCTGATGAAACTCATTTGAATGGTTCCTTATCAGTTAAAATTCCAAAATCATAAAAACAGTACCTTGCTAATTTGCAGTTGATAAATACTTTTATTATAAAAGTGTTGTCATGACAGACTAGAATTAGCCTGGTATTGTTGTTAGAGTTGTGTAAGTGAGCAAAGACACACAGCTAATTGACTAGGAGATTCATGGATCACATTGGATTCAGCAAAGTCAAACAAGGATATAAGAATTGCTGTCATTTGTTCTTCACTGAGGTATCCAAGACAGTTTGGCACAATTTGTTGATCTGTTTGATATGAAATTCAAGCTATTTACCCATGCAGCAGTTTTCCCAAACATCTTTGCAAGATTCCAGATTGAGGGAGAAAGGTCAAAAGGTCAGAGGCAGCTACTAAGCTCTTTCCACTTCTAATAAATTAGGCCAGATGGTGTTTTTGATCCAGCACCAGTGACACTGGCATGGTATGCTGGAGGTCTTGGGTTGAAGTCCCAAGTAAGATCAAATGGTATCCTTTGATTATTCTAGCAGCCTAAGTTTTTTTTCTGTGTTTGCAATTTGATAATAAATTAGCCTTTAATTGCTATACTAATTTAGTGTTCAACTCCTGTAATAGTTTAGAAAGCCAGAATTATTTTATTTTTAGTGACATCTATGTGTTCATTCAAAGATGATAATCAGGAAGCTGAATTGAATCATGTGTATTGTCCCTATGCACCATCATTATACAATGACAGATTATGTATACACTGGGCCTTAGGTTTTTTTCAGAGTTAAAAAGACACTCATATTTTATTAAACATATATAATTTAAAGCCATCAAATAAATTACTATATACGTAAAATAATAAGGAAGGTAATCCAGATGGGTGTGTTTATTTGTTTGTGCCCTCTTTCAAAAACAACAATCTGGGAAATATGTGAGGTTGGGGAATGGCCATGGAGCTGAGGGAAGTGGGTAGAGGGATGGTAAGGAGGCCCATGGACTGAAAACGACCCAAGGCCCAAGGTATACATAATCTGTCATTGTGTGATGATGGTGCACAGAGACAAAACACATCAGGGTTAAATTATTGAGGGGGGGGGTTGCACAATGAACACCAAATCAGTTTGAAAGCATAACAGTGCTCTTACACAATGAGCTCCATCTGCAGGACGTGGGAACAGATGGTCTGGGGCAATTAGGGAAGCTCTAGACGATGAGCACTGTTTTGTATATATGTATGTATGTTTATAGGCATGTAAATATACATGCATATGTCTGTCTACCTTTTCTTGTTTATTAAATTGTGTATGTTTTGAAAATCGAGATGCATTACTGAACTGTAACCCATTCTCAATGGAGGCCCATGAAGAAAGGATCCAGAACTTCATAAAATTCACAAAATTAAAATCCAGAGGTATTGGTTTTGGAAGGTTGAATGAGGAAGAATCTGATCTAGTAAAGGTTAGCTAACAATTAAATACATTTGTTAGAAATTAGTCTTTGCTCTATAATAAGATCTTAGCTCTTCTGTGATCAATTTGTATAACAGATCTAAGAACTGCGATATAACTATAATGTGGACAGCAATTGATATAAAAAAAAACACACACAAAAGATAATTTTTTGTCAGAGGGGCAAGTCCCTCTACATAATACACCCGGAATGGGGGGCTGTACTCCCACACCCTTCTACTTAGATATACAAAGTCCTAGGTTGTTGCATCCTGATGAAAGAAGAAATTCAAAGGATACTGCAGCCTCAGTCTTCTGAGAAGAAACCTGCCAATCACACTGATTATTGCACAAAAGAGTGTCAATCAATAATGCCTTGACAGTAAAGACTATACCCTTTACTTTTGCTTGTAATTAGGATGAGGTGTGAATTAGTAAGTCATTTTGTCTACAAAGAGAACATAGCCTTTAAGACTTTGCCTACAAATTTTTGATGTTTTACAGAGTAAAGTAAAGTAGAGTCATTTGTATACTGGACTGTGGGTAAGCGAATGTAAGGATCTGAAATAAATGACATACAGGCTAAAGAGTAGAAGACCTGAACTGAGCTCCATGGTACCCCTTTGTAGGTAAGGAAAACAGATGGCCGATAGTGTCAGTCCACACTTACCCTTTAATTTCTGTAAAACACAGCTGTTAAATCAGCACAGGGCATTTTTATTTATCATTTGTTTACCAGGAAAGTCCTACTGGGTCAGGAACCCATTTTCAGTGGAGGCCCGGGGGGGAAAAGCTCCAAATGATGCATGAAAGTTAAGACATTGTACATGAACAAGACAATAGTAAGTATTAAAGCACACATTAAATAAGTAATGAATACTAAATAAGTACAGAGAGGTAGATACAATAATAAAATGTACTAGATAGGCAATACTAAATAAAAGTAATGTGGTAGATTACAACTTTTTTTTGTCAGGTAGGATTAAGGTAAAGAGTGAAGGTCAGGCAGAGGATCAAAATATTAGAAGCAAGCATATGCTGGGAAGAATTATAGGTTCATAGGTTCATAGGTTTATACTAGGCTATCTGCCCTAAGGCATTTATAAGCCTAGCCCAAATTTTTGTGGCTTACGCCACCCCTTATATGAAAAAATACTGTGCCCATTAGTTTGTTGTGCCTCTGTCCAGCAGTGACACAGAGATGATTCCCGGGGTAAACCTACGATCTCCCATCCACAGGTCTAGATTTCTCTTGAACAGAGTCAGCGAGGTGCTCTGCCTCACATGGACCGGGATTTTATTCCACAGCATAGGGAGTCTCTGAGTGATAAATCTATCCCTCCAGCACGTCCTATTTATATCCGTGCTAAGGTTTAAGTCGCTTGCTCTAGTGGTTTTGGTGGATTTGGATTTTTTGAGGTGGAGCATGTCCATTAATTCCAGGTTGGACATGGCCTTGTATGTCAGGCACATGTCACCTCTGAGCAGACGGTATGCGACTGAATAGAGCTGGAGTTTCTTCAATCTGGCAGCATATGACAGATTTTGGAGTCCCTTTATCCTTTTGGTGAGGAACTTTTGGGGTCTCTCCAATTGCTGCAGATGTCGGGTGAGATACATCCCGAATGGGGCATTGTACTCGATCATTGGTCTGATAAGTGAAGAGTACAGGGGAACAATGACCTCACTAGATCTGGATGTGAATCCCTTCATGATCAGGTGGGCAATGTAGAAGGTCTTTCTAACCACTTTAGCAATTGTGGAGTAGGATGTGAATTGTTAAGAGTGCAGAAATACATAAGTTCTGTTAATTCGATAAGGCAATTGTTAGTGAATGAAATTCATAGTCCAGGGATCTCCAGATGTAGAAAGGAAAGGTCCTAGAGAGAAAATGGAGTTCACCTGTTAGGGAAAGTGCAGGGCAGGTCTCATTACAAAGAAAATGTTTTTTAGGGTGTGTTTGAAGTTGTTAAAGGACTCAGTGGTAGTAATGTTAGTAATGTCTGTTGGCAGAGAGTTGCAGAGCTTGGCGATAGCATAAGAGTATAGGCACTGTCCAGCTCTTTTGTTTGGAATGTAAACAGTTAGGAGTTGTTTGTTTTAAGAGCGGAGGGCTGTGGTAGGGATGTAGGGTTTTAGGACAGATTTGAGGGCTGGGCAGCTATCGGGTGTATATATCACTTTATTTGCAGAAGACAGCTGACCTAGGTTTAGGTGGTGTGTGAGTTCGAGCCAGTTTAGTTCTTTCAGAGTTAGGCAGTGGTGGTAACAGTAGGAATAGCCTGTGGCAAATTTGGCAATTTTATGGTAGCAGGATTGAAGCTTGTTTTTAAGAGAAGATTATAAACTGGTGTACAAGGGAAGCAAATAGGTGTTGGCGAGGAATTTTCTGGTGGAGTTATCCAATAAAGTTTTTTTGTCAGTTGGGTGTTCCTAGTTTGATGTGTGTTTTTTAATGCTATTGCAGATGTGGTGTTCAAAAGTTAGTTTGTTGTCTATGGTAATGCCTAATAGCTTAGCTATTGGAACTGTTTCAATTTCTGTGTTATCCTGAGAGAATATTTTAAAGTCACATGAGACTGGTTTTGCATTGTAATGAGTACCCAGAACTGATAGCCTACTTATGAGCCTGCTTTTGAGTCAAGTATGGTTTATGTTATGAAAATCTGGTACAAACTCCAAAAAGAGACCAGACACTACTTGCCCTTTATTCAGTTCTTCTCTGATAAATTATGTCACTTGTTTAGTGAATCTCAGGTTTTTTGTAGCCCTTTTAATGGAGTATTTCTGGACACTGGATTGTTTCATTTACTCTCAGATGGCAGAGCAGGGAGGTGTTCACTTAGTGATTCAGCAAGGAATCCTTCTAAGATAGATTTAAATGAATGGGAGATAAATATTCACTCAATTGTTTTTTTTTTTTCAGTTTGAGTTGGGATTGAGATTATCTGACTAAGACCATGTAGCTGGAGTAGGTACCAAAAGGATGACAATGACCAGTCTAAGTTAACATCCCCATATACATTTTCAGAGTGTCTTCAAGGATATAAAGAACCTGTTTAGACAATAAATAGACCTAGAGCATTTTGCAAGCTTTAGGAGAGCCAAGAGGGATAATTGCGAGCCTTTGTTCAAGGCTGAAGCAGTGATTGTTTTTTAGATGGAGAGCAGTTTAGATGTTCTTTAGTAAGGACTTCAACTCCTCCTTTGTCTTTATATGCACAATTTTATTGAAATACATTGTAACCCGGACTTCCAGTATAGCACTTGCTCAGTACTCCAGACCTTCAGAGTTCTCCAGTCCAACCAGACTTCAATGGGTATCAAAAGATAGCCTTTTCATCTTCAGAACTTGAAAAACTGGAGCAGGAAAGTCACACATGGTGAAAGCCACTCAAAAAGTGAAGGAGGCAAGTATAACCCCTGGCTATGATGGAAGAATTAGCGGTGAGTCTGCTATTTGTCCTCCACATCCTCATGCTGACTAAGATGCCTTCAGTAAGCATGAAATTGTTGGGAAACTCAACAATAGCCAACTTAATTGAGAAATGAATAAGATATAATTGAGTACTAGACTAGCTACCTTTGTGAGTTCTTTTAAGTCTTGCCAATTTCCCTTTCAAAGGTGAGAATCAAACATTCTAACTTGTGTCTATGAGGTAAACATCTTAACCATTACACCAACCCCCAAATGCACATGCAAGAAATCCTCAAGATGAATAATACCTTTACTGAATATATAACAAATAATGGCAAGTGCTTAGATGAGATGCAAGAGGCCATGAATAGGTGTGAGAGGTCAATCCATGAGCTGCAGTCATGCTAGGTAACACAAGCTAAAAGGATAGAAAAGGTAGAAAAGAAAGAACTGATGGAGGATTTAGGATGCTAGAAAAGAAAGAACTGATGGAGGATTTAAATGATTGACTGGTAACTCTTAAAGATAGACTTTGAAGAGAAAACCTGAGGTTCTCCGGCATCTCGATGGGGATGGAAGGCACAAATTGTTTGAACTTCATGAACAAGCAACTCAGTACACAGATGGGGGGACTCTGAGTTAGATATTCAACTAGACCACCCTTACAGGGTCTACACTGTAGGAAAGAGGGAAATAAGCTCCCACAGCTGATTTTATTTAAATGTCAAACATTTCTAATGAAGGCGACACTACTTTTAAATTATGGCAGAAAGGATGACAACTTTTGATAAATAAAATGAGAATATTTGTTGATTATGATTTCTACTTCCCACAAGACTTAAGTGAAATACATTTATCCTAACTTTTGAGAAATGTAAGAGTACTGAGATTAGATTCAAGATGCTTTATCCAGTGAACCTGAAAATCTTTACCCAGTGGGAACAAAGATGTCAGACACAGAACAAGGCCAGCAGAAAATGAAGAAATACGTGGTGCAGCCAGACAACCAAGATTAGCAAACTGTATGGGCTGAGAACCAAATGTGAGACAGAAAACCATAAGAACTAGAAAGAATACCTATGAAACCATGCTCTATGTTTAAATGGAAACTAGAGGAGGAGATGAAAGGTATCAAAAGAAAAGGTAGCACCGTTCTGGCTTTGGACAAAATAGTAAGAACACCAGTCCAGCTAGTGGAAACAGAAGAAGAGCCAAGATTAACCATGGCCAGAATGGCTAAATTAAAAGAGATTAATATCTGGACAATATTGAGAGACACAGGCAAGACTTGATGCTATGGCATTGTTGCATGAGAGGAAGTGTAAAACTCTAACAGCAGCTAGACTGTCAGTATAACCATGTACGTTTGATAATGGAACCGTTATTGAATAACTTTTTGTTTTAGTGTCATTTTACGAGAGGGTGCTGTTATATACCACCCCATGCACATCACTGGAGTTTCCCAGTGTAGGGACAGAGGCGTTAGATATATCTCTCTCCAGCTCTCTGAGGAGTGATGGGATATAGTGGACATGCATGCAGACATAGCAGTGTAAATGGCTGCAGAGGAGAGAGAAATGGGCTGTTGCAAGTGCAGTAGAGACAGATTATGTGTATAGTGTAATGGGGAAATAAAATGACTTTGTAAATAAAACAGGGTTAACAAAGAGAAAAGTACTTATTGACACCCTCTGAAATTAATAAAAAGAGGTAGAGTAAATAAAATAAATGGACTAACTGAAAACCAGGAAAGGCAAATGGATCATGAACACAAAAGTAATAGTATAACTAATGATGCAGATAAAGTAATAGTATAACTAATGATGCAGACAAAAACTGATGCACAGAATGTTGGCAAAGTATTTTACAAAAATTGTATCAGACAACAGTAGAGGTCAAGGGTAGGTGATGGCGGAGAAAATAGTGTACTTGGTGGACATGGGTCCACTTTGGGACTAATAGGGAAGTCAAAGAAAGGAAATGATAAGAATACCTCATCCTTGAGGAGTGAAAACAATGTTCATCAGATTAAACTTATGCATGCAGTTTTGTTTGTCCAAAAGTCAGTGGGGGGGGGGGGGTTACATTACTAATTACAGTGAAAGATAGTGAAGAAATCACCAAGCATGAAGTATAGGTAGTATGATTGATAATCAGCTGCAGAGATTAATCCAGGGTCCAAATCTTGGAAACCAATGAATCTTAAAATATATTCATGGAATGTAAATGGACTGGTTACTAGGCATAAACTTGAAAGAATTTTAGTGCACATTATTTATTTATTTAGTTGACATTTGTTAACTGAGTTCGTCCAACTAAGCCAAGGTCCATTTTCAGTGGAGACCCAAGGAGAAAAGCTTCAGATACCTATACAATTTTATGAAATATAAGCAAAGTAACAATGAGTCAAAGATACAAAAATCAAGCAAAATATAAGGAACGTAACAATAAAATAAAGCTCAAACAATGGCAATAGAACAGTTTACAAATATGATAAATCCAAAACAAAATAACCATAACTATGGCAAATACCATAGACTAACACATTGGTAGCAAGGTCTACAAACTACAAATAATCATGCTGCATGAAAACCATTTAACAAGGAATGAGCAGCCACAATTAATAGCAGGAGGTTTTAAAGAGGGATAATCAGCTGAGTTCCAGGACACTAGGAAAAAAAAAAGGGGGGGGGGGCAGTAACCATTTTACTTCAGGAAAACTTGCTACCTGACAGTGGAGGATTCAAAAGTGGACACACTGGGCACATATGTTGTAGTGATAGAACTAATTAAGGGAATCAAGGTTTAGCAAAACATATGCAGCCAAAGATTCAATGGGCAGTGGCTAGAACAATGCTGCATGAAATAATCAGCTTTCACCAGAGATTCCTAATTATGGCAGGGGTTGAAATATATTTATAGAGAAGGCTGATATATCAATGGGCCCTAGGACTCATTTAGTAACCAGAGAGATGGCTTAAGAGTTATCTGAACATGTTTGGTTTGATGGGTCTACCAATAATGGTACCAGCCAGTAGAGATTACACATCTTACTCAGATAACCACGACACATGGGTCATCATAAGAGGTTACTAGGCCTAGAGCCTTTTTAAGCTTAGCCATTCTTGCCCTAGTTTTCCCAGTTATCAATGCCTACAGGCTGGAATGGCTTTGGTATATGCATGTACCTTAGGGCATCTACAAACAGCCCCTGTCCAAAAAGGCCACAGGGGACATACTAGGGGTGAATTTGCAATATCCCATCGATTGGTCCAAACTGCATTTGAAAATACTTAGGGAAGCCTAGATAGGATTTATGTAACCAAGGAATAACCAAACTGGGTGAATGATTTTTTTATGCACTTCCTAGAAGAATTTCGGATCATGCCACATTAATACTGCAAATCCAATTGCAAGTTAGCTTGGGAAAGCCAAGACACTGGTGATTCCCAGCCTATTGGCCAGCCTGTTAAAATCATGAGTCTTATATCAGACATTTACTCAAATAATCATTGACAAAAACATGAACAGGTTAAATAATGAGCTATTGGAATGGGATAATATCAGAAATAAAGTTGTGAGCAAGTTGCAGGAGAAGGAGAGACATTACAGATGATTGAATTATGAACAATATAAGGAAGCCCTAGCCAAACTAAAAGAATTGCAACAAAGGCCAAGCAAGGATATGCAACTAGTAGATGAGGATAAAAAAGGCACAGAGAGCAAAAATAAATGTCTATTTGATAGAAATGTGTGAGTATAAATGTTCTTCAATTAAACAATTTTATTTTGAGAACACCCCAAAGTTGCAGAAAGTGCCAACATACAAATCACATTATCAGAAAGTAGAAAGGGGAATAAACAAGTTAAAAGATGATAGGACATGTATACTGCACTATGATCTGAGACAAACAGAAAGCCTGCTTTGCAATTACTATCAAGAATTATACATTGGTCAGCAGATCTGAATCCTGGTCAAATGGGACCCTAGGCACGGTAATGGACTGTTCCCCATAGCCATACCAATATACCATTACTTGGTCATCTGTCCAAACTGACAAAAAAAGACTGTTCAAACCTGCTAATTACTATTTTCTTTTTTACTTTTACAATAATCACAGATTTGTTGTTAATTTAAAACTATCATTTCATATTTTACAGAAAAACATTGACGGGTATTTGTGAAACAAAATAATCCCACATTGAAAAACAGACTTAGCATGAGTAACAGTAAATTTCTCTTCTCCCGAAACTCACATTTATTTTAAATGCATCTGGCAAACCATTAGACAAGGGATGTGGTGAGATTCATACTCAAATAACATATAGTGAAACACTAATTACTGGCTATGTGAAGGGTACAGGAATGCAAAAGACAAATGTGTCATGCATTTGATAACAGCTTGGGACAGCCCACTGAATGCAAGTGCCCCTTTCAGGGGCAGCCAGGGAGCACTGTCTGTTGAAGTGACTTAGTCGGAGTCACACAGGAGACACATGAAGGCTGGAGGAATCAAACCCTGCACTATAGATGCAGCTCATTAATAGTTCATAGCCTTTCTCATCTAAACTTAGTACCAGACAGACTGCTACAGACCAACACAGTGCATTTCAAGCATGTGTGCCTGCAAAAATCAAGCTAAATAAAAAACATATTCATGCATTCAAATTCCCAGTTCGTTCCAAAGTACCGTCTGACTTATGTGATTTGCCCAAGGTCACACAGTAGGTAAATGAAGGATCCAAGACTCAGACCCTTTACGCTAACCACAAGGAGCAGTGTTTAACAAGTCAGAGTTTTAGTCCTCTGCATTAAGTACCAGAATAGCAGTTTGTAACTCAATGCAGAAATCCTTTATAATCTGATCTTGTAGAGAAAACTGTAATGCAGCAGTATGCAACAACAATTACATATGGATGCTGAACATCAGACAGTTCAGGTCATCACTCCAAATTATGCAGCCTACATAACATGACAAATGTCAACATCTTTGCAGCTGCTAGAGGCTATAAAGAAGGTCCTGCAAAAATATGTTACTAAAATGCTGTATGTTTTAGACTGCATTTCAATCCAGACCTGTTAATGCCTTAATTCATTCTTTAGTGCAACGAATAAGGTAAAACAAAGACAATTATAAATATAACATACTATTTTTTTTTGGGGGGGGGGCTTACATATTTGCAGGACACCTATATTTCGTTTTTGACCTCCCTATATCTTCTCTGTAATCAAAGATAGCTATCCCTCTGACATCATTCAGTACAGGTCTGACCTACTTGAATGGCCGATAATGCCATACTGTTGCAGCATACGCCTCCAGAGTCAACATGCAGGGTAATGTATCTACTATTTTCTTCTTTATTTGTACAATTATCACAGTCATTTGGATTTTGTTTAAAAGTTTTATTCCAAACTTTGCAGAAAAATACACTGACAGTCATTTTCTAAACAAAACAAAAGGCTCTCACATAGAAAACAGACAGCATGAGCGACAGTAGATTTTTCTTCCTTAAAACTCACATTTAGTAAAAATGTATCTAGCAACACATTCAGCTACAAGAGACATGCTAGGATTAATACTCAAATAGCATATAATAAAGTACTAATTATCAGCTATATGAAGGAGGCAGGAATTCAAAAGGCAGATTTGTAATGCATTTGGTAACACTTTCAGACAGCCCACTAGCCCCAAGTATCCCTTTTCAGGAGCAACTCAAAAGTACTGTCTAGTGAAGTAACTTGATCAAAGCCACAAAGAAGACAAATGAAAGCTGAGAAAGTCAAACCCTGTACCGCAGCAAGCAGTTCTTTACCAGTTCATAGCCTTACTCATCTGCATTAACTGTCAGACAAGCTATTATAGCCCAAATTCAAGGCATTTTACACCTGTACACCTACAAAAAATAAGCTAAATAGAATCATAGGATGATAAGAGGTTACTAGGCTTTCGACAAGAAGGTCATTTCAAGCCTAGCCATTTCATCCCAATGTAATACTATAGATACTCTAGTCAATACCAAGGATTGCATTTAATAATGACTGCCCATGTCCACTAGGGTTCTTGGCGCTATCCCCAGTATGAATTTATGGTGCCCCATCCACACATCCAGGCTCCTTTTGAACAGTGTCATAGAGGTGCTCTGCTTCACATGAATTGGTAGCCTATTACAAAGATGCAGCAGTCACTGGGAGACAAATCTGTCCCTCTAGCACATCCTATTCAAGTTGCAAGCCATATGTAGGTCCCTGGAATGGTTATCTCTAGTCCCGTTTGATTTACAGATGTGCAGCAAATTCATTAGGTTTGGTTCTGAGACTGCTCTGTAAGCCAGGCATAACCTTCCCCTAAGAAGTCTATATGATACTGAGTATAGTGACAGTGACTTTAGTCAGTCTGTGTAAGGTATGTGCTAGAGTCCCTTGATCTTCTTTGTTAGAAACCTTTGAGGTCTCCAATTGCTGCAGGTGCTTTGTGCGGAACATGCCAAAAGAGGTGTTATACTCAATTATGGGCCTGATTAGTGACGATTATTGAGGGGTTATAACCTCCTTTGCTCTAGAGTGATGCCTTTGCTAATCAAGTATGCTACGTAGAAGGCCTTCCTTACTACAGTAGACACATGGGGTCAAAGTTAAGGTCGCAGTCCACTTGTGATCCTGGATTCCTTACCACTTCATGAGTACATAGGGTATTGTTGTTAATGTGATAGTGTGAAGGGGCATTGTTTTTGCCTAAGGGAATGCTGATGCATTTCTTTGCATTAAGTTTGAGACCGTATCTAAGACACCAGTCATTGGTCTGTTTAAGACCCTCCTAAGGTATACTGACATAATTTGGGGATTTGATAATTGCACCCAGTTTGCAGTCATCCATGGACTTCGTCAGCCACAGCCCCTTAATTTTGGCATGAACTTCTGAGAAGTATTTACCAAACAGTAGGGGACCTAGCATTGACCCTTGCAGGTGACAGGTCTGCTGGTTGATGTGGAGTCACCAACTTTGATAGTGTGTGACCAATTTGTGAGCCAGTTGGCAACCCATCTTACAACAAAGAGGTTTAAATTCAGTTTGCTAAGTTTAGCGGTAATGCCCGAGTGTGGGATTGTGTCGAAACCCTTGGCCAAGTTGAGTTATGCTATGTGCACAGATTTGCCCTTGTCAATGGCCTTGGTCACATTTTTGAAGAAATTCACAAGGTTTAACAGGCAGGATCTGCCCTTGACAAAGCCAAACTGAATGGGATCCAGGGGTTGGAGTTTGTCTGTGTCTTTATTTATGAGGTCCATGATGATATGTTCCATGGCCTTACAGATGAGACTGGTCAGACTTATGAGTCTATAATTCCCTGGGTCTGTTGCTAAGCCACCTCTGTGGAGGGGAATAACTGTTGCTGTTCTCCATTCCACAAAAGCATAGACTGTGGTTTGGCTGTGATTGAACAGAGTACTTAATGGTGATGCTAGTTCAAGTTTTAGTTTGTTTAGAAGACAGCCTAGGGGGGCATCTGGTCCCATATAGGCTGTGTTTTTTACCTTAGACAAGGCTTTAATGACCTGCTGTTCAGATATGTAGGGTGGGGATGAAGTTTGCGATAAGTTTGGATGGGATAAGGGAGTGAAATTTTCACCAAGTCTGTCTGCCAGCAGGTTTGCTCTTTCTGCAGGATCAGTGTGTGTGATACCGTTAGTCACTAGATTGGCACATGCTTCAGTCCTACCTTTTAGGCTGCATACATAGCTGTAAAAGAGCTTATGGTTATACTTGGCTGTGATTGCTAAGTTTTTCTCAAAGTTACCCGAAGAGGATTTGACATGTTGCCTTTTTTGCCTGTTGAGGCTGAGGAGGGTGCTTTTCTATTGTTGAGGCCTTGCCTTAGTTTTCCTAGACAGCAAATTTTTGTGATTGTTGTAAAGTTTGTTGATGCTGGATGTCCACCAGGGTGGCTTGTTTTACTTGGGGCTCTGGCTTTGATTCTCTCTGGAACAGCTGAGTCTATACGCTATACAAGTGATTGTACAGGGTTTTAGTGTAAACTTTGGTGTAGTTACGACTTCCAGCTGGGGGTGGGGCCTGGAATGCATGTATACCTTCCCCTAGGAGGGTATAGTTTGCCTTGGTGGAGTTTTTTAGTCTGACTTCACCATTTGTGAGTTCTGGTGTTAGGACCAGTTTGAAGGCAACTGATTTGTGGTCCAATTTAACTAATGAGGGTCCAACAGTTGCAGTGGTACATCTGTTTGCCATGTTAGTGAGGACCAGATATATTATGTTTGTTCCTGTTGGGGTTTGAACAATTTGTTCCAGGGCATTTGATTTAACAAAGTCCAGGAACTTTTGGGCTAGTGAGTTTGCCCTAGAGTAGGTTTACCAGTTGATGGTGGGATAATTGAAATCTCCTATGACCAGAGTGTTTGGCAATATTTGGATTGACTCCAGTTTGGTCAAGCAGGCCTTATGTGCATCATGATCCATGGAGGGGGATCTATAACTAATTATGACTTGAATGGGGGTCTTACCCACAGTAATCTGAACTTGGATTAACTCCATGGAGTTGTCCTGTCTAACTAGTCAAGATGTGAATTTATCTCTAATATAGATAGAAACACCGCCTCCTTTGGTTCTCACATGTTCATTTTGTGATCTGAAGATGAGGAAGGTATTGTAGCCTTTCAAGACTGGGGTACTCTCCGAGGCCTTGAACCAGGTTTCTGTGACTACACAGACATCTACAGCCTCCAATGACAGGAGTGTTTCCAGGGTGTGCAGTTTTTGGTTTAAGCTCCTAGCATTTAGCAGCATAACCCTTATTTTGTTATGAATGGCAATTTTCATGTCGGCAATTTTTTTTGAGACCTTACCTACAAAAAGACACTATGGGGGAGGCTAGAGCCTTTGCCAGCAACCGAAAGCCTAATGATGCCAGGTGGAAACCACATCTAGCAAAGCGGCAAGGTTTGTCAGCCATGTCTTTCCAAGCTGACAGAAACTGGATCAACTTGGAATGATACCAAAAACAAAGCCAATTATTGAAATCAATGATTTTTGTTTATACTGTGGCATCATTCTAGGTGAAAGTAATATGCTGCTCAAGGCTAGAGACATACCTGCCTGGGACCCATACACAGAGAGCTCAATCATGCCTCTCTTCATATAGTCCATTGAGGTACATTTCAGGTCATTACTCCAACCTAAGCTATGATAAAGTCATAGTGGTAGTTGTTGCTGAGAGACCGAAATGAATGCATGATCTGATGAATCCTGGCAATGGACAAGCAGCTGACTGTGACTTACCCCTTATCTTATCTGGTTAGTGGGACATCTGTGTGTCTAACTATGGAGTCTTCAATGACAAGAAAATTTGGTTTATAAGTGTTATGCCTTAAGGGCTTATTAGGTGAGACTCTGGTGTTCCTATGTGTCTTGGATGCTGTGTGAACTGCATTAGTTGCAGCAGTCATGTTTTGGAGGTCTCTGATGTTTTGGTAATTATTTTGAGAAAACCTCCATGTATGTTGATTTATGTGTTGGATGCTTACTATGGGTATACATAGTGGTACTATGTGCGTGAGTAGTGGTGGGGGAATTGACAACATCTTCAGTGTTACTGTTTTGAGTGCTAGAGAGCAGGGATTCAAGATTCTTGGTATAGATACATCTCTTGCACTCTGTACTAGAGTGAGTTAGTAAAGGGTTGTCAGTGTACATGAGGCAGTTGCTACACTGCCATAGAAGACCCAAGTCAACAAGGCTGGCAGGAGAAACAAGGTTAGTCCAACTGTGCATAATAGTAGGTTTGAAGTACTGTTATCACAAAGGGGATGCTTTCAGGACTGATCTAGAAGGTTCTCTGTAGATGGGTGTTTCCAGTAGGGTTTTTGGCTGGTGGTTTAATAGGTCACAGCTCACTAGCAATACTTCTTAGACTGAAAATGAACTAAAGATGAGGACTGCACTAATGTACTACAGCTGTATCTAAGGGAAAAATTGTTGAAATTATCTGCCTATCTATGGTGTACAATTGTGCGACAGTGTGTGGTACTGCATGAGGCACAAACAAGCAGAAACCCTCTCAAACTCGGGGCTTAAATACCAGAATCTAAAAACTTAAAAAAACTTTTAAAAAGTTCAAAAGAACCATCGAGGGTGCTTACTCTAAGCCCTAGACCAATTACCCTTCACCAGACAGTTTGCAAACAGCACACTTCTCTCGCAAGGGTGCCGATGGACCCCTTCTAATCAAAGATGGCTTGGAAAATGTGCTCAGAATACAACAGCCAGGAGGTGTGGCCAAGATTCCAGTCTGAAAGCAGCAAAAATCCATAGCTCTGCTTAGATTTTAATATCCTGACAGGAAATATACTTTCATTTTTAGGAAAAGCTAACTAAAAGTATACTAAAAGATAGATTAACATAGACTCTTTATTATTTTCTAAAAAACTAATATATAGTGAAGAGAATTTTTTAATTATTCCTGCCAAGAAGTTTTCTACTGGAGATCTCAACACAAGCAACTAGAAGAACCCACACCAGGAGAGTGCAGTGAAGAAAGAACTACATCTTACAATAACAAACATCCAGGAACTGTCACTAAAGCATGAGCAACGTGAAGAACCCACACCAGGAGAGTGCAGTGAAGAAAGAACTACATCTTACAATAACAAACATCCAAGAACTGTCACTAAAGCATGAGCAACGTGAAGAACCCACACCAGGAGAGTGCAGTGAAGAAAGAACTACATCTTATAATAACAAACATCCAAGAACTGTCACTAAAAACATGAGCAACGTGAAGAACCCACACCAGGAGAGTGCAGTGAAGAAAGAACTACATCTTACAATAACAAACATCCAAAAACTGTCACTAAAAACATGAGCAACGTGAAGAACCCACACCAGGAGAGTGCAGTGAAGAAAGAACTACATCTTACAATAACAAACATCCAAGAACTGTCACTAAAGCATGAGCAACGTGAAGAACCCACACCAGGAGAGTGCAGTGAAGAAAGAACTACATCTTACAATAACAAACATCCAAGAACTGTCACTAAAGCATGAGCAACGTGAAGAACCCACACCAGGAGAGTGCAGTGAAGAAAGAACTACATCTTATAATAACAAACATCCAAGAACTGTCACTAAAAACATGAGCAACTCGAAGAACCCACACCAGGAGAGTGCAGTGAAGAAAGAACTACATCTTACAATAACAAACATCCAAGAACTGTCACTAAAGCATGAGCAACGTGAAGAACCCACACCAGGAGAGTGCAGTGAAGAAAGAACTACATCTTACAATAACAAACATCCAAGAACTGTCACTAAAAACATGAGCAACTCGAAGAACCCACACCAGGAGAGTGCAGTGAAGAAAGAACTACATCTTACAATAACAAACATCCAAGAACTGTCACTAAAAACATGAGCAACGTGAAGAACCCACACCAGGAGAGTGCAGTGAAGAAAGAACTACATCTTATAATAACAAACATCCAAGAACTGTCACTAAAAACATGAGCAACGTGAAGAACCCACACCAGGAGAGTGCAGTGAAGAAAGAACTACATCTTACAATAACAAACATCCAAGAACTGTCACTAAAGCATGAGCAACGTGAAGAACCCACACCAGGAGAGTGCAGTGAAGAAAGAACTACATCTTACAATAACAAACATCCAAGAACTGTCACTAAAAACATGAGCAACTCGAAGAACCCACACCAGGAGAGTGCAGTGAAGAAAGAACTACATCTTACAATAACAAACATCCAAAAACTGTCACTAAAAACATGAGCAACGTGAAGAACCCACACCAGGAGAGTGCAGTGAAGAAAGAACTACATCTTACAATAACAAACATCCAAGAACTGTCACTAAAAACATGAGCAACTCGAAGAACCCACACCAGGAGAGTGCAGTGAAGAAAGAACTGCATCTTATAACAAACATCCAGGAACTGTCACTAAAAATGGACACATTTGAAAACAAAATGGATATTATCAAACAAGAATGCAGTAAACAACTGGAACTTCTAAATGGAATAGTAAAAAAAAAATACAATCTGAACAGATTCTTGCCTTAGAGGAAACAGTAACAGACCTGGATACTAGAGTGACAGAAAATTAACATTGCAATGAATTTCTTCTGAAACAAAACACGAGGCTGATTGAGAAACTGGAAGACCATGAAAGTAGATCAAGGAGGAATAACATAAGAATATATGGAATTCCTGAGAAAGAAGATGGTGCTAACATGATTCAGTTCCTCAATATGTGATTTTCATCAGCACTAAACTTGCCTAAATCCCTCTCTTTTGGAATTGAGAGGGTCCATCGGTCCCTGGCAAATTCAGCTTCATCCCTTGAGTTCATCTAACCCCAGGTCTATAATAGTTAGATTTATTTCCTCACAAGACAAGGACTTAGTGCTGAAATCAGCCTGGACTAATTCCCCTATCAAGATGGGTGAAAAAGTTATTCATTTTGACAATGACTACACCTCTACAGTCAAATCCAAAAGAAAGAAGTGTGTTCCTCTAAATAAGACCTTGAAAAAAAAAGCCAATATTAAAGCTCAAATTCTTTTTCCTGCAAGAATAAAAATCACCTTGCCAGAAGGAGTGAAGATCTTTGGTTCCCTACAAGAAGCAGTAGAATTTATCCAAAAGAAGAAAATACTGTCAGACATAGAAGAAATGGAATGGTCATCCCAGAGTTTGAAGCGGCAGGCAACAAAAAATGGATGGTCTGTGAAGGAAGGAGCAAACAAAACTAAGAAACTAAAGAACAAATGAATAAATTCCTTCTAATTTTAAATGCTTTGTTTTATGAATCATAATATATTTGATTCTGGAAAATCTCTATACTGTAAGGTAATGGGAATCATCTTTATTATTAACTTTCTCTTTTCCTTTCTATATCTACTTCTTCTAACTACATATAGTACTAAGTATTTAAATAACATTAACTGACAGCTGTTGTACATCCCAGCCATTTTCTGGTCTGATTCAGGCTCTCCCACTATCCAATATTAAAAAAAAAAGACATCACCTAACAACTAATAATTTTCTCCTACCCAACTAATTGTGAGGGTTTACTTGTATCAAACAGAATGTTGTTTTACAACCTTGTTAACTTTTTCTCATATCAGAGCACATTTGCACTGACTGATTCTCAGATACAGGGTTCTGGCCCACTCTGTTCCAACCTTGCTTCGCTCAGGCTCCACTCCGCTCTCCTACCCTACCCCCATTTTCACCCACCTCATATCAATTACATTTATAGTTAGATACCACACCCACCATCAGTTCCCTCCCACCCAGTTAGAGCTTCACACCACACATATCACTCACAAACCAACACCGTTCACCACACCCTTACAATCACTCCTTATTAGAATACCAAACTCACATACTTTCATATACTACCCTTAAACACTCTTCACTAAACAGGATGAACTACAAACAACAGTCCCACTTACTAAAAGCACTACTCTACCTATTTACTATCATCACCTTTCTCCTGCTCTCCTACCTCTCCTCTTACCACACTCAACTACATATCAGTACCCCCATGGCAAACTGAACCTATATCCACTCCTCTGAAACTTTGTAACTTCCCTATCACACCACTAGACCTCACCTCCTCTAGATCAGTCTCTTACTCCCACTACAAACTGTCAGTCAGAACTAACCCTCACTTCTCACTAAGACAAACTAAATTACTACACAAACTAACTAAATTGTATCTTCACTTGCTCCACAAACTCATTCGCTGTGGTGACATTCACCCCAATCCAGGACCCACCACAATACCCAACACAGACTCTAATCAGCTAAATCCCCTATACTATAGACCTACCTCCTCTCTCTTCTTCATAAACATAAATGCAAGAAGTATACTTAACAAAATTCAGGACCTTCATGCCCTACTAGCTGTATATAAACCAGAAATAACTGTGCTAACTGAAACATGGCTTAAACCAGAACACCATAATAATGAGATTACAGCCCCTGGCTATAATATTATACAGAGAGATAGAGTAGAGAAAAAGGGAGGTCGGGTAGCAATATTGTTCCAAAATCATCTCAGCATTGAACAAATTGATTATAACACCCAAGAAATCAAAGATGTTGAACTAATCCTTACCAAACTAAAACTAAACTCAAACAAACATATAATTATTGCAAGTGGCTACATTCTACCAGGCAATAACACTACTATAATGGAAAGCCTAATAAACTGGATCTCAAACTCCATGCCACAAGAAACTGTACTATTAGGTGACTTTAATATTGACTGGTTGAACTGCTCTAGCCACACTCCAACTACTCACATTAACCTCCATAGATTTACCCAAATTATATCTACCCCAACCAGAACAGACAAAACCTCAAAATGTGAATCCATCTTAGACTGGATTCTGTTATCTGACCCCACTCTAGCATGGCACTCTGGCTGTCTACCTGATAGTCTAAGTGATCATCAACTGACCTACCTAATTCGGAACAGGCCCCATTACATAAGCCAACCCAACCTCAGAGTAATATGTAATAAAAAGACCTTTAAAATGACTGACTTCATCAATTCACTGCAAAACTGTAAGTGGACACCCCTAAAACTACTATCTCTAATGAGGCCATACAATACTTTAACTCCACTTTCTTACAAATCCTAAACTATAATGCCCCCTCCCTAACTATAAGACTGAAAGCTAACTATGCTCCATGGCTAACTAAAGATACCAAGACTACAATGAAAGAGAAGGATCTGTCCTGAAATCAATATCAAAAGAACAAAACCAGTAATCTGAGGCAAACCTACCAAGAACTTTGCAACAAAGCTAAAAAACAAATCAAACTAGACAAAAGTAACTACTACAAAAACATGCAGGAAAAATATGCCAATAACCCTAAGAAATTTTGGGCTACAATAAATGGTATAATCCACCTAGGTAAAGCCACTACACCAACCCCAATACTACCAAACAACCATGACAACATTCCCACACAATTTAACAAGTTCTTTACCGAAACAGTTCAAATCCTTACCAATGCCCTCAATACCATTAATAGCCCTATACCAGGTACTAGCAAAACCCACCCTACTACTCAAAACAATACCACCAACTTTTCCCTACACCCTGTACCCACTAAAGTAATTTCCAAGCTCCTTAAGAAACTCAAACCAACCACACTAGCAGCTGACACCCTACCAGCTGAATTCCTTCAGATAGCAGCAGATGCCATAGCTTATCCCGTGTCCATCCTCGTAAACAGGTCACTTACAGAATTCAAATTCCGCATCTTGTGGAAAACATCATATATTATTCCACTGCACAAAGGGTGCAACACCTTAGAACTCACCAACTACTGCCCAATCGCAATTCTCTCACCTCTATCCAAGATATTAGAAAGAGTTGTGCATTCCCAACTACTTCAGTACCTCTTACAAAACAACTTAATCTCCAAAACCCAGCATGGCTTTAGACCATCCCACAGCACCACTACAGCATTACTATCATTTACAGATATAGTTAACCACAATAGAAACAAGGGACTATTTGTATCTTCCATTTTCTTAGACTTACCTAAAGCCCTTGACATGGTAGACCATAATATTCTTCTCCATACTCTAGCTACCCTAAATCTCAGCCCCTCCACTATATCATGGTTTAGTAGCTACTTATCTGGTCGGAAGCAGGCAGTCCTATGGCATGACTAGCTGTCCCCCCTGCTACCAGTATCCATAAGTGTCCCTCAAGGATCCATCCTTGGCCCACTACTGCTCTCACTATTCACCAACCAAATCAATTCCTCCTCACTCACAGCATCAGTAGTACAATATGCGGATGACACCACCCTTATAAGTGCTGCCCCCACCTTAAATGAGCTGCAAACTCTCACCCAAAATGCTTTTACTCTAGCTGAAACATGGTGCCCAAACATCAAACTTATTCTTAACCCCAAAATACTAAACTAATTATTTTCGGCCCAGGTCATGCTCCCCCCCCTCAACAACAGTTTCACCATTCACTCCAAAGATAACATTTAAATCACTCCAACTGCAGACACTAAACTGTTAGGTGTAGAAATAGACAATAACCTCAGATTTGACATCCATATAGCACAAACCATTAAGAAAGTTAATAAAAAGCTAGGACTTCTCTATAGGAACAAACAGTTTATCACAAAAAACAAACCAAAGCTACTGTTGCAAGAACTCATCTCTTATCCATCCTTCTCTATGCCTCTCCCATCCTTACTAATCTCCGCCAGAGTGATCTGAGCAAAATAGAATCTTGTTATAACAAAATAGCCAAATTCACTACTGAAGCATCACAAAAATTCACCACTGTCTTGTCCTTAACCAACTCAATTGGCTCAAGTTACCTCAACTACTTTTGTTCAATCAACTCACAATAGCATATAATCTCTTCTACCTTTCAGAAAAAAACTTGCACTACAACATTTAATTAACCCCCACATCCCTACTAGAGCCTTACGATCTAGTTCCCAGAAACTAATAAGCATTATCAGACACAAAAATTATGCTGGCAAATCTCTGTTTGCCTGCACTATTGCCAAAATCTGGAACTCACTACCTAGCAAAATAACCTCAACTACCTCCACTACTCAATTTAAGAAACTCCTGAGAATCCACTTTTCAAACAATTGCTTTGTTCATGCTACTCCCCAGGTTAATTTGCACCAATACCTTGTTCAAGGATTCTACTGAAGGTCCCTTAATTCCTTTTTCTGTAAAGCTTAATAACCACTGGTTATTTCTGTAACAAAATATTGAGAGTACTCATAATTTAGACAAAAAAAAGGAATTATTGTTTTTATGTATTTTTTTTATATTCTATACAGACCCTACTGTTGGATTACTGTATAACCTTAACCTGCTGACTTTACTAAATTAATTGTTAAACTATACCTGACTTATGTTTCCATGGAACTTATATCTCTCTGTGATATTCTCCTGAAATTTCTTGCATGTCATGCCATTGGAGCTTTTCTCCCCGGGCCTCAGCTGAAAATGGATATGTGTCCAGTCGGACTTTCCCGGTTAAGAAATGTAAAATAAATAAATAAACATTCTCTCTCTTTTCTTTCTTCCTATTCCTTTTTGTACTAATGTTCCTTTTTTCTCTTTTCTCCACTATAAGCACTTTGCATACTTTTCTCTTTTAAATAACTACAAATGATGTATGTCTTTTAATTATTCAGTAATAGCACAATTTGACTTAATACCAAAGTGTATTTTTTCTAGTGGGTCAGTGGTGGGTTAACAATATCTTTCAGATTAGTGTTTCTAACTAGATGTTTTAAACTCTTTGTTTAGACACATATAAACATTAATACAGTACATTAATGGTGTTTTAAAGATGGCTAAATATGTTTATATATATATATATATACTAGGTTCTTTTTTTTCATCTGGTCTGGTTAATTGGTGAGTAAATGATTGAAATATTATAAAATGATTTCTGATCTGAGGCAGCTGTTGTTACTTCTAAATAGCTGTTTTCATGAGAAAGGGTTAATTTGTTCATGATGTTGATGTTTTGTGAGGAAAATGGTGGTCTGTGTGACTGTTCTCCTTGTGGAGATTCATGACATGCACTGAAAAGGCAAGTTGTGTGATTTTTTTTTTTTTTTTGCTTTCTATAAACTCTAAAAGCTTCAAGATTTGATTTCCCACCAAAAATGATTTTTTTTCCTCACTAGAGACAACCTCTGCTGTGCATGGGCCTATTCAGATATTTTTTAACAAGCTTTTTTTGTTAGACTAATTTCTAGTCTCCCATCAGGACACAAGTGCTTTCAGCAATTACATTCTGCTAGCCGAGCACACTCAAGCAAATCTGCAGTCTGGGGCTACCACTCCATCTATAAAGTGTAAGAAGGAATCAGTATTGCAAACTAAACAAGGATATACATTTTGAGCCTCAAGAGCAGGAGCACACTCAAGCAAATCTGCAGTCTGGGGCTACCACTCCATCTATAAAGTGTAAGAAGGAATCAGTATTGCAAACTAAACAAGGATATACATTTTGAGCCTCAAGAGCAGGAGCACACTCAAGCAAATCTGCAGTCTGGGGCTACCACTCCATCTATAAAGTAGCACACTCAAGCAAATCTGCAGTCTGGGGCTACCACTCCATCTATAAAGTGTAAGAAGGAATCAGTATTGCAAACTAAACAAGGATATACATTTTGAGCCTCAAGAGCAGGAGCACACTCAAGCAAATCTGCAGTCTGGGGCTACCACTCCATCTATAAAGTGTAAGAAGGAATCAGTATTGCAAACTAAACAAGGATATACATTTTGAGCCTCAAGAGCAGGAGCACACTCAAGCAAATCTGCAGTCTGGGGCTACCACTCCATCTATAAAGTGTAAGAAGGAATCAGTATTGCAAACTAAACAAGGATATACATTTTGAGCCTCAAGAGCAGGGTCAGTCCACCCAGGCATTCTACTTGTATATTTTATGAGAGTGAAGCTATTACATTAGCAGTATTTCTTGGTAGTTCTCAGCTTGCTAATAAAACTGACTGTTGAAGCCTTGTGTCCCCCCCCCCCCGATAGTACAGTAATCCTAACTGTCCAATAGACAGTATAGATTTAATTCACATCCCTGTGACTAAATTAAATTAACCATCAAGCAGCCCTCTCAGTTCTTTCTGCCTTAGTTTGCATCACTTGGAGGATCACCTGCTTATTTGCATCTCTATCATTGCTAATGTATCTCCCTACTCTAATCGGTGCACAAACTGGTTACTAATCAAGTCAATGTAAAGACACACTCCCAACCTTAATAAACTTTGCTGTCTCTTCTCTCCTTCACTTTACAGGTAGTTTGAATTACTTACCCTCTCTGAGGCCTTCACTGATTTCCACTGATTGCCTCTCTGGTTTCTTTGCATTCCACCTGGTTTACACCCCTTGTGCTATCTCCCTCCCCCAACACAAAGTCTATATTAGAATCCTGCTGAGCATGGAGCCATCTTTAAATTTCTAGTCTCCCATCAGGACACAAGTGCTTTCAGCAATTACATTCTGCTAGCCGGTAAGCCATTAGACCTCAGGAATTTGTTTTAAAAGTGTTCAGATTTGTCAAGTAATACTTACTTTTTTCTCTGGCCTTGGTTGGCTCTGGCTCTGCCCGCTCCGTCGCCCTACGCTTCGGGCTCTCTCCGCTCCCCTGCCCTGCCCCCTATTCCCTCCCGCCCCAACTACCTCTACATTTATAGTAATCATAGCCACACCCACAGCTCACCCTCACATCACCTCCACCAATCACAGCTCCTCAAGTCATATCACATTAAACCTCACCAACTTGCTCCACACAAAATACTCCCAATTACTCTCATTCCCACTAGGCATCTTTTGCATCACCCACATTACTTCCCCATCCACATATAGTGCAACCCTATAATTCCTATTCAGACCCCCCCACCTAGAAACAACATAAACTTTATAACCATGACTATCACACAACTAAATCTAGTCTGTCTTCTCATAATTCTTTACAACACCACAAGTTATCACTCTAGCAATATCCCTAAACTTAGTAGCACAACACTGCATTATGCACTCTCATACACAGACACCACACATTATAATAATATCTGCCCACACTTATTCAAGAACTACATAACGGACCAATTCAGAACTAAACACATATGCTCTCATTCCTACTCCAAAAAACACAATACTTTCTCACACTCCTCACCAAACTCCAACATCTGTATAACCATTTTAACTCCAGGCTCACCATAAGTGGGGATATCCACCCCAACCCAGGCCCAAATCCATCCTGTCCAACACAAACTGCTCAAACACAAATGTCAGAACATAACACCCCACTTTCTTCATCCCTGGGCAAATCAACAACAGCAGCAAAACCAACCATCTTTTAATGCTAAATATTAATATTAGAAGTATCAAAAATAAAATACCTGAACTCCAGGCCACAATAGCACACTACTCCCCAGACATAGTTGCTTTAACAGAAACCTGGCTAAATAAAAACATAGCTAACTCAGAAGTTCTCCCTACCGGCTACAATATCATTAGACAAGACAGACCACTTCGTAAAGGGGGTGGAACTGCCTTACTCTACAAGTCCAACTTAACTGTCCGTCAATTACCAAACTCTTACCCCTCCCCCAATAATTGGGACATACTTATCTCACAACTTCAACTTCACCCTAAAAGGTCATCACCATAATTGTGATCTATATTCCACCTGGTAATACACCTGCTAGCCTTGAAGACTTCTTATCCTGGTGTTCTTCCACATACTCACAAGAAACCCTTATTCTGGGGCACTTCAACCTAGATTGGTTCACCTGTATATCAGAACCACCAAGTAATCTAATAAATCTCCATGGCTACCAGCAGCTAGTCCAAATTCCAACTAGGTGTGATAAAAAATCTAAAAGGGAATCCATCCTTGACTGGGTCCTAACTAGCAACCCCACATTGTACCCTCACACAGGCAGTCTCCCAGACACCTTAAGTGACCACAACATAATATACTTTATACGTAGTAGAACAAGCATATGCAAAACCACTAACTATATATCCACTAGAAACAAAAAATTCTCTCCTGAGGACCTCAACACTTTACTGTGTAACTGTGACTGGACCCCCTAAAACCCTCCCACTTGACCAGGCTGTAGCATATTTCAACAAAACATTTCTACAACACCTAGACACTGTCGCTCCATTGCAAAATCAAGGTTAGAACCTCTACAAACCCATGGCTCAGTAAAGAAACCAAACAAATCCTCAAGTCCAGAGACACTGCCTGGCGTTACTATCAAAAAACCAAAGAAACACAAAGCCTAACTAAGTACCAAGAACTGCGCAACTGCAAAAAATGCATTCGGCTGGACAAAAAAATCCTACTACACAACATTACAAACTAAATACCAACACAACCCACAAAAATTTTGGCAAAATGTAAACCAGCTACTAAAATCCACCCAAAAGGCTACCCCCAAACCAACCACCCCTGACACTAAAGTTCCCATCGAAACACAATTCAACTCCCACTTTGTGAACTCAATTCTATCCTTAGTATCACAGGACAGTTCCTTCCTCACTATCCCCCCAACACAAATAACTCTAATACAAGCTTTACCCTCAAAACAGTTTCCACCACTTCAATCAAAAGCATGCTCTCCAAACTAAAAACCTCATCAACAGCAGCCGACCTACTCCCCAGCTATTTCTTGAAACTTACAGCAGATGCTATTGCTATCCCAGTCTCCACTCTCATAAACAGATCAATTGTTGAAAACTATGTGCCTAAACTCTGGAAAATATCCTATGTTACACCCATACATAAAGGCGGAACCTCCACTGAACTTAATAACTACAGACCCATTGCTTTACTCTCTCCCCTGGCCAAAATCCTAGAAAAATGCATCCATACCCAGATGCTAAACTATCTCCTAGACTGCAACATCCTGTCACCTACTCAGCATGGTTTCAGACCTGCCCATAGTACCACTACAGCTCTCCTCTGCTTCACAGATGCAGTAAACCGTCTCAAAAATGAAGGCCTGCAAGTGTCAACTCTTTTTTTGGATATGTCCAAAGCATTTGACACAGTCTCGCACCAAATCCTGCTAAACAAACTAAACCAATATCATCTATCTAATTCCACTCTTACCTGGTTCCAAAGCTACTTAACTGACAGGTACCAAGCTGTGAAATGGGAAAATTCTCTCTCTCCTCAGCTGCCCATAACTATAGGAGTCCCACAGGGTTCTATCTTAGGACCACTACTATTCACAGTCTTCACAAATGACCTCCACACCTCCACACAGCATGCATCTATAATTCAGTATGCAGATGACACTACCTTAATCTGTGCTGCACAAAACATTCCCACCCTCCTGCAAACAACTCAACTAGCATTCTCTGACGTTGAAAACTACCTTACCAAAGCCAAACTTATCCTCAATCCAAAGAAAACTCAGCTTATGATTATAACCAGTTCTAACAAAAACACTAACAGTCAATTCACTATCTACTCCACAAATGCTACTCCAATTGCTCCAGTTGCACAGGCTAAGCTATTGGGAATAACCATAGACTCTCACCTAAAATTTGATAGTCATCTGAACTTAACTATTAAAAAAGTACATGCCAAACTGGGGTCACTCTACCGTATCAAACCATTTCTTACCAACAACACAAGATCAGCCATTGCTCGCTCCCAACTTCTATCCACCCTACTGTATGCATCTCCCATTCTGACTAATCTCAACAAAACTGAACTAAGCAAAATGGAAGCTTGCTATAACAGAATTGCCCGTTTTGCTGCAAATTGCTCATATAGAACTCATCACTGTACTGCTTTGAGACAGCTCCCCTGGCTTGAACTGCCCAACCTCCTAACCTACAATCAGCTCTGCCTCTGTCATTCTATCTATTACCTCCCCAATAAGTGTCCTGCCCTCAAAAACCTAGTACAACATCACTCAGCCAAAAGGCCTCTTAGATCATCAAGCAAACTACTACTAGAAGTCACCAACAGCTACAATAGCTTTGGAGATGCACTATATAGTAGTTCCGTGGCTAAAAAATGGAACTCTGTCCCTACTAGCATTCAAAACACATCATCCAAAGCCTCCTTTAAAGACCTCATCAGGCAACATCTCAAGCAAAGTTGGCAGTGCCATGATTGCTCCCCAGGCTAGTGAAAGCGGATAACATATGCATACTAAATCTAGAGCAATTGATAATAGTTTTTAAATCTTACTCACAAACACTGGCTAATCTACAATGTATGTACTGTACCTGTGTACTATGTATGTATTCTACCTACATTCCAAAGTTCAGCTGTACACCACAAATCTATTACTTACCTTTATTTTTTAAATTAATATCTTTTTTGATTGTTCTCTCTACTGTAACTGTTTGTGCCGCATACCACTGTAAAAACATGTCTCTTGTAATTTGTGTGTATACTGATTATGTCTAAATAACTAAATGTGTCTGTAATTTTTCTTTGTGGAGCTTTTCTCCCCGGGCCTCTGCTGAAAAAGGGCCTTTTCAGCTCAGTCAGACACCCCCGGTTAACAAATGTAAAACAAATAAATAAATAAATTTTGAAGCTGCAGCTTGAGGAAACAACAGTGATGACATCACTTGGCCTTTTGAACTTATTAAATGGCTGCATTTAGAATTCTTTTCTCTTGAAATTCTGTTATCCTTCACTTAGATACTTTAAATATTAAATAATTAGTTCTGATAAGTGTTTAACTCCTTTGAAAATACCCATGTTTTTTTATAGACGCATACATTCTGCAGATTCAATGACACTTTTAGTAACTTAATGACATCAAATGAACTAGGAGTTGCATTAGAAAACTCATTATGCATATTAACATCGGACTTATGTTACATAACTAAACCTTTAGTAACTAAACAGATGGTCGTGAGGCTTTTTTTTTAATAAGTATTATATATATATTTAACAGATCCTTACATGAAAAATGTTAGATAGATGACTGACAAAATGGTTAAAACATCTGATGTTTCTTGAAAAGTCTTGGAAATACTGACAATTTTCTTAACCTTCAGCTTCTAATGTTTGTACATACTTTTATCTGATGTGTATTTCTGACATAGCTACTTATCAGAGGTGTTATTATTATATGTGACATATTCATATAGCTTCAGTTATATTAGACACTCTCATTTTAATGTATATATCATGGACTCAGATTTATTTAGTTGCTTTCATAATGCTTTTCTTTTTTGCTTTTATACTATATTCTAAGCAGAAATGGATAATTTGTGTCTTTTGGTGTTGGAGAGGTGGTGGATGGATGTTTAGTTAAGTTTTTAACTAAACCAGAAACTTTATGTTTCATGTATGTGTTTGTAAATAGATATGGGTTTTTGAAAGTAGTGCTTAATACACGTTAAACTTCCATGATAATTAAGTTTTCAGTAGATTTCAAGTCAACACGGAAGAAAGGTCTTTCAGTAAGCAACAACATACACATTATAATCAATGGCTTATAAATGTTTATAATTAACTATTACTGGTTTAAACAATAATGTCAAAAGAGCTGGTTTGCTTAAATATATCAAAATGCATAAAGCCCAGATTATCTTTTTACAAGAAACCCATCTATTAAAAGACCTACAAAAATACTCCTTTAATGGCTATGCCATTCTGGTTGATTCATGTTTTAAGACTAAGAGAAGGGGCACTCTTATTCTATGGAACAATACTTATAATATGCCAAGCATTACAGATACAATTTCAGATAAAGATGGGATGTTAAACATTGTTATTTTGGAAATCAGTAGGAAGTATTATACTTTGATTAATACATACTGGATACTAGGACTAAGTACTAAATATGTTGACAAATATTTGGACCTGATTACTTTAAATGCAAAAGGGAAAATTATAGCAACAGGTGGTTTTAACTGCCTATTATTAGGCAATGATACTTCTAAAAATGGTAAAATAAAACTAACATCTCAAACCAAGGTTAAATGACTTTACAAACCAGATGACCCTTAAAGATATACATGATCTAAGAAAACATTATTCCTTATTCTATACTCACTATTCATATCAGTTTGGTACACAAATAAACATTGATAAGGTCTTTGTATCAAATAATATATAATCAAAAATAAGTGACATATTTATAATGACTTCTCCACTTTCAGACCATAATGCTATAAACTTTACATTAACTATGCACACAGATGATTTAAGATTTCTACAGAGAATAGAAGTTAAAAGACTTTAGGGAATGGCTAATGAAAGAAATAGACATGTTTGTGGAAACAAATGATGATAATGGTGAAGTGACTCATACTATACTATAGGACACCTTTAAAGTTTATATATATATATATATATATATATATATATATATAGTAGAATAAAATCTTGGTAACTTAAAAAAAGGACAGAGTGGGACAAAGAACTTTTAGACTTACAAAACAACATAGGCAAGATAAAAATGGATGCAAAACCAAATAACAAAGTAGCACATAACGAAATTACTAAGTTAAGTCAAAAATACTTAGAAGTTCTGAATCATAAGGTAGCCATAAACCTGGAAAATTTTAAATTACAATTTTATGCTGTAAATTCTAAATAGCTACATAAAATAGCGGTATGATCCAAAAAAATAAACAATCAAAATCTTATTAATGAGATTAAATATAAAAGTGATGGTTCAGTTAAGAGTACATCTAACTTAATGGGCATATTAGAAGTGTTCAAAAACTATTATAAACATATAAATAATAACACACCACTTTTGGAGACAGATAATGTAATAAATACTTTTATTCAAGAAAATATAACTACTAAGGTATCAATGCAACAAAATAACATATTAAATAAACAAATAACACTAACAGAAGTGAAAGAGCAAATAAAAATGTAAAAAATGAGTTCCAGGACTGGATGGAATAATTCCTTAACTATATAAAATTTTTTCCTGAATATATAATAAAGAAAATAATGAGTGCCTTTATTATGGTTAACCAAAAATGTATAACACCCCCATCGTGGAAATATTCAATTATCTCCCCCAATTTAAAACAAGGTAAGGACCCCAACTCTTTTGATTCATATAGGCCAATTTCTTTACTAAACATTGATTATAAGATTTTCATGACAATATTAGCTAATAGGATAAAGAAAATATTACCTAATCTAATACATAATGATCAGACAGGGTTCATTATTCATAGAAAAGTGCAATATAACATTATTAATTTACTATAATTAATAGACATAGCATGCAAATACAAAAAACAACTAACTATTATTAGCCTAGACATAGAAAAGGCTTTTAATTCTATTAGTTGGTCTTATCTACAAAGAATTCTGATTGGTTTTGAATTCTCCTCAGATTTTGTCAACTTACTAATGAAAATTTATAGTGGGACACAAGCTTATGTGAAAATCGGATCAGGTATATCCACACCACTAGAAATCCTCAAGGGAACTAGGCAAGGTTGTCCTTTGTCACCATTATTGTTTGCTCTTTCAATGGAACCTTTTGCTACATATATCAGAAGCAAACAAAATATAAAAGGCTTTCAAGTTAATAAGGACTATTGTCCTAAGATACAATTGTTTGCTGATGATATGGTGTTAACATTGGGTGATATTGATGGTTCTTTGCATGATGTTATAAATACCTTAAGCAAGTTTGATAGAATTTCAGGGTTTAAATTTAATCATAACAAATCCAAAACATTACTAATTAACAAAAAGATTAACAAAAACCTAAGAGAGAATAGCCTGTTTAACTGGGAGAATGGTGTATTAGAATATTTGGGTGTCAGTATAAAGAGTACATGGAAAGAGTCTGTTAAACTAAACTACAATAATTTAATAACCACCATTAGTAAACTAATCAAAAGATGGAATAAAACATTCTTCACAATGGAAGATAGGCTCTCTTTAATTAAAATGATAATTTTACCTAAAATGTTGTTTTTTTATACAGTCATTAATACTACCCCCTCCCAAAAACATATTTAAAAAATTAGATTCCATGCTACTTAAATTTTTATGGCTCCCCTTAAAACCTAGGATTGCACATTAGAGCTTGGAACAGTAATGGGATAGCATTCCCTAGCTTAGATCTTTATTCCAAATCAGTTATAATTAATGTAATATTACATTGGATCTCACCTACTTATATATATGGCTGGAAAATAATACATGAGATTCATATAACTGATGTCAGAACTATAGAAAATCAATTAAAGGAACAATACGGAATAAGCAGAGTTAATTGTCTTTTACATGAATTTTGTTTATTTAATAAGAAGTTTGATCATTTTTCTTATGGCATTAAACAAATATTTAGTAACTTTAAAAATATAATTGATTGTAATTACAGCATTAAACAATTCTTATTTCTTATATTCCCTATAGCATACTCCCCTGATTGCCTAAATTCTTTCAATATCAATGCAATGCAAAAATTAAAGGAAAATAACTGGCATCAGTTTTTTGAAAATAAGAGTATTAAACCACTAAACTTTCTTCTATGCAGTTTTTATAATAGTCAAGACAGTTGCTTGTTTATACGCTCATTACGGCAGTTTATAGAAAACAAAATGAAAGTATCAATCGGCCTAGAGACTGAATCTATACCTAGCTTGATACGGATTTTTATTAGGTGTCTTGAAAAGACAGATAATCAAAAATTAAGTATCTCACCTATCTATAAGATACTAAGACAAGACACCCTAAAGTTTGACTCAGATTTTTGGAATTGCTATGTAAAGATTAATGGAGAACAAATGTCTGATGAATCCAAAAAAAATGGTTATTGAAATCTACATATGGTACCTCTTCTTCATTATATTGGAGATCGTATACATGGAAATTTATGAATAGGAGTTTCTATACCCCACATAAAATAAATCTTGCACTCAAAAACAGTTAAATTAAATGTTGGAAATGTGATGAATTACTAGAGGCCAACTGAGTTCACATGTTCATTGAATGTAGAAATGTTGTTCAATACTGGAAAACCTTCATATATTTTGTAAAGGTTTTATGATTGATAACTGTCATATTTCTAACTCATTAATCCTATTCAATGTTCCTATATCTAATGTAATACCTAAATCTCAGATTCAGTTACTCTTGTCAATTCTCGCAATTGCCAGAAAAGTTATTACTTTGAAACAGAAAAGTAAACAAGATTTGATGTTTAAAGAATTTATTAATTTAGCAAAAGTTGCTTGTAAAAAAGAACTGCAAACCATTTGTTATAGAATGCATAACATTACTAATAAATAAATAGCATGGCAAAAACTGGAAAACCTTTTGAACAAATATTGAGAACTTTTCATGGATAAAATTGTTTATCATGGATGAATGTCTTCTTCTTTTGACTACACCCATTAGGGGTCATCACAGTGGATCATCTGTTTGCATTTCTTCCTGTCCTCTGCATCTTGCATGTCCTCTCTCTCCACATCCATAAACCTTATCTTAGGCCTTCCTATTTTCCTGTTACCTGGCAGCTTCATCCTTGGCATCTTTTTCCCAATATACTCTGCATCCCTCCTCAGCACATGTCCAAACCAATGCAATCTTGCCTCTCTGGCTGTCTTCAAACCTGCCAACCTGGGTTGACCTTCTAATGGATGAATATAAATATTGTAAATAGTTTAGTTATTGTTTTATTGTATTTGTTATATGTACATTTGCATATGTTTATAATAAAAACAAAATAAAAATGTTTTTGGAAAAAAAGGAATATAACAGCCACTACAAACAGAGCCAGATACAGCAAACATGCATCTAGACTATGCTACAGCTGCTAGATACACTAGTTTAGGCAGGGAACAATAAAAAAAATATTTAAAGAGCAGACAAACTGCAGTGAGACACAAAAATGTTTTAAACAGCAGAAAAACAGTAAGGAGACACTAAAGAATGTTTAAACAGCAAACAAATAAGTTATTTAAAACATTGCTTGCCCGGAAAACAGTAAACAGATGCTTAGCAAACAGTGAAAATAGCAAAAAAAGCTTTGCAAACAGTGAAAACAGCAACAAAATATGATTTAATAGGCACAGTAA
The DNA here is from genome assembly GCF_019279795.1 of Protopterus annectens. Lineage (NCBI taxonomy): Eukaryota > Metazoa > Chordata > Ceratodontiformes > Protopteridae > Protopterus > Protopterus annectens. Next base: position 1,820,532,372 of record NC_056731.1, on the reverse strand, counting down.
GGCAGACACATACAGTACAAACAGTGCAGTTTAGTTTACACTATTAAAATACAATGTTAAATACACAGAACACAAATAAAAGTGCAGTAAATAGTATAGTCAAGCAAAAAAAAAAAAAACAGGCGACTCATGTTTTCTGGGAAGCTCAGAAGCCTCTAGTCATCTGGAATCTTAGTTTAGAGTTGTGGCTGGTAGCCCACCTCAGTTCAGCTTGGTTCTAACAAGCAGAAACCTGTTCAAACTCAGGGCTTAAATACCAGAAGCTAGAAATGTTAAAACAACTTTTAAAAAGTTCAAAAGAACCAATGAGGGTGCTTACTCCAAGCCCTAGACCAATCACCCTTCACCAGACAGGTTCCATTCAGCACACTTCTCTCACAAGGGTGCAGAAGGGCCCTTTCTATTAAAAGATGGCTTGGAAAATGTGATCAGAATACAACAGCCACTACAAACAGACCCAGATACAGCAAACATGCATCTGGACTATGCTACAGCTGCTAGCTACACTAATTTAGACAAGGAACACTAAACAATGTATTCATAGTAAAAACTTCATGCTGCCCAATTTATTGAAAGCTGCATAACACTGTCAACATTCAACAGAAGAAGGAAACCAAGGATCACATTCGAAGAACATGGCTCATATGATGATTGCTATTTATTTCCTTCCTGTACATCATAATTGGATGCCAGTGCAGGGGATCACTGAAGAGCCTAAACTAAACTTTCAGTTGTCCCACGGCACTGTGGTTAATTGACTTGCTCAATGACAGAGCATAAATATGAGGAAAAAGCAGAGATGTTTTGCAAAACTGAAGACAGATAAGTATATTGGCAGTTGCTGTGGAGGATTAAGTGCATTGTTACCTGTACTTAAGGTACAAGGTTGGACTCTGTCAGACTCCTAATCAGTCACAGGCATTTTACATATACATATTTGTCTACCTGTGTGCTTGTAGACAGAAAACAAATTCCAGCTGTGTAGCTAGACAGCCACTGCATCATGGTGTTTAAAGAAACATTCCTCTGCTGTGCAACTCACAGTATCCCTGCTCTGAAATAGTGTTTAAAAAAAAAAGATCAAGACAGTGTTACTGCTGCTTGTGTAAATCGTCCCACTTGGATCATTCTTTTCTCCTGCACTTCCTTCTCCTTTCTCCTGCACTTCCTTCTCCTTTCCTCCCTTTCCTTTCTTTTCCTTCTTTTCCTCTAATTACCTCATCCTTACTAACCTACTTAGCATTTCAAGTTAGCCTCCTGCACGCTCTATGCTCTCTCACTTAGTAGTTCTAAAAACAAGCTTCTTTCTCCTAATTGCAATTTGTCTTTATATTTTACATCTTCACCTCATGTAGCTTACAAAGCTATCTGCTTTGAATTGTATATGTGTGAGGGAGGGGCTGGTCTACGGAGCCCCTCTCTATATATGTTAAACGTCACTCGAAGTCCCTACTTAAGAGAAATAGTAACATTTTACTAGACACTAAACAACTTTTGAGAGATCTATATGCCTATACCAGGACTCTAGCAGTGAGTAGGAGAGTATTGATGATCACTGTGGATGCACAGTCCCTGTTCACGGTCATCCCTAATGGGAAGGGCATAGAGTTATTTAAACAATGTTTAGTGGAGGGTGGCCTTTATGATGCACAATGTGTTGATTTACTATCTTTGCTTATGGAGTTGATCCTCTGGAACAACATATTCATGTTTGAGGATTCCTTGTATAGACGGATGGTGTGGCCATGGGCACTTCATGTGCCAATGGCTATGCCAACATCATCATGGCCATTTGAGAAAAAGAGCATCTTCTGAGAGAGTGGGAAGGGTCCCTGAGATTTTATCGGGGATTTGTGGATGATCTTTTTGTCGTCTAGGAAGGCGATGAATCATCTTTTACCCTTTCTTCTATTTGAATGAGAGTATGAATTTCCTTAAATTCTCTATGAAAAGTTCATATGATGCCATTGATTTTCTGGATGTCAAGGTGGTCCAGAAGGATGGAAGACAGTTTGAAACAGAGATCTTTAGGAAAGAATGCTATAGACGTAGCTATCTACATAGACAGAGTATGCACCCCCAGCACATTTTTAAAAATATTGTAAGAGAACAAGGGCTTAGAACATCAATGTTAACAGCTAATTGCATAAAATATGAGGGGGAACTTAGTGAGTTGAAGGGGAGATTTTTACAGAGAGGATATGCTGAAGATGAGCTTCAGAGAGCTTTGGTGGAGGTCTCTGGGAATAGAAATATGGAAGGGAAACCGTACTTCTCTGAAGGGACTCCTCCATCAGTGTCAGTGGTGGGTACTTGCAAACCTAAGAGAATGCCAGTGACTTACTCCAGTAATGTTAGGGTACTACAGGATGTTTATCATAGGAATTGGAACATATTATGTGCTGATGAGCACATTAGACAATTGGTAGGGGAAGTTCTGAGATACGCATTTAAAAATAAGAAGAACTTGAAAAGGTTGTTGTGCGAACCTTGGCCCCAACAGGACATACCACAGACTCTTAGTGTAGGCAATTTTGGTATAGTCCCATGTGGGAAATGTAATCTTTGCACGCATGTGGACTCTAAAGGTGGGTTTTTACATCCAGATTTGAATAAGGTATTCAGATTTAAGTTGTTAACTAATTGCAATAGTACTAATATTGTTTACTTGGTATACTGCTTGATCTGTACCTCATTTTATGTTGGCATGACAACACGGAGGTTAAGGGATTGGATGAGGGAACACCTCTACGATATTGGGAGGATGGCAGATACCAACACTTTGGCAAGGCATGTTGAGAGGTTTGATGTTACACATACTTTTAATTTTATGGTAATAGATAAGGTTATCATTAATAACAGAGGGGGAGATGTTAAGTTAAGAACAGAGACAGAGGAGCTAGAGTGGATTGTAAGGCTTAGAGCGAATACAGGAAAAGGTCTCAATGATAAATTGAACATTAGACCCATTTTGTTAGGTAGCAACCTACAAAAGTAGAGATGGTGGATCCATATGCCATGTCACCCTGGGATTTCTTGTGTCTATATATGTTATACATTTTTTATATACACTTTGTATTTTTATTCTGTTTTATATTATTAATATGGTGACAATATTGTAAAAATTGTATGTAGAAGGTTTTAATTATCATTGCTCAATACTGCCCTGAAATGGTGAATTACACTGAAGTTATGATATGCTGTGTATGCTATGTTTCTATACGTTGAATGTATTTGAATATGAGTCTATGCTGAATGCAGTATAACTTTAAGCTTAGAGGGCAGGGCAGTGCATTAGCATAATTAATAGATTTGATAGGTATAAATTCTGGAGAGTTTTTAGTTGTATTGTCTGATGAAGTGGCTTAGCCCACGAAAGTGCTCACCTGGTGTCTGAATTGTTTTATTAAAGTATTTTATGTTATATACAGCCATGGTCTGGGGCCTCCTATATATATTTTTACTATTTGACTGTTGCTTGGAGGCACTGTTTGCTATTACCACTTATTTTTTGTTTTGTGATACATATATATATATATATAGGTATATATAAAATTGTATTTTACTGCTTTCATGTTATTTTACTGTGGAGCTTTTTTCCCTGAGCCTCCGTTGAAACACGGCTTTAGCTCAGTCGAATATCCCATTCAACAAATGTCAAATAAATAATAAACCCTACTTCCTGCAGCAAAGAGACTGCAATTCCAGTTTCAGTTCTAGGAAATCTTATTCATTGGCTCAAAATCTGAACCAATGACAGAGGTGTTTCTCTGAGAAGCTGAAAATTCAATGAAAAGTTAGGGTTTTAAGCAGTAACTTTTAATACTGTATGACTGAATGGTTAGTTTTTCTTTCAATATTTTATGGCCAGGCCGGGCTCCCCAACTAGCACAGGTCTACTTTATTTACGCAAAAGCTTAAAATAGCGAATGCATATGCATCGAACCGATAAACCATCAAAACACAATAAAAATGGAACTACACAACAAACATTACATGTAACAGCTGTAGGCAGGGGGTCAAGCCCCCCTGCACCCCCCACACCCCCGCTACTTAAATATATCAACTCCAAGATTGCACTACATTGAAGCAAATGGAAATCTCCACCTACAGAGATTTCCATTTACAGTTTTCGACAGTTTGCACTTTCAATGCATATGGTTCGATGCATATGCATTCGCTGTTTTAAGCTTTCGCGTAAATAAGGTAGACCCACTAGCACCATTCCTTGGACAACTACCTAGGTTGCCTTGTGCTGGATCCAGCTCTGCTAGACAGATAATGGGGGAGGAATGGAGGAAAAAAGTGAGTGAGTTTATGCAGGCCCTGGAACCGGCAAGATTAGATGATACTGAAGCAAGAAGCTTAGCTCAACCAGTTGCAGTAGCAGAAAATAGAGATTTTTTTAAAAAGGGAAGTGAAAGGTAAGTTGCCATATCCAGAAGGACTCCCCACTGAGCTGTGATGGGATGGTGGGGGCTGACCTATTCCAAATCTGGAAATCCTTGTTTAACAAAGTTGTTACAATATGCACAGGTTTCATCATCATGGAGAAAGGAATTTATTACTATAATTGCTAAAGAAGGCAAGGACGTCTGAAGAACAGCCTTTTAATGACCAATATCTATACCTAACCTTGACTACAAAGTCTTTATGGCCATAATTGTTGATTGCCTAGCTAAGCTCTTTCCAAAGTTGGTAAGTTAGGACTCATGTGGCCTTATTTTGGGTCATCGTATTAGTGACAATGCATTGAAAACATTAGTAATCCAGAAGTAAGTGGAAACAGTGGGTATCCTGCTACCTATGATGGGATTAAACAGTGAAAAGGCATTGAATAGAGTCCATTGAGACTTTGCGTCAAAGACACAAGAAAGATTTGGCTTTCCAAGCATGCTAATCAGATTTTTTGGATGGCTGTATAGTGTATTAGAGGCTAGATTAAATGTAAATAGGGTCTTCACAAGGGCATTCAAACTAAGTACAGGCACAAGACAGGGATGCCCCCTGTACACACTAATATTTGCTCTCTGTTGGGAACCACTGGTACAGAAAATTATACAAATTCCAATGCAGGGATTTCCTAGGGGATGGAGCAAGAGAAACTAGCACCATTTGTAGATGACATCATGATATATATTATGAATTCCATGCAAACTTTACCCATCCTGTGTAACACACTGCAGGTTCACTGCTCTGTCAGACTACAAGGTGAACAACAGCAAAACAGTGGCTAAGTCCATTAACTTTACCTCAGCCTTTGAAAAGTACAGCAGTATTCATTTCTGTGGGAGTATATGAATGGCACAGAGGAGTGGAGAGTCATTTACTGAGTCATGGGGCCAGACCCTAGTAAAAGCCCTCTCACATTTAATAAATGGGAGCATCTTGCCCTTGACTTTGATAAAATAAGAGCCATTTGTATGTTTATTTAGCCACTGTTCTTCTACTTTGAGCAAACTGTTTTCAGCATCCTAGAAGAAAACGTCCGGAGTTCATTGTAAACAGGAATCAAGAAATGTCATTAAGGAGACAACCAAGACTAACTTGGAGTAAGCTGTGTCAGTCCATGGATAAGGGAGGCTTTGTAGCAGTAGATATGAGGGGCTATTACAAAGCTATCAAATGAAAAGAACATATATACTTCAAGGAAAAGGAATATAATGCCAGATGGAAGTACTTAATTATGACCCAAGGGGTGGAAAGGCAGAGTTGAGAGATTAGGCTTATGCTCCCAAAATCCTAGGGAAGAAGAGGAGAAGCAAATTGTGAGAAAAGTGTTTATACTCATTCATTGAGCAGTAGGCCTAAAAATATATGAAGATGGAAGCTGGAGCTCCTACTGATAGGGAAAGAAGCAATGTCAGCAGAGAAGATGTAGCTGATATAATATTGGGTCACCAGAGGAAGGCACCCTATTACATGGAAATGAAATACTGGGTTTGGCACAGGCCAAGATTTCCTATAGACTTAGAGATGGAGACTATCTGACATATTTATCCATGATAACTAAATGAAATAATTATAAAAGAGAAAACCTTAAAGGAAATGGTCACAACAGAAATAACCAAACTACTGATAGAAACTAGAACCAGCCAAGTGAGTGACAAAAGATTAATAAGTAGCTTATACCAAGGGGTAATAAAGTTGGAAGAGAGGGAAAATATAAAATGGCATGGAAGAATGTAATTGGCTTCCAAGAAATAAGAACCAGAACATCGGATTGGATTACAAGCACACCAAGAATTAGCATAGAGACTCCCATTGGTTGTGAGGGATGACTCTAAGTCAGCAGCATGAATATAAATAGAAGTAGCTGCAAAAGTTAAGCAGATCTGAAGAAGGTTGATAAACTGAAAGTGCTCATCTCTCTTTTTTGCGTTACAACGCTAACTTTCAAATGGTTAGGTTGTAGCTTTTATTTTGTTTTTTGTTTTAAATCATTTTAATAAAAGTTCTTTTAAAGAAGAAACAAGGAGAAGTGTCTTAACAAGAATTTTAACAGCAGTAGCCAAGGAGGAAAGCATCATTCTTTGAAAACATAGATATGAATCTTTGGGTCGAAGTGTCTTTGCAAAAACATCTCTACACTATATCGGCTACAGAAAATGTTTCCAGAGGTTATCCCCCAATGTTACAGATGCAATAATGGAACTAAGGGTGATTGCAAACATACATGTTGGACATGCCTGAAATTATGGTCTCTTACAGAGGCTCTTGAAAACTCAGTAACACTAATATTAGGATCAGCTGGCACCTCCCAAAAAGATAACCTGCTTTTTAGTTGATGGAGTCAGATAAAAGGCCCAAGATACATGCAGTTATGTATGTGTGTGTGTGTGTGTGTGTGTGTGTGTGTGTGTGTGTGTGTGTGTGTGTGTGTGTGTGTGTGTGTGTGAGTGTGTGTGTGAGTGTGTGTGTATACATCTCTCTCTCTCTCTCTCTCTCTCTCTCTATATATATATATATATATATATATATATATATATATATATATATATATATATATGGGTTTACTTCACTTCACCGACATGCCACAAAGCCGACACCCAAAACACCGACACCAAAAGAACGAAAACACACAATACCGACAACTCACAAAACCAACACCATAACACCGGCACCCAAAACACCGACACACAAAACATAAACCACACATTACACACAACTATATATGCACTAACCTTAACCCAAACCCTAACCCTAAGGTCCGACACTACCGCACACTTACCCTACCCGCACCCTAACCCTAACTCACTTAACCCACCCCTAAACCTAAAGTCCGTCACTATCGCACAATTACCCTACCTGCACCCTAACCCTACCTCACTTAACCCACCCTTAAACATAAAGTCCGTCACTATCGCACACTCACCCTACCCGCACCCTAACCCTAACTCACTTAACCCTCCCCTAAAACTACAGTCCGTCACTATCACACACTTACCTTACCCGCACCCTAATCCTAAGTCCGAAACTACCGCACACTCACCTTTCCCGCACACTAACCCTAAATCCCTCACTATTGCACACTTACCTGTCCGCTCCCTAACCCTAAATCCCTCACTATCGCACACTTACCGAGTCGCGCTCACACATTGCCCATGTCGGTGTTTCAGCTGTCGGGATTTCACCTTGTCGATCATCTGCGTCGTCGGTCTTTTGGTGTCGGTCTTTTGGGTGTTGGCTGTGTGGCGTGTCGGTGAAGTGAAGTAGACCCATATATATATATATATATATATATATATATATATATATATATATATATATATATATATATAGGAGAGAGAGATTAAATATCTATATATCTTTCTCTCTATCTATCTGCGTGTGTGTGGGGGAGAGTATATCTGTATATGTGTATACATTATATACATATACATATATATATATATATATATTCTGCTGAAAGTCAAAGGAAAGGAATGCAAATAATGTTCCATTCACTCAGGTTCTCAAGAAAATTGTATGTCACATCACATGACTGCTGGAGAAGGAGCTGGGACTTGTGCTGGAGATTGAACATTTCCATTCAGAGAAGCTAGCTTTATTTTGCCTTACCTATACACACACACCATGAGTTAAGAATCAGACTTCTTAAATGACCATGGTCTGTCTCCTTCCATGGAACTGACCTTCATGAGAAGACCTGGACAGATGAAGGGATACTTGCAAGCTCCAGACTGATGCAGTTCATTTGGAGTTTGTGCTAGTAAATGACAGAGTTCCCTTAATATTATTGTAAATTCTAGAAAGGAAAACCTTTCCTGTTGCTTGTGCATATGTACCTAACAGCTATTTGGATCATTCGTGCTTCTTAGAAATCATGGCTTTGCTGCTTGATATGGTACTATGTTTGGATTATATACTTCTACCGGGAGAGTTCAATGCTCACACAGGAAGTGACAGAGATACCTGAATATATTTGACTGTGAGGAATGGCTTGAGTGATCTGAACCAGAGTAGAAAAGTACTTTTTGATTTTTGTATTGTCAATGGATTACCCATAAACACCATGCCTAAATGCAAGAATGCTCAAAAATGAACCTGGTACCACAGCAGCTTGAGCCAAAGGTCAATGAATGACATTATAGTCAAATTATCAGATATAAGGACACATGTTAACGACATTCAGCTCAAAAGAGGTGCAAGAGGTGCAGGACCATCTAATCATCTCTGTTTGGCATTGAAGTGGGTCACATCTCTGGTGTGGTGGCTGAACAGTTCTGGGAAACCAAAATATATGACTACTAATAGTGTTCAAAGAATTCTTAGCCAATGCTTGTGTGTACAATAAATTTAGCTCTCACTTCCAGAGCAGCACCCCCCTTATAGCAAGAAATGATTGGGGTGTAGAATCTGAAGAGACTCCTTTCAATAGGTCAAACAGTAGAGAAGGCAGCTAAAAGCTGTGATCAAATGTTGGTCAGATAATGTCATGGTGGTATGAGGGCAGCCACTGGTTAAATAAGAGGCACTGTCCATACAATGTTAGCTAAGGATATGACTAGCATGAACCAAGAATCCAGGACAGCAGCAGCTGCAATAGCCACTGAAGTGAAGACTTGGACATAGGGGAGTTTGTTGAGACGAAGTAGTATATCATCCAGGCTGTTATCAGCAAGAGTGTAGAAATGCTGGCTTTAAATGCAGAAAATGCCCAGTGGTTTACATAACACTTTGGCAGACATCATAATCTGGAGGACATGCTCTTCTCTGAGAATGTAGAAATATATGGTAGAAGTGGATCACAAGATTAGGTCATTGTCATGATTAAACAATTCTGCTGTGGCAAAACTACCAAAATGGATGAGATCTGTCAGAAATGCTAATGGATGATCATTTTGGGGTGCCATAGTTGGCGTGCCTTTTCAATATTCTATGGTAGCTGGGAAAGTACTTCCGGACTGGAAACTATAGTAGTGAAACCCATTTTCAAAAAGAGGGACTGAAAGAAAGTGTAGTTCATTTATAAATGGATCATTTTTTGCAGCATGCTGGGATTGGCAAAAAAAAACTCATGCAGTCTCCAATTCAAGAGGAGAGATGTATATTTCATGCTGGCCATGAAATAGTTGGTCAACTCTTTTTGCTTGTATAAATATTGTAGTAGTCATGGGAGCTTTTCAATACTGTTTATATATGCTTCCAGGACTTGAAGGAAGCATATAAGTACTCACCTTAGAATGTCTTGTGAGAAGTGTTGCAACAGTACAGGGTCCCAGGACCACTGTCATGTACCCTTAAATTCCTGTATTTGAGGAGGGGAGTTGTATCTACATTCTTGGCATTATATCAAATGCATTCAAGGAGAATGCAGGGCTCATTCAAGGGTATGTCTTGAATCTCTTGTTGTCTGTGATTTTCATGAACAGGATATAAAGCACAGACAAAATGTGGAGATTATGCAATTTTGGGTTGTAAGGTTGATATTCCTGTTGTTTGCAGATGGTGTTGCCCTCTAGTCTCTCTGCTCTGATACAGTGTTTAAAACACATATAATGGAGTAATTTCCTTTGAGTGAATTATCTGGGATGAAAAATAACATCTCTAAATGAGAGATCATAGATGCCTCCTAAAAAGGTTGGACTGCTTCTGCAGGTCAAGGTAGAGAAGCTACCCTAGCTAGAAAAGCTTAATTATCGTAGATCCTCATTCATGAGGATCTAACCAGGCTGGATTGAGAAAGTGATCAGTGAATGGATGCAGTGATGACATCACTGCAGGTGTTATTCTGAACTGGGCTGGTGAAGTAAGAGCTGTCATCTGATGATGTTCTAATATTACCAGTAGGTCCGTGTTTCCATCTTTACCTGTTGTCATGAGCTTTGGGTGAGGACTGAGAGGATGAGATTACAAATGCAGAAAGCAGAAATGAGGCTACTTCACTGGGCAGCTGGGTTCATGTTCCACGATAGACTGTGGAGCACAGCAGTCAAAAAGGATGTCAGAACCAGTGCTTCTCTGGGTTAAATTAAGTTAGCTGAGGTGATTTGATCACCTTGTAAGGATATCCCAAAGGCATCTCCCAGTGAGAGGCATATCAGGCACAGCCCATTGGGAAATAGGTACTGGGACACACCAAGGATGTGTTAAAGGCACTGTACCTCTCAAATTGTATCTGTCAAGTGCACATGATAAATTGAAGATTGCCATTGAGAATAGGGAAATTTGGCTTAAGAATTAATTCATAAAGTGGATGGATGGATGGATGGATGGATGGATGACTGCCTGGTTGGCTAACTGGATAGATGGATGGATGCTTCCATGCATACGTGGATGGCTGGATGGACTGAAGTTTAATTGCATACATATTAGAATAAAATTGTATGTCAACACAAATATTGAACAGAATAGTTAGCAGGTAGAGTAGAAACAAATGTTATATATAATGTTTGCACAAGTGAAATAAGAAGTTGACATGATGCTTTTAAATGCATGAACCTAAACATTTTGCAAAGAAGATAAATTAATAATATAGTATCTATGAATCCTTTTTCAGGAGTTAGATGCATTTTGACAAAGAATCTGTTATAGTTATTAATATATCTAGGCTTTCTGGATCAAGTTGTCAGCATGATATTTGGTCTAAGTAACTGTGGTATGGCTTTGTAGAATACCTCTAAACCTCTTAGCACAAGAAATCTGGACAAAGCATAAAATAAAGGCTCAAAAATAGGGACAGATTTTAAATATTTATCTTGCTTACTTAGAAAGTTGCAAGACTAACAGTATTTGTATTAGCATGCATTTTCTGAAGGACATGAAATCTGAACCTCAAATGTATATCATTATTTATTGACTTCAATCCTAAGTGATTTGACAGAAAAACATAAATTTTATGATGAATAGACTGAAAATATGAGGCAAAAATCTTCACATTCTGCAAAAATTCTAGACAGTTAAAAGGTATGATTTGCAGTCATGCTACTTTGATTACAGGTCACTGTTCTCTTGTTTCTGATGTTTGTTATATCACTGGTTTTGTGGATCACAGAACATAGCTAAGTAAGGTGAAAACAAACCTGGTGTAAAGAACAGTGGTAGCATTCGTAAGTATGATGTGCAATTGCAATGGGCTGAGCCATGATAGAGACCATATACTATATCCCTACATAACTCATAAAAGCACCCAACCACCCTAGTGTAGCAACCTATATTACTGTAGACCCAGTACACAGTAGGCATACAGATTAAGTGCTACACCTTCCTCTGTGATTCACAAGCCTGTCAGTTGTGTAGATACAACTGTGTACCTTAGGTGGCTAAAATATGACCTATACACCTGTGAACTTGAAGAAATGATATGCAGCTCAGCTTAATATAGCTAGGCAGTAACATTTTGAATAAATGGAATGACACCCCCATAAACATGTAGATATCACTGCAGAACAGAGCAGTGCACAGAAGCACACTGCCACAACTACATGTGGCCCACCCCCAACACAGTGATTCAGCTGAACTCCCACCATTGGGAACTACAGCAGTTCATGATCCAGTATATGCAGACATGTTGTAAGGAGTGCATATTTGATGACACTGCCTGTACCAGGATCAGCACTCTCCAGTAATGATACACTGTGTAGGTCAGTTAGTTTGTTTTGTTTCATTTGTTTGCAAAAGGTTTTGTTTGTTATGGATAACCAAGAGAACTTGTCACCACAATCCACTACTACTACTTCTACAGATGATATTGGGGTACTAATTTCATTGGTTGGGAAACTAACGCAACAAGATGAGACTTTAAAATCCAGGATGGATTTGCTTACTAGGAACTTTGCAGCACTGCAACCACTGCTTAATTCTGGGACGCAACCTAACCTGTTGGGCAGTTGCACAGATAACGAGATTTCGCAAAGAGACAGCTTGCTCAATTTGAGCACCTACCTAGTGCTGGAAGGAACGCAAACAGGTATTAATAATCAACATCATATTGAGACTACAAACTACACAAGAAAGAATCCCTCGCAGCTTATTGGGGCACCGTTGGGAGATTTTAACTTGTGGCTGAATAACAGCCCAAGATTACAAAATGAAAGTATGAGCGACAGCCCTAACGAATGGCAAACAGCTGAAGGGATAGTGAATATCGCAACTAACTTGTAGGTACTGGATTCGAAGATGTTAAAAATAAAAAAAGTTACAGTTGGAAGTCGCATATTTTAAGGAATGTATAGGAGCAGGTATTGTCCCTAAAGGACTAAGACTTTGGCAATACCCCACAGGCCTGATAGAAGGTATTATATTTCATAAAGTTAGTGAATTTGTTTGATAAGCATGGATTAGAGTTGCTACATTTAATAATTAAACATTATCAAATCACAATTAATGAGTTACCTGAGGAGGCAACTACCCTGTATTTGAACATTAAAGCAGACTCTGCCTATGAACATTAAAAATATGAATATGAAAGATTATTTGTTAGTATTGACCAATATATGGTCAAACTCAGAAACAATAAGACTAAAAAATTAACAAGGGACAGAGAAGCCTATGGGGCAGGGTTAGCTTATCCTAAACCCCCTTCGTCTAAGTAAGACCAGAACCTGGAAGGACAGAAAATAGGGGTAACCCTGTACAATATTATAACAATAACTCAAAAGACCACCAAGTTCAAGGTGGTTGTTGGGCTAATAACAGCAATAATAATAATATGAGCAGAAAATAATCTAACATGGAGAATCAAACACATCATCCAAGACAGGGTGGGACAGAAAAGTTTCAGAGACAAGCCTCAGGTTACAACCTGAGGCAGGGTCTCCTGCAAGTATCTTGAAGTATGAAATCCAACCAGTTCCCATGACAGAACTAATAGAAATTGAAAATGGACTTAAAGTTGTTTTGAAATCTCAAAGTGACTTTAAAATTTATATTTTTTCTAGTCTGGATGTTGACTGTGTACTAGCTGATGTATTATCAAAGGTCTAACTTTTGTACCGGCTAGAAATCTGGAGTTGCTGATACTATTGTGGATTTAAAATTGTTCGTTAGAAAGCTAAACCTCAGAGTATTGTTAGGGGAAGGGTCAGTGCAAACTAACACATTACATGTGTCTAGTACATATACACCACCCCTACACCCAATATTAGAGCTATTTGAGAAGATGTGTGAGTTGGATTTTTACAACCATTTTAATACATCTAAATGCAGTAGATGCAACATAACGGGATGAGAAGAGAGCTTTGAAATTACTTGAGGAGGCTGCAGTTAGAGTTATGAAACCAGATAAAGGAGGTGGACTGGTTATAATGAATAACAATGACTACATTTTGAGGATGGAAAAATTGCTGGACAATCCTTCTTATAAGGAAGTGTCATTAAATGAATTGAATGTAGCTTATTCCAGATTAAAATGCAATTTGGAAGAATTATTTATAGAAGCAAGAATTGACATAAATATGTATAATTACTTAAGTATGCCAGCCCCTAAGATTCTTCTTTTATTTGATACACCCAAAATGCACAAAAATTCTACTGATCCACCCATGAGACCATTAGTAGATGCTAGAGATATCGTGACCTATGCTTGTGCCAAATATTTAGACCAGATACTTAAGAAATATGTAGTTAAACAGCCGCAGATATGTAGGGATTCCTGGTGATTTTAAGTAATATTTCAAAGGTGAAAATTCATGAAAATTTAAATTTCTTAACCATAGATGTAAAGGATCTATACTCGTTCATTGCACATATGGAGGGTATAGAATGGCTAAGTATCCTGCTAGAGAGAATGGGAGCACCTTAGACTGAAATTACATTAGCAGAAGAATTGTTGGATTTGATTTTATCCAACAATTATATCATCTTTAATAATAGATTTTACTTACAACAGATTGGTGTGGCCATGGGATCCCCTTGTGGTGCAGGTTTCTCAAACTTAGTAATGGCTTATTGGGAAAATGAATATGTTAATAAAGCACCACAAACATCTAAGTATATTAAGTTTTATACCCGGTTTCTGGACAATATTTTTATACTAATTGAAGGAGATGAAAGTGTAGCTCTCACGTTAGTTACATTCTTCAACAATACAACTTCATTTTTAAAATTCACACACTATTTCAGTTCAGATAGAATAGCCTACCTAGACTCAAGGAAAGATTACACCACCAGGAGCTTTACAGCTAGAATATTCAGAAAAGAAACCTGCTCTAATAACTTCTTGCACTACACCAGTTGTCACCCTACATACCAAAAGAGATCAGTAGTTAAGGGACAACTGGTGAGGGCAGCAAGAATGGTGACCAATGAAGTAGAGTTTATAGCAGAGTGTGAAAAGTTGGAGGGAATGTTTTTAATGAGAGGCTACCCATTTGATCTGGTAAAAGAACTAAGTAAAGACAGCAAAGGGCATTTATAAACTGATATTAAGATCAAATGGATTGGTAGAGACACAAGAAGAAATAACTATGACGTGTACTACAAGTAATAAACTAAGTGATACAAATGCATTTATAACTACATTCAGTATAAATGCATATGAACTAGTAGATATACTACAGAAAAATTGGGAATTGATCGTGCTTGACCAATTATTGAGTACTAAACTACAAGTACCTAAGGTAGTATTCAAGAGAGGTTACAATTTGAATAATATGCTGGAAACCAAGAGTAAGACATTGGACCATATAAAAAATGTAAAAAATTTAGGTATGAACAAATGTTGCATGTGTTCATACTGTATGTATATGGATGTAGGAAAGTTTTTTACCATCGATGGAACAAACTTTGAGTCCAAGCATAAATATAATTGTGATTCTAAAGGAGTGGTATACGTGGCATTGTGTCAGTTATGCCCTGCTTTCTATATCAGTAAGACCGATAGAAAACTAAAAGAAAGAGTGTATGGACATCTCTATAGTATTAAGAAAAAGAATTGAGTTAGTGCATTGGCAAGACATATAGAAACTTTTGTAAACCACTCATTTAATTTCAGGGTTATTGACCAGGTGTTTAATTATGTAAGAGGAGGGTCTTTCTCATTATTGTTAAAAATATTAGAACTTTATTGGCAACTACATACTAGGGCATGCTTGAATCCAGGATTAAATGATTCTTATTCTATAGCATGCATTTTAAAATTGAAGAGTTTGTCTAGATAAGTAGTAATTGATAATAATTAACAAATAAATACATAAACAAATAAATAAATAAATAAATAAAATTGGTTATGAATTAATTATTAGGTAAAAATTCATTAACATAAAATTATAGGCCAGGTGCGTAGTAAGTTTATTTGATTAAATCTGATAAGAATAGGTAAGGCGACTTCAACTGGTTGCATAATCATACCTTGTAGAAAAAGTGCTGGATTCATGCATATAAGACATTCATTGGATGCATTTTAAAAAATGTTTTTGGTTGGGTTTATGCAATTTTTATATGTAATGCCTTGTTTAGATACTAAACAATATTTAAGTAGATAGATTTTTATGAGGTTTTAATGAATTAATGAGCTGAGCTAATGAAACAGGACATTGTATTGGTGGCTGTATGCACATGAATTTGAAGAAATGTTTTTAAAAATGTAATTAACTGAAATTTGAAATGTCTGAAGAAGTCTCACTATCAGTGAGACGAAAAGCGCTTAACAATTATTAAAGTAGCATATCTTTCATTTGGTATTTAAGTAGTCTTTTTGGTTCGAAGTTATTCATTATCGTTTTTTATATTACTGTAGACCCAGTACACAGCAGGCATACAGATTAAGTGCTACACCTTCCTCCGTGATTCACAAGCCTGTCAATTGTGTAGGTGCAACAGTGTACCTATGGTGGTTAAAATATTACCTATACACCTGTGAACCTGCAGAAATGATATGCAGCTCAGCTTAATATAGCTGGGTAGCAACATTTTGAATAAATGGAATGACACCCCCATAAACATGTAGCTATCACTGCAGAGCAGAGCAGTGCACAAAAGCACACTGCCACAACTACACGTGGCCCACCCCCAACACAGTGATTCAGCTGAACTCCCACCAGTGGGAACTACAGCAGTTCATGATCCAGTCCATGCACACATGTTGTAAGGAGTGCATATTTGATGACACTGCCTGTACCAGGATCAGCACTCTCCAGTAATGATACACTGTGTAGGTCAGTATTATGTACATCTAGGTTGAAAACATCTCCTACATCCCATCCAATGCAGAAAAGTATTGTCAATAAGCAAACTTTTGTTGGTTTAAATTATTGGCATCTTGATGTCCACATTGTTCCATTTAATGATGCAATGTGTCTCTTTCCTTGTCATCATCAGCTGTGCTGCAGTGTTGTGAATATCAACTAATACCTGCACTCCATCATAGGATATGTCAGGCTTAAGCATCTCCCACATAGCTTGCACTCCTTCGAAGGAAACATCATGTTAAATGAAACTCCCACAGAGCTAAAGCTAATACACCTTCATAGTATATGCCAGGCTTAAGCATCTTCCACATAGCTTGCACTCCTTCAAAGGAAATGTCATGTTAAATGAAACCCCTACAGGGCTAAAGCTAGTACACCTTCATAGGATACATGATATGTCAGACTTAAGCATCTCCCACACAGCTTGCACTCCTTCAAAGGAAATGTCATAGTAAATGAAACTCCCACAGAGCTAAAGCTAGTACGCCTTCATAGGATATGTCAGGCTTAAGCATCTCCCACACAGCTTGCACTCCTTTAAAGGAACTGTCATGTTAAATGAAACTCCCACAGAGCTAAAGCTAGTACCACTTCATAGGATATGTCAGGCTTAAATATCTCCCACACAGCTTGCACTCCTTCAAAGGAAATGTCATGTTAAATGAAACTCCCACAGAGTTAAAGCTAGTACACCTTCATAGGATATGTCAGGCTTAAGCACCTCCCACATAGCTTGCACTTCTTCAAAGGAAAAGTGAAGTTAATTGAAACCCCACAGAGCTAAAACTTTCCCAATAGCTCCCAAAGTGTTTGGCAGATAGAGTCTATATTATAACATCGAATTCTACAAAGATTGAATTTTATAATATCAACCCCGTAATGTCGAACGCTGAAAACAGCGAAGGTGCAGGACACTGAATTCTTTCCCAGGGAAAGAATTTGGTGGGCCGTTGCTGTGGCTTTGCTATTTTCAGTCTTCGATATGTTGGAACGTTACGGGTCGGGTTCAGGTAAGTGTGCGATTGTGTGTAGGCTAGGGTTAGGGGGTGGGTTAGGTGAGTTAGGGTTAGGGAGCCGGTCAGGTAAGTGTGCGGTTGTGTGGAAGTTAGGGTTAGGGCGCGGGTCAGGTAAGTGTGCGATTGTGTGTAGGTTAGAGTTAGGGGGTGGGTTAGGTGAGTTAGGGTTAGGGCGCGGGTCACGTAAGTGTGCAAGTGTGTGTAGGTTAGGGTTAAGGGGTGGGTTAGGTGAGTTAGGGTTAGGCTGCGGGTGAGGTGAGTGTGCGATAGTGACGGACCTTAGGGTTAGGGTTGGGTTAAGATAAATGGATAGCTAGTAGTGTATGTAAAGTTTAGTTTAGGTTTAGGTGTAGGATTTTAAGAGTATGTGTGTGGATTGCTGCTTTTTGTGTGTGTTTGTGTTGTGTGTATGTTTCTCGGAATAGCAAATTTTTTACCTGGGAAATAATTTGCTATTCTGACTGTTTGATGTTTTTGGATTTCGGTGTTTAGGGTTCGATATTATAACATTCGATCTTTGTAGAATTCAATGTTATAATATAGACCCAGCAGATATTCCCACTAAACCTGAGAGGGACAGCACCTTTAACACATCGTTGGTATGTCCCATGACCTATTTCCCAATGGCCTGTGCCTGATATACCTCTCACTGGGAGATGCCCAGAAGATATCCTAACAAGGTGACCAGGAGAAGGGGAGGAGTGAATGGGTTTACTGCAGGTCAGGATCCTGTTAGCTTATTTGATATCTGCAATGAGTGCCTGTACTTACAATTACATTATTGCATATGGTACCATAATGTCTAATTTTATCTGTCACTTCTAACTATATGGTGCCATTTTTAAGAATGTCCTGTTTAATACTGTGCCGTAGTGTTACTAGTTTGGTGCCATTTCTCTCCTTGCAATATTAGCTATCAAATCAGGCTGCAGTTCTGTGTGTGATTACCTGCATTCCTTCATAGGATATGTCATGCTTGTGCATCTCCATCAGAATTAATACTTGTTCTCCTTCAAAAAAATTTATTTTTAAGCATCTTGTACAGAATTTATACAGCACACACTTATTGATATGTCAAGTTTAAGCATCTCCATCAAAACAAATACTTCCACTCCTTCAATGGATATGTTAGGCTTAATCACAGAAATAACTAACACACACAGCCATCACACAGCCAAGCAAACTACTCCTCTAAGCTAGTTCACATAGCTAGAAAACAATTTATACTAGAAATATACATTTTCACCTATCCTAGTCCATGAACATTAATGATAAAATCCCTCACTAAATTTTAGTACCTTCCCTAGAAAATAATACTAATAATACTAATAATACTATACAGTGATATATAACTTAATCCAGTCTCATAAAACATCTTACCACCACTACAATCCATATCCACCCAATATAAGCAGGGTCAACAAACACTCACCATCAGAGACAAAACTCTAAAAATAGTCTGCATAAATATTGGCAGACAGAATAACAAATAAAATGCACACATACTAGGCATAAAAGAAACTTGCCTCAGAGATAATATCTGCCATTTGCATTACATTATGTCAAATTACATCCATTATGTGATTATAGGCCAAATAATAGATGTACAGAATATGTTGCACTTCTTAGCAATACTGTAACTTCATAAAATCTTTAGCACCACTAATGCTTAGGTTCATAGGTTAGTACTAAGCTAACTGCCCTTGCGAGCCATTTGAAGCCTAGCCAATTATCCTTTGTGAGACTCAAACCCTACACCTTATAGTTTGTAAGGCAAACACCTTAACCATTACGCCACCCTCCAACCTAACACAAAAATGATAAAAGTCCTAACTGAGCCATACAGACTGCTCAGAGGTGACCTGTGTCTAGCATACAAGGCCATTTCAGACCCAGCCTTGATGGAGTTGTTGCATATCCATAAGACAAACTCCACTCATGCAACCCACACACAAGGCCTTAACCTGGTCTGTGACATTAACAGAACATGTTGGCAGTATAAATTTGTATCCCAAAGACTCCCCCATCTGTGGAATAAACTCCCTCTTCATGTCAAGCAGAATACATCTGTAGCCCTTTTAAAGAGGAACCTGGACAACTGGATGGGAAACAGAAAATATATCCCTGGGATTCCACCTTTGTCCCTGCTGGACAGGGGAAACACGTGCTGACTTTGAGGGAACATGGGTGAACTTCTTGGCTAAGCTTATAAGGGCCTCTGGGTCAATAGCCTAGTATCATCCTATGAACCTATGGACCTATGAGCCCTTGCTGATTTAGCTCTAAGATACATATATATATATGTATATATATATATATATATATATATATATATATATATATATATATATATATATATATTTTTTTTTTTTATACATACATCCAAGTGTATATAAGCTCACAGTTTCTTTTTTCAAGGAGATTCCTTATATTGACTTTGGGTCTCCCTCATGCGTGTTAATAAAAGTTACTATGAAAGAGAGAACTGGTGCTGCGTATTCTTTTATAATTTGTGATTAATTATTTGAGTAACTGTACTATCAGTAAATATCTCACAATTGGTGCCATGACACTTCCTCCTCATCTTCATCTGAAGAAGATGATGAAAAAGGATATTTCCTAGTACGAAAAGTCCCATACCCTGCACATGGTAGAGATCAGACTGCTCCTTCTACCATAACCATCATTAGGGCATGGTCAGCAGTAGATTTTCAAGTGATTATCAAGTCACTTTTGCCCATACGGTCTAACCCAGCAAAATTCCAGTGAATTTTGGCTGGTCATGTCAGTCTTCAGAACCCCACTATTGAAAAAGTAAGGGCGGTATTGCAATATGCTGTTCCAGCTGGCCTTTTAAAATGAATATGGACCATGCAAATGTCCCAATTCCCATTCCTCAGCATGGAACAATGGGAAATGATGGCTTCAAGTTGGTCAGAAGCTGTATACTAGAAACCATTACAGTTATCTGGCCCCCTCTCCACAACTGGTCAAAGATTAAAGCCATCCAACAATGGCAAAATGAACCAGTGGATTCCTACCTGTCACACCTTACTGACGCTTTTGAAGCCTACTCAGGGTATCTCGAGCTGACAGAAGGTCCCACAGCCTTTAGGCTGTCTGCTACTTTTGTGGACGGTCTTCTATCCCCGGTTCGAGAGCAGTTCAAAAAGGTGTGTTTGAATTGGCCCAGCCTAGGCTTGCATGAGCTAGTTACCCAGTTGCAGTATCTGTCTGACCTCATGGTAAAGGAAAAGAAGGAAATACAAAATCAACTTCCCCAGGCCCAATTACATATGTTTTCTTCCATTGGGCAACATGGCCGAGGAGGGAGAAATCGCTCTGGAAGATGAGGTACTAATGGACAAGGACCTTGAGCGCAAGTCCCCTTTCAGCAACCCCCGCATGTAATAGCTTCCAACAACAAGGTCAGAGACAAATGGGGGATGGTGGTGGAAATAATAACCTCTGTTTCAACTGTGGACAGGCTGGTCACTGGAGGGACAGTTGTCCTTACCTAGCACCATAACCACCACCTCCATCTCAAGAATTTTCACCAAATAACTTCTTTAGGCAAGGGGAACAGCCTCAGTCAGGTCAGAACCAGCATTGAGAGTCTTCCTGGACCCCTCCCGTCTGTCCTGATACTCAACAGTCACTATAGGGCTTCCCTAAACTGATGCAGCAACTTTTCCCACTTATTCCAATTGACCAACAGGATCCATTTGTGATGTTAACTGTGAAAAATAATCCTATTCCTTCCCTAGTAGATATGTGGGCCAGCAGATCTATGCTTACATTGAAGGCCACTAAAAATCTTCCTTTCTCTGACAACACCACTAAAGGGTGGGAGTTTCTGGAGTCCCCATAAGTTACCTGAAACAGTCCAGGTACCAGTGAGTCTGGGTCCTTTAACAGAACACAATTCCTTTTTAGTCAGCATATCAGCACCATTAAACCTACTTGGTCATGATCTGCTATGCAAACTAGGTTGCACAATTTATTGCACTGAAGAGGGAATCTTTCTGGAAATCCCGCTGGAAGAGCAGGACCATATTATGTTGAGAACATGTACCTCAACTGATTCAAACTATTTGCAAGCGGTGTTCACCCAGTGCCAAGCACAATCTGCTCCTTCCCACCCTTCACTAGATGCTCTTCCTGTGTCACTATGGACTGCCCATGATAATGACATAGGCCTCTTGCGTTATGCGGATCCAGTCAAAATCACCTTGAAGCCTGGTGCAGTGTTGCCAATGGTACATCAATACTCCCTTTCTGCCCAGGCGGAAGCAGGAATTGCTCCAGTAATCCAATCTTTATTGCAACAGGGTATTATAGTTCCCACCATTAGCCCATGCAATACTCCTATTCTACCAGTTAAGAAACCAGGCAGGGAGACGTATCAGTATGTTCAAAACTTAGAGCTGTTAACAGGGCTGTTCTACCTGCTTTCCCCATAGTGCCTAATCCTGGCACTATCTTGAACTGCATTCCTCCATCTGCCACCACCTTCTCTGTGATAGACATTTTGTCTGCCTTTTTCTCTATTCCTATCCATTCAGATAGTCAATATCTTTTTGTATTTACATACCAGGGGCAGCAGTATACATGGACTAGACTTCTCAGGGGTATGTGGAATCCACTACTCTTTTCTCCAGAGAAATGAAGCAACATGCCCTTGCTCTTCCTGCCAAAACAGTGCTAGTGCAGTATGTCAATGACATTCTCATTGCCTGTACTACTCCACAAGTGTATCAAAGGGACATTCTTGCCATTTTGCAGTATTTGGCTCATCAGGGTTTTAAAGTGAATAGATCCAAACTGCAGTTTTGTCAACCCAAAGTCAAATATTTGGGTCATTTAATCTCGCATGGTGCTCGAAGAGTTTTGCCCTCCCGCATAACTGCCATCCAAAATGCACCCTGTCCAACTACCCAATGCCAACTCTGAGGGTTTCTGGGACTGGCTGGCTACTGCCACCAATGGGTCCCTAATTTCTCTGAGATTGCTCAACCCTTATTAGCATTATTAAAAAAGGATACTCCTGAGCCTCTTCCATGGTCAGGGGAACATGGAAATGCCTTTATACAGTTCAAGGTACAGTTATCCAACCTGCCTTCCCTAGGCCTACTAGACTACTTGAAACCATTTATTCTTTTCTGTAGTCAATGGAATAAGGTGGCATTGGGTCTTTTAGTCCAATAATGTACTAGAGGGTACTGCCCAATAACATATTTTAGCATCCAACTGGATGTAGTAGCTTCTGGATTACCTGCATGCCTGAGGGCTGTCACAGCTGCAGCCATCTTAGTGGACTTTGCCGCTTCCATTACCTTAGGACACAACACATATTTAGCTGACCCTCATGCAGTTCACGCTTTACTCTTAAAGATGAAAACACAATATTTATCTCCCTCTAGACTGACAAAATATGAATTGATTTTACTTGCTAACCCTGCCCTCCAAATTGTCAGATGCCCGGCACTTAATCCAGCATCATTAATCCCCACCTTGGGTGAGGGTGAACCCCATGACTGTCTTATTGTTGTTAACTCTTCCCTTCCTCCTAAGTTTGATCTCCAGGATGTCCCTTTACAAAATTCAGATTTTTAGGTTCATAGGTTCATAGGCAGGTAATAGGCTATCGGCCCAAAGGCCTACGTAAGCCTAGCCAGCAAGGTTCTCTGGCTTACGCCACCCAAGAAAGTTATTTTCCTGTGTCACTGTTGAGCAGAGACACAGAAGTGATCCCTGGGGTGTATTTCCTATTTCCCATCCACTCATCAAGATTTTTCTTGAAGAGTGCTAATGAAGAACTTTGCTTGACATAGATGGGTAGTGTGTTCAAGAGTATGGGAAGTCTCTGGGATAGAAATCTATCCCTCCAGCATGTTCTGTTTATTGTGGTGACAAGGTTTAGGTCTCTAGAGCATGTAGCTTGGAGAGATTGGGATTTCTTTAGGTGTAGCATGTACAACAGTTCTGGGTTTGACATAGCTTTATATGTTAGGCAGAGATCACCTTGGAGTAGGCGATATGCTACGGAGTAAAGCTGGAGTTTTTTGAGGTGCTCAGTATAGGGCATTTGTTTGAGGCCAGTAATCCTCTCTGTGAGGTACTTCTGTGGCCTTTCCAGCTGCTGCGGATGTCTTGTGAGGTACATTCCAAAAGGGGCATTGTACTCTATAATGGGTCTAATGAGTGTTGAGTAGAGGGGAACAATTACCTCTTTTTTCCCTGGATGAGAACCCTTTTATGATGAGTTGTGCCACGTAGAAGGACTTCCTGACTACTGCAGTGATCTGGTACTTTTCGTTAATGGATCTTGTCTGTGCAACCAAAATGGACAGCTGTCAGCTGCTTGGGCCATCTGCTCACAAACCTCTGTATTGTCAACTGGAACTTTGCCACCTGGTTCATCAGCTCAAGTGGCCGAAAAAATAACTCTCTCTACTGCCTGTCAATTGGCCAAGGATAAAACAGTCAGTATATATACTGACTCCCTCTATGTGCATGGTGTAGTACATGACTTTGGCACCTTATGGAAAGAAAGGGGATTCCTTACATCCAGTGGTACTATTACCAAAAATGCATTTTATGTTGACATGTTGTTGCACTATATTTTGTTACCAAAAAAGTTGTTGTTATTAAAATTGCAGCTCACCAGTCTCATGACTCTTTTGAAAGTAAAGGAAATGCTATGGCAGACTGGGCTGCAAAACAAGCTGCTCTTTCCATCTCTGTTCAGGGACAACCAATGCAGCTGTGTGAATTTCAACAGGCATTGTAAACACCTACTTTTTCAAATCAGTGTTTACTGAATTTACAGAACAATGCGTTATATTCCGAGGTGACTCAGTGGATACATGCAAGTTGTAAAAGTAGCGAAGACACCAATTGATCCGCACCTATCAGCTTCCTGTTCATTTGGGCCAGAATTCACTAATTAAGCTGATCCAGTGTGATTGGTATGCACCTGCTCTGTCAGAATCTGTACACCATTTTGTGTCAAGTTGTTCAATCTGTTTACAGTTTAACATTTCAAAAGCACCCAGGTCCCACCCCAGCCTCTACCAAAACCATCACTGCAATGGGATTTTATTGAGCTACCTCCTTCTGCACATTTCAAATATGTTCTTACTATAATTGATGTTTTCTCTGGCTGGGTTGAGGCCTATCCATGTGCCAAGAATGATGCTATTTCTGCTGCTAAGAAGCTATGCACTGATTTTATCACCTGTTAGTCTGACAGAGTCCATCACTTTACCTTCCAACTGATATAAGCAATTTGCAAAATGCTAGGTACTGAACTGAAATTTCATTGCCCTTATAGACCTCAAGCCTCTGGCATTATTGAAAGGGCAAATCAGATTATCAAGGTACAACTATCTAAGCTTACTGCAGAAACAGGCCTCACCTGGGTACAAGCACTACCTTTAGTATTATTCTCCATGCGGGGCTAGACTCATCATTCCAAGGGTCTTTCTCCACATGAAATTATTATGGGTTGACCCCCTCACCCCACCACCTCCTTTTTCTGACTATCAGTTACATGATACTAATTTATTGTCCTACTGCAAATCTCTTGTTTCTGTTTTACAGTACCGCCAAAATAAGGTCATACAATCTCAAATCCTACCTGAACCTGACCTGGCAAATCACCTTCAACCAGGTGAATGGGTGTATGTTAAATCCTTCAATCGGAAGACAGTCTTGCAGCCCCATTGGAAGGGGCCCTACCTGGTTTTGCTCACCACCTCCTCTGCTATTTGACTACAAGGATCATCTACCTGGATACATGTGTCATAAGTCAAGAATGTTGTGCCTTCAGAAGATCAACAACCGCTTTCCTTCTCTTCACCTCAGGACATTCCGGAATCTGTTGCATGTCGCACCCGGAGCCACATTAAACCACCCTCTTAAAGCCGTAAACTTTATTTTACCTCTTCAGCCATGGCCACAATTTCTCCCACTACCATGCATCTCCTGACAGACTCAACTGATTCTTCACTCAGGACACTTCATCCCTTTGGCACGGCTATACAACTGCAATTTCAGCCTTCCTTGTGGGCCACAGCATTCCCTCAGAAACACTGTACATGTATTTGCAGCACACTTCTTGTACTACTAATTATGCTATTGTTGCCATTTCTTTTTTTGGCTACCTTCACCGGTCTTGTGACCACCCCACACCTTCATGTTCACCGACATTGGCACCTGGACTTTAACATGTATCATGCCTTCAAGTTAATGTATGCCTCCTCTTTCAATATCAGTAATTGTTGGGTTCGCACCATGATTCCCACTAGTCATGATGGTATTTTATTCACCAGCTTTCCTCACAACACTTCTATGTATCAGCCTATTTTACTCACTGGGGGATTGTTGTTGCATCCTAACAAGACTGTGTCACTTTCATTGTCCTTTCACCAGCATGGCATTTTGTGTCTCAAGCAAAATGGATCCAAAAAAGTGGGGTGGAGCAGTTGTGACACTTCTATCATAAGAGTCTGCCATACCATCCTTCTATCTTCCATTGTAAATCAATCAAGGGTCAAAGAAGCATCTTTTTCTGACTGGAGACTATGCCCACATGGTACTGCCAGAAAGAAAGCAACATCAAAGAGTTTAAACAGTATGCACAAACTACTTCATCAGCAAGAATGGATTTTTGAAAATGATATACAGGGATATAATCTTTGTAAATACACTCAAATGCAAGATGACCTGGGCTTCAATGTATTTTTTCACACTGTTATCAACAATAAAGCTTCTGAAAACATCTCAAAGGTAATATTGAATGATGGCTGCTACTTTATCTGTGGGAAAAGAGCATACACATGGCTACCTGAAAACTGGTCTGGCAGCTGTTTCCTGGGTTATTTAGTCTCAGCCATGCAACATGTATATGCATTACCCCAGGGAAAAATCCAAAACATTCGAGAAGTAAAGGCTCCCAATAACCTTGTGGGCAAGGTGAACGCATTCTGGATCTATTACCATGATCTTGCCCATGCCAGCACTAAACAGCACCAAAGGGTCAGCACATATGGACCTCGGGGACAATGTAATTTCCTGGTCTGGCATGATACCCTCTTATGGGGCAATGAAATCAATTTGGGAGCTAAGAAAACTGTTGAAACTCATCAAAACCCTGAGCAATGCAATTTCTTTCAGCACTAGAACTTATAACTGATCAGCTGACAGCCATAAGAGATGTAGTCCTACAAAACCATATGACTCTTGACTTCGTACTTGTGGCTAAAGGGGGTACTTGTGCTTTAATCCATGAGGAGTGCTGTACCTTTATTCCTGACAACCAACATGAGATAACCAGCCATTTGGAGCTGATCCAGAAGGTGTCTGAACTGTCGGAGGCTAAGGAAGCTGATAGCTCCACCTGGGCATGGTTAAATAAACGTATTCTCCAGCTGGGGAGGTGGCATACTAAAACTACTAATGCTGATCACTATTCTTGCCTTAATAACCTTTCTGCTTAATTATTTGAGTAACTGTACTATCAGTAAATATCTCACAACAATATATATATATATATATATATAGAGAGAGAGAGAGAGAGAGAGAGAGATCAGTCTGGAAGGTAAAGTGTCAAATGATCAGATACATCAAACATGATTTGATCTGAGGAAGAAAGACAAACCTTCTACTAATTCTGCAAAGGGTGCCTTCCTAAGGGGTTTAAAAGCAGGGTGCTCTTGCATCAAGCCCCAGACAGTCTGAAAGAAGATAAAGCTACTTGCAGGAAGGATTACATATTCAGCTCAGCCAACAGTTCCACCTCAAATAACACACATTTTGCTAGTAACCATAAAATAATCCCTTGCACAACAGTTTAAGAAATAACTAATAAATTCCCTCCTCAGTCAGCTTCTGTGCCTGTTAAAAATATAGCTGATGGCCCACAACTGTATACTCTTGCCAAATATAGTGAACTTTCCTCTTCAGGTAATCGACAGCTAACAAAGTAATGAAGATTCTGAATACTTTAAGTACCAATTCTATGTTGGCTTTTTCAAAGCTGCACCTGTCGTGCCTTAGAAAGACATGCGCCTTCATTGTCAAACCTCCTCACTTATATTTAGAATATATCTTACTTCAAAGATATTCCCTGACTCATTCAAGCATGGGAGTATATTCCCCCTCCTCTTCCCCCTCCAAAAAAACATCAAAAAGAATGCAAGACCTATAGGTCCATTACAAATCTATGTCCACTAACTAAAATATTTGAGAGACTACTGTACAAGCAAGTGTTTGAACACCTAAAAAAATATGGTCTGCGTTAATACAAACAGCATGGGTCCTGCAGTGCATTCAGCACCATGACTGTATTCTGTAAAATCACAGACACCATCTTCAATAACATGAACAGCTCCAGGTTCACAAAAGGTTTGTTCATTGACATGACCAGAGTATTTGAAACTGTCAGCCATGTGCTGTTTCTCCAGAAACTCAACAGACTTAACTCTGGATTTTCTGTGCTACTTTGGTGCCAGCATTTCCTCAAAAACAAAATATTTCCAGTGCACTCCACCAATACTCTAACAGAATCAGGCATTCTTAACATAGGGATTTCACAAGGCTTTGTCCTGCACCCGTTTTGATTTTTTCTCATTAATGATGTCATGTATGATCTTTCAAATCTCAGTGTAGTTATGTATACCAATTATTTTCTACTACTTGGAATGCCACTGAACTCCAACCTGTGCAGCTGAACTCACGATAACAAATTACTGATCGATCCAACAATGGCCAGTATCTTAGTGTTTGGCAGAGTGCACAAACTGTGTTACTTAAGGACAACAATGACAATGTTTTACCTCAGGTTTCTAAGCAAATATATCTCAGATGAGCATTAGACCCCTTAATATTTATCAAACTACAGAGAGAAGTTAAAACAATTTATAGGCTCATCCTCCTGGCAGATTACAACCCATCCAACACTGTACTGTGTCTTGATAGAATGTTTCAATTGGCTTCCATTCTACAGCAAGAATATACCATTGATTGCAGTACAATTGTTTCAACTCTAACATGGCCAACATGCATCGATAAACATTAAATCAATTATTAGACAACAAATGTATGACTTTAACTATGATCTCAATGAATCTGTAACACTCACTAGAACCCATTATGAAACCCCCATAGCTGAAATGACTTTCTGTAAACTCGGACCAGCATCAGATCCCTGGAACCACTTTCCTGCTGACATTAGGAAAGAAAATACACCAGAACTCTTTAAAGTTTAACTAAAAGAACAACTCCTAAAGGATTCTGCCTGTATTTGCTTCAAGGATAGTGATTAAATCAAGTTGTGTGGCAACCCAGTTCTGAAACAATTCATTATGCTTTACTTTTATTGAGCCTCAACTGCAAAGAAAAGAAACTTTAATTGTTTCAGGTATTGATGTAAATACTGTACTTAGACAGTCTTTATTGTGCCATTTGTTCCTTGATAATTTCTTAAAAGGTTTTGCAAATATATCTTCGATGTACCATATGTTGTTCAAAAGTATTACCTCATGTACTAATGCTTTGTCTAGTTTATTGCCTGGGTCATAGCTGAAAAGGGTTTGCTGAAAAATCTCCCTTTCTGGTTAGCAAAATGGAAATCAGTCAGACAAAAAGCAATCACTGGGGGATTGGAGAGGCAATAAAAGAACAGGTTCATACAGACCATTAATGTTCCTTAGTTCAAAAGCACATAATAAAGTATGAACAATAAATACTGTAAAGAAATCAAGAGTTCCTGTTAAGGAAACTGTACCCTTCATAAATACAGAAAAAAATCATACAAGAAAAATGCATCTGTTTGGTCAGCACTCTAATAATCAAGTACTCAGGTGCAGTTCCTTTAAGTTTTTTTTTTTTTCCTCTGTAAATCATACGGGAGTTATTAAACAAACATGCAATGCCCATTTCATTTCTATTTACATGTAAAAATATTTTATAAAACACATTAGATTAATGATTATCCTTTGAGGCCCACACATGAGTTTTGAAGGCTATACCTGAAAATTATGAATTATGAGATGTTATAGTAATTCTATCCTGTACGTTGCACATAATTAAAAGTTAATAACCATTGGAATGTATGCTTTTTAGAAAAGCAGTTTGAGTGCATTTGGATGTGTATACCAGTTTTCAGCAATGTAGCTTTTTATAATGTTATAATAAATAATTGTTCTTCATTTGTAGGAGGTAACTGTACAGGGGTTTACCTTTTAAAGTAGTCTGATCCTTTAATTACATTGGCTATTATGTCTACTCTTTGTATGCTCTTTTGCATATTGGCATTATTTCTTGTAATGTGCTGATTTTTGTAGTTTTAATTCAGGTAACACACTATTTAAGCACAGTGCATATTGTGCTCCTTATGCCTTTGAGAGACTTCTTTTCTTGCTGCTAAAGAACCTGCTGGAAAAAAGTATTTATATCAGAAACATCTGTGTCATGCTTATTTAATGAGACTATAATGCTCTATTACACTGTCAATATGAATTCCCATATGAATTAACTACATTCTAAGGTCTAGAAATATGCAGTGTTCTCTTATACATGGTTTCATCTGTGATATAAATGCAATTCAGGCTAAGAAAACAAACACAATTCAGGTTAGGAAAACACAAGTTGCTTTGTGCCTGGATACTGTTTTGCTTTGAAGTCCTCTCTATGTCGGCATCAAATTACACCTTTACAAAGCAAAACACACCTCCTTCCTGCAGTAATTTCTTATTTGTTGCTTAAAATAAGGCTATACAGCTGAAGAAACATAGACTGCACAAAAAACAAAGTAAGCCTGTCCTTCTTAATTTACACTTGGTATAGATGAAACCTGTGCTGCAATTTCAAAATATGGGTAATATTCATAGTCATTATGCGGATGAGTAAAGACTATCCACATTATCAACACATTTCTGTAGCAAAGACGTGATTCATAGAGGCTGTTTATGCTAACATTTAGTGGTCACAAATAAGTCACACCTGTTCTATGTACTTTGCAGTTCACGATGATGCACTTGCTGCTAGCTTGGCTATTTCCCATTGTGAGCTGCTTGTCTTGGTTGAGCCAAAGACACTTGCACCCAGCTTCCCCTCAGCATCAATCTTCCCCCTCCCATTGTACTTCTGTGTGTTCACTTACTTGCTTTATCTTCATCTTTTTTATCAATTTACCTCACTTCCTTCCAATTTATAAAATAAAAAAGTTGGCAGTTTGCTATGTACTCTTGTATATGGGTTCTCAGCTGTGCTCATGTTGCACATATGCATCACTTCCACACATACGTAAAGGTGCATCATGTAACTTCCCATTCTACCCAACTTTATGATGACTGCTATTTTTGTGAATGCATGGCTTCATTATGCAACACCATCACCAGCAGGTCCATGCTATGTCAAAACTTCTGCATACCTAATCCCATCAAGCCATGTCACACATTCCTGACAGCATTATTTATTGCAGCATGGTCACATTATAATTCTTTCTGAATAATCCCATGTCTTCTCATGGATACACACACACACACACACACACACACACACACACACACACACACACAAGTATCTATCTATCTATGGGAGTAACAGCTATGAATGCTCAGAACAATAAACTCCCTTTTCAGCTGTTTTTCTACTTGCTGGCTGCTCTTTGTGTGACATTGCGGTAGAACAGGGTTTAGGAATTCTCCCTTTTCCCACTGTAGATCGATTTCAGAGTTGGTATATGTAATTTGAATTGGATGTGGGGGTGCATAGTGCTTTTCATTGTTTTGTTTTTTTTCAGTCTTGTATGTTCGATCTTTTCAGATACATGTTTTTTTAATGTTCTTTTGCATGATTGCTATTGGCTGGTTGTGCAAACTCAAATGCATAAAACTCCATTTTTCCTTTTCTAAAGATATTCAGGTTGGAGAATAATTGAGGTTATCCACACATTCTTACGGCATTCTGGGGATTGATGGGGATGATGTGACTCTGCTGCTATCCCCGGCACATTCACATCAACCTAAGGCCATGCATGTTCATGACCAGCTGAAGCCTGGTTACTCAGGTAAGTTGCCACTCACATTTGCTTATTACTGAGATTCGTAAAGATAAGTGTAAAAGGGTCTAATTTGCATACTTGCACAAATAATTTTAACACTACCATATTTACTTGCTATTACTTGAGTTTGTCAGCAAATAGCCTGGGAAACCATGGACCTCTTAAAGTAAGCAAAAATAATAGAAATATTGCAAATTAATATGAAACCATTCAAAAATTATGTTAGATTACTAAGTTTACTTAAATAAATGTTTGCTTTACTGATACGATGGGCAAATTAAAATTATTTAAGTGAATAATGTAAAACTGTTATTTGTAAATGGAAATTTATTACAGCAGCAGTGGAAATGCATAGAGATCAATGAGAAAGATAAGTTTATTTTAGTGATTGTGCACACATGGTAGAAATGCAGTGATTTAATTGTGAAGTACTAAGTGTCAAAGATGTTTTGTTGACACAATATGCATGTGTCTTTACTGGGAGATTTCTGAATTGCAGTGCTGAATGAAAAATGACATTATATGAATGCAAGAAAGTGGTAGACGAAGGCTGAATCTGTTAACAAACTGCTTGCTTGCTATTGTGAATGTATTCATAATGATGCAAACATTTGTTCAGCACAGCCATGCCTGGCTGGACTGAGACTCTGCATGAGTATATAATTATTGGTTTTGTGTCATCTGACTTTTATTTCTAGGGATAGCAGACATGCTTTCATTATTGTGTTGTTTGACTGACGATTACATCAATTTATTTATTTTTTTTTTGTGTACGACTCTAGCATATTGTTTTAGATGCAGTAATGATGCAAAACAGGATCACAACAGAGAAAGGATGACTTTAGCCAAGAGGAGACCTGCATCCTTTGGGCAGCCCTTAGGACATATGTCAAATGTCTTTTTGAAAAGGGCAAACAAGCTGAGAGGACAAAAGCATGGAATCAAGTGGTCATGGATATAAATGCAATTGGTGTAAGGAACCGCACATTAACACAGTGCAAGAAGTTGGCAAATGATATGATAGGTAGAGTCACTGTGAGGAAGAATGCAAGGGGGGACTTCCACTTATCCTTTTAATACCAGATGAGGAATACCTCCTCTCCATTCATTGTGATGACTACGACACAGAAAATGATGGGAATGGAGTAATCAGAGGTTGTGTGTTCACTGGCTATTACCAGCATCTGCAGCAGCAACACATCTGCTCAGCAAGATTAGTTTAAAAACAGTAACATATATTTACTTAGAGAATTGAATGCTGACATGGAATGATTACAATAAAATATGGCAATTTCTTTCAACAGGTAAACCCTCCACGTCTGCACAGAATAATAATGAAGGCCGTGTGCATGGTAAATGTCCCTCACACCTCCTTACTTAGTATACAACAGTGTATGATACTTCTTTATTGGTAATGTGTTCAAATCAGTTTTATGGGGCCAGCAATGAAAACAAATAGTTCTACTATAGCAATACATTTGGAGGGTATCCGCAGCAGGATAACCGTTGAAGATGATATTGATAACAGCAGTATTTATGAGGCAGTCTGAGGACAGCGGCAGGCAGTCCCAAGTTTAATGTCGGGAACTCACACCCCACAATAAGTTAGTACCTCTGTAGGAGGTGTCAGTGAAACAGAAATACTCACACTTGTACAAGAAGAAAACCCCTGCACCTTCACACTAGTACCTCCAAACCCAGATGAACACTTTCAGCACAAATGCAAAAATTCACAGGTAGCAGTGTCAACAGTGACACCTTTACAAATGGGCATCAAGTGCAGGAATTTGTTAAAGCTCCAGGAAACACATAAAGCATTGAGCTGAAGACCGTCAGAGCTCTCCACTGTATACGCGAGGATTTCCAACACAACATGGAAATGCCAAAGAGTAGGGATAATGCCATGATCACATTGATCCACAGTAAAGTGGCACACCAAGCGTTCATGGCTGAATCCATTTATACAGTTGTTAGGACTTACCAGACTCCAGTAGGAATCAGTCTTGGAAGGGGAAGAGGACAGGGTACTGTCTGAAGATGAGGAGGCAGATCATATGAGATTACAACTGCTTCTCAATAAATACTGTAATTAGTAGGAGGAAACAAACACAACAAATTTCATGCAGGCCAGGTCAGCATTCATCTACATCTAGCAGAACTTTTCATTCAAGGTCCTGGTCCTGCAGCGCTATCAAATCAGTATTTGCAGGATTGCCTGCATCAAGTAGGTCACAGCATCAGACCAAATCACCATCCAGTTCTCATGACAGCCTCTCTTCAAAACCACTTGAACCATCACCTTGCCTACTTTTAGGAGATGTGCATGACACATTTGACCTTGACCCACTTTGATTTATGTGTGCTATTTATGTTACTTAAAATTTGACCTTTACACATGTCAATGTTTAACTCAAAGAAGAATAAATTATTAAATAAAGTAAAAAAAAAAGGAGGGGGGACTCAGGACATTTTTCAACTGTATGCATTTCATTCCTCTAATCATATTGCTTTAAATCTTATGTAACTGTCGGAAGAAAGCTGTATGTCATAATGTAAAACTTCAGTGACTAACACCATTAATGCTCTATGCATTATCATGGTTAAAGCTGGCAAATATCTACCGTTTAAAATTAGTAATATACATGTATTTAGGGAAACACTAATTAGAAAATTAAAGATGAAAATGTGTATCCTGCCATGTAAACAAACACTGCTGCTACTTCACCCTCACCACTGCACAAATGATGATGTTTTTGTCTCTGAGGCCACACATTATTGTGTGCAATAAAATAAAATAATCTGATGTGCAGTACCTTAACAGACCACATAATTCAAACTGTGCGTGTGCCTTCTGTGGAAGGTTGGGCGCTGGGCTGGCAACTTGACATCGTAAAACTCCACTGCCAATCATGAGCGGACAAGATGATCCGTGGTGGCGACCCCTAATCGGGAAAAGCCGAAAGAAGAAGAATAAGAAGATAAAAAAAAAAAACATGATGAACCTGATTCCAAAATACTTGCTCTCAATGTAAATAATCACTTACACTGAGAGCAGTAAGTGCATGTGTTTTGGATACTGGTTCCCCGCATAGCTCTCAGCTTTCCATCTTCAAAATAAGGAACATTTTGTCATATAATGTTGAACAAATGGGCGAAATGTGGAATACTTACTAACAACTTACTAACAACTTCACCTAGAAAGCTCATAGGATGGTTAAAATGTGCTAACAAAGATCTGCTCTTAACTTAAATGAATGTTCAGCACCATTTTCTACCACATATTTTGCTAATGCACTAGTGGACCTCTTATTCCTAAGTTTCTGGTTATGAGTTTACTAAGGGATCAGAGAAGGTGATCTAAATAACAAAAGTGAATTTAATGAACTGCAGTGGATAGTAGACTTCAAAGCTAATTGTGACCTTGATTTAAACGAGTGTATCTCTTTAAAACTAGCTCTTAAGAGTAGACCTTTGTTTCTTTGAATTTATTGGCTTGGGGTTATTTTGTGTGATCTGATTGGTTCTTGATTCTTTTAAATATTGTTAATTTTGTTTACTTAGTATTTATGGTCTGTAGAAGACGGGAGACAGTGAAAGCACATACCTACTTATTTTTATTTATTAGTTATGGTACAATAAATAGCTGTTTCAGCCTACTTTGGAAATTGTTTTTATGCTTATTTTGGAACCTTTTGTGTCCTCGGTTCACTGCTTAACATTTCTGGACTAATATGTTTTCATTCAGTTGCAAGATATGAACTCATGTTAAATATTGAAGTAACACTTTTTACTAATTGTACCACTTCATGACATTCTGTATGTCCATACTTAAGCACACCGCCTCACCAGAATGGATTGTGCAAAACAGTTAAAAATGTGATTATTCCTTATACAATATTTATGACATCAATAAACAGGAGTCAGTAAGCATTAAGATATGGCTTTTGCAAACAATAATATGAATACCTGCTCTAAAATAAAAAATATATTATTTAAAGATGACAGGAAATATAAGGTTGAACAATGACAATACACCATGCACCAGACAGCATAGCCCACAGATACAACTGCATGCATCAGTCATGCTCTCTGCTTTTTACAAGAAAGGAATCACTAACCTGAATATCATGGTCCATAGTTCTGGACTAGATGCCACCTCTTTAAATACACAGTGGTATATGGTGCATCAGTCTGCCACATGGGGTCCCTTAATACTGCTGCCAGCTGCAAACCATTAGTCATAGTAGGACTGAAGCTGGGAGCTGCAGTGACAGCATGACTCACTTCACCACCAGACCACCACATGATCATGTTGTACAGAATGCTGTATGCAGCAAACATCTTATACATCCTCTCAATGAAAATAAAGGACTTGGGCAGCCCTGTTTTGTAATTCTCTTCAGCAGTTCCACTTGGATTTCTCATTGGTGCCATGAGCTATGGCTTGTCGATATCCAGCATCACCTGAAATTCAAAAAACAATAAATAAATAAAGGAAAATCTGGGGTAGTCAAAACAAAGAAAAATGGTTTAGTATTCAGCAATACATTTTACCATGAATAACTACTTAAATAAAATAGAAAAAATATATTTTTCCACTTTTCAACAAAATAACCACTGGGCATCCTACCATGCAGGAAGAGGTGGTAGAGTGAGTCAGTGTGGCAGATATGAGAATCATGGACACTACCAAGGTGCTATGCAAATACATTGTTGATGGATCCCTATGCATCACACAACTACCTGGCAAATGATGGAATCGTACCCCTTCCAATTGCGATACCCCTCCCCCCATGAAGACAGATGACATTTTTTTGTTTTTGTAGTAGAAAAACAGAGAAAGAGGGCAGCAGGAGGATAATGAGAGTGGAAAGGAGGGGATAGGGATGGGAGTAGGAGAAAACACACAAACCTGTTAGCCTGGTCAGTTCTTCCCCAATCCGTGCTCCCCAAGTTAAGCAGCAAAAAAACAAAATTTGTGTTTGCTCCTTTCCCAATCAAATTGAAGAGAAATATACATCTCTTACTTTTAAAAAAGTGTAGTAAACAGTTTGCTACAATTATACATACATGAAGCACTGAAGCAAAAGGTGACAGGCTGTAAAAGAAGTATTAAAAACATTTCTATAACACCATTTGGAAATGCATATACAGAAATGAATGCTGGTGCTACACTACAAATCATCCCCTGCTGACCATACCTGCCCCCAGCACCTTACAACCAGGGAGGTTGTTCCCTTCACTGCACAGGCAGACAGTGGAAATGTGGTGATGAGAAGAACTGGACAACAAATAAAGAAGGCTGAGTGAGACACAAAGAATGGGAACATCATGATAGGGGGTAGGGTAATATAAGCACCACCTGTCCAGTTGATCCATAGGGGACCTACCCAAATGTCAGACACCTCAGTGGCTGACATCATGGGCTGGCTCTGTCCCTGGAGGATCAATGGGGACATGCAGCTATGTGATTCTGCCAATGAATTAAGTATGCCCCCAGGTAACCAGTCTGAGTCTCAAATCACTGGTACACCTAAATTTTGACCAGCTTCTGCACGTTTTACTGGGCAACCCAAGAAGACCCTTCTATGCCTCTCCCTGATGAGTAGCCTATAACCTCTCCAGAGAAGCAGAACCAAACGCCACATGTAAGCCACCAGTTATCTCTCCAGGTGACCTCCCACAAAGCAACTGTTATCACCCTGCAGAAAGACTGGCCTTGGCACTGCTAGAGACCCCAACATTGGTGTGGTGGCCAGTGCAGAGTTGGTGGATGCTACTGTACCATAATCTGCTCCTCACAGCTGGCACTGAAAAATCAGTGATCATAAATGAAAAGAAACAAAATGACAACTCAAAAATAATACAAAGAAGATGACAGAGAAAAAGAGAACAGGACAAAAACAACAGTGACCAGTATGATGCGGTACACGTTCTGATGGCAAGTCTGGAAGGAGAAAATCGATAATTACCTTAGCTTCCTAACTAGATAACGACCTTAACTTCCTAACTAGATAACGACCTTAATTTCCTAACTAGATAACGACCTTAACTTCCTAACTAGATAACTACCTTAACTTCCTAACTAACCCTTATCTGCTTGCTACATTCATTGACCTTTCCCCCTACCATACTCTGTCCTCACAACTTATTATTTCTTTTACCTCCCCCTTCTATTTTGATTCCACTTTATCTCTTATTTCTGCTCATCTTCCCTCTTGTATCTTCTATCTCTGTACCTGCCTGCTGTTAAAGCATTACCTAAGTAAATTATTTACATAAGTGTCATTATTATTATTATTATTTCTTCTAAATAAATCACCTACAATTAATCTATTCTACACTATACAGTATATCTATCTTGTTAACCACTTTCCACACAACACTGTCCTAGATATTTTTTTCCTTTTCCACTTTACTATCCTTAACATAAAAAAACTTATACCTCTGTATATTTAAATTACTATACTCTGCCTTCACATTTTATTTCTATGTCCTTCTACTTGAAAATAATAGCAATAACTACTAATGCTTTGTCGTTATGTTTTAGTATTGCATGTTCTATTATTGTATTGAATCAACACAATCTTAACGTATGTACAAATACTGTTAGCAACTCAATTCTTTATTGTATGAATGTGTAAAGGTCTGAAATTGCTGGAGCTTTTCTCCATGGGCCTCTGCTGAAAATGGGTTCCTAACCAAGTCAGACTTTCCCGGTCACCAAATGCCAATAAATAAATAAGCAAATAAATGCAGTCAGCAAAGCAATGGTGATATAAACATCTGGGGAGCTCCTTTAACATCAGGGTTTAACACTGGTGATATGACTCATTGTGCCCCTGTCACTGTAGTGCAGGACTGTGGACAGGTTATGGATGCTAATATGTGTGTGCATCATACCGCTCGACACCTTAGAGCAAGAAATTTGAAAAAGCCACAAATAATGGGGGGGGACAAAAAGCCAAAAATAGGGACAATTTTTAAATATTGCTCTTACAAACTTAGAATGTTGACAGAATAACAGGTTTTGCATCAGCATGAATTTTTGAAGGATGCGAAGTCTGGAACTCAAATGTCTGCCATTATTTTCTGAACTCAGTGTTTAATGATTTGCCAGTTGGTGGCACAGTGGTGCACTGGTTAACATTGTCATCTCACAGCAAGACATTTCCAGTTCTATTCTCAGCTGGGGTACCTTCTGTGCAGAGTCTGCATGGTTCCCTGCCTTCTCGTGGGTTTCCTCTGGCTGCTCTGGTTTCCACCCACATTCCAAAGGCATGTGTCTGAAGCATTTCTCCCCAGACCTCTGCTGAAAATAGGTTCTGTCCTAGCCAGACTTTCCCGGTCAATAAATGTTAAATACATAATGATTTGACAGAAAACTACAATTTTATGAAAAATGGACCAAAAAAAAGGATCTACATCTAAACATCGAACCTCATATAGCCAAACTTCATTTTCACGAGACAAAAATCGTGAAAGCTTAAAAACCAGAATGATAAATTTTTGCCAGGGTAAGTAAACACTTGCCCAACATGCCCTTTTCTCCACTGTAGTGGGATTCTGGAGTTGGTATATATATATATATATATATATATATACTTATAGTTGGGGGTTGTAGGGGATGTAGTCCTCCACATTTAGGGGTGTGGGTGGTGTAGCCTCCCACCTAGGTGGGTTTTACTTATTTAGCTGTGTGTTTCATGTAAATTTGTGCAAGTGTTTACTTACCCTGTGAAAAATTTGCCATTTGAGTATTTTAGCTTACATGATTTTCATCTCACGAAAATGAAGTTCTTTTACATGAGGTTCGAAATTTAGAAGTAGATCCAAAATAAATGAGGCAAAAATCTGGACATTCTGTGAAAATCTGTACAGTTGAGAGGTGGCTTTGTGTATGTGTGTACATATGCCCGTGCATGTGTGTGTGTGCTTATGTGCGTATGTGTGTGTGTGTGTGTGTGTGTGTGTGTGTGTGTGTGTGTGTGTGTGTGTGTGTGTGTGTGTGTGTGTGTGTGCGCGTGTGTGCGTGTGTGTGTGTGTGTTTGCACATGCCCACAATGGACACTGAAGCAAGGAAAAACAACGACACTGTATAAATGAAAGAAGATGTGGGGTATAGGTAAAGAAGAGGGACACTTGACGGATGTTAGAATAGGAAAATCAGAGGAAAAGTCAGAGGGAGATGGGCATTATTTTTATTTATTTATTTTTTTTTTGGTGGGAATAGGTCCCATTTTTATTTTTTTAAGAACAGAAGTAAAGGTAAAGATAGAGAAAGAGGAGTAACACAATGCATGACAGACAATGGTTGGCAAAAACAGTAAGGATACAAACTGCGCACTGCACAACATGGGCAATGGAAAGTTGTCAAACAGGGTGGAGATGCATACCAGCTATGGTGAAATGCAGAAAAACATATCTGCTTATGTACTATCACATTACAACATGTTGCAAACTGTGTGGCAGCCATACCTGGATGTGTATGTTTGATGGTAGATGTGTGTTGGAAGGTAATACGTTAGAATCACAGTACACATTGGATAAATAAACACATATCCAAGTAGTCTGTCAGCAGTGCATGTGTAAACAAAGCAACATCACAGATGAGCAAATGCAGATCTATGAAAGCTAGATAATAGCAGCAGAGGACACAACCAAACTTCTGACTATGCATGTGAAAAGAAAGCAAACAAGCACAGTGCCAAATAGCAGTACTGCATTAAAACAGCAAAATGGCTGCTCAATAGACAAGTAGGTACACACAACCCAAACTAATGTGTAATGGAATGTATATATGTGATGCACATAGGATCATAGGATCATAGGAAGTTACTAGGCTATTGGCCCTGAGGCCCTTACAAGCCCAGCCAAGAATTTAGCCCATGTTCCCACAAGTCAGCACCTGATACCCCTGCTCGGCAGGGACACAGGTAGAATCCCAGGGGTATATTTTCTGTTCCCCATCCAGTTATCCAGGGTGCACTTAAAAAAGGGTTAATGAACATATGCCATGTTAAAGGCAACACACAGGTGTAGGCATATATGCATGACTGTCAGTGGCCTAAATGGAATTTACATGAAAATAATGTTGATGCACGTACACACACCAATGACATAGTTGCAACAATCTAACACTTCAGCTTAAAAAATATATCAGGTTGTGCTCATGAATTTCAGCAACATACACTGATGAATACACAGGTATAATGAGAACAAGGGTGTATTGCAAGCAGTAGCCAGTGATTTGTGTGCAGATGTACTACATCTGTAAAATGGCCATACATTAGGTACATGTTCACCATGTCAACAACGTAATACATGACAATGGTCAATAAATTAAACAAAATGATTTATTATTATTTATTTTACATCTGTTTACTTGGAAAGCAAACATATCTGCAAAATATAATACATAAATAGGAAGATGGAAGTGAGGTGGAGACCCTGGGTCCACATCAGGGAAAACAAGACAACAAGGCAAGTTTTCACATTGCAACAGCCACAGGTGAGTGTCATGCACCCTGCTCTTTACTGAGTAGAGGATACTCCTGTGAGCATCATTACAGCACATCATTGATAAGTCAGTAAATGCTCACATATCAAAGGTACAATTGTGTGGCAGTATTAATTGGACTATATGCAGAGACATGTACAATCATCAGTTAATGTGTGCAACTATTGGCAGAAGCTGTGAATGTATGTGAATAAGGATTGGATGTGGAAATGTAACATACAGCAAACTGTGTAATTTACTGTTGTGGAATAAATCATCCTTGTCACACTGTATACACTGATACTGTATGGGCAGTCAGAAAAGGAGGACTGCCCATAGGTATGCCATACCTGTATATGGCCCCACATGGCATCAGCACTGCCAACTCATGGCACACAACAGCACATCATGCCAGTAGGACAGCATGAGAACTGTCATCCAAAACACATTGGAAATGACACCCTTCTGTTGGCCATACATGATACGGCAATACAGTAATCTGAATCATACCACAGTGGTAGTGCTGGACTATGCACACCATCTGTTGTGTGTAAGTTTCCCTCTGTAAAACAGCTGTATACAGGCTAACTGTTACAGCACTAGCTGTAGGTTAAATGCCACAATGTGTGGACAGCTGAATGTGGGAGGAAAGTGTAATGCATTAATGTGTGTCATGCACAAATTGGAACATAAAATGTCACATGACTGTATCTACATGGTATGTTTGTACATGAAACACATAAGCATCTCAGCTATATGGTATGCATGCACAAAAGTGCATATACAGCCCAATCAATTATATGGCAATCAGTATGTTGGCAGCATAATGCAACTGGAGCACACAGACAATACGTATGGAGCTGAGGGGACTAGGCTGATGGAGATGAGCCTCACAAATGATCTCCCTGAATAAGTCTCACATAGTCTGTGGCATATCGTTGACGAAGTTCCCATCATGCCCTTCATCTGTGATTGAAACATATCAGTCACAACCTCCCAGATGTCCTCCAGTTAATCATCTCTGTTCTAGTCCTGGAGTCATCTCCTCCAGGGTGCAGCAGACAGGATGGCTCAGACAGATGCAGGTCCAGCCTCCTCATCATCATTGTCTTCATCATCTAAGGACTTCAGCAGTGGCCTGACATGTGCTTATAATCTGTGTCTAATTGATTATCATCTACAGGTCTCATGCTCTGCCAAGATTAATCACAAAACAACAAAAGAAATAAAAAGCAAAAGTCTATCACTCCTCACTTTCACATGAAGATCATAACTGATCTTAAAATGAAACTGATATGCACATCTGCAGTCTAACATACTTTAAATAACATCCCATCCACTTGTGAGTTTTGTAAATACAAATATGAGACTGAAGGTGTAGTAGCATATGCGATGATGTGAGGTAGTTCCAGCTGTGCCATGGGGAGTAGGGCAGTGCATGTGTAACATATGCCAGTATAGCTATCTGGAACTTTTTAAAGAATTATATGTCATTTGAATGTCAAACTTATTGGTACAGATGCTTGTGTTAAAATGTATTTGTAAAGTTCCTTGTGTTAAAAATGTTTCAACAGTCAGTCTTGCTGGACAGAAAAGAAATATACATATATCTCAGACTGTATTGTTGTAACTGATGAAATGTATACATTTTAACAGAAAATACTGGAATGGAAGGTGGTAAGATCAGTCCACCTAACCTTAAGAAAAATAGCCTAAAATGAAAGGATTTGGTTTAGACCATAAAGAGTTTATCTCACAGGTCTGAATATAGCCATAGATGCAAGATAAGTGAACAGCTGGACTGGGATCCTGCTCTGTGTTCCTTAGTAGTGAACTAATTGCTACCCTGGGATGCCAGAGAATGACAGGTTAGTTTCTGCAGGAAGGATGAAAGTGTTGGAATTGTTTTACAATTTCCAGATGCTGTAATAAACCTTAGCTAAAGTTCTATGTGTGTATTGTGACAAATCAGTGCCAGATCCTGGCTCAGTTTGTAGTGAGAGGGTAATGTGGGAACCGCAGTCAGGTGACCAGATGTGATGTCATTCTGTAGCCAGCAATGAAATTGCATTTGAATACTAGT
The DNA here is from genome assembly GCF_019279795.1 of Protopterus annectens. Classification (NCBI taxonomy): domain Eukaryota; kingdom Metazoa; phylum Chordata; order Ceratodontiformes; family Protopteridae; genus Protopterus; species Protopterus annectens. Next base: position 1,820,489,072 of record NC_056731.1, on the reverse strand, counting down.
GCGAGGTGTGAGGTTTGCACTCTGTTTTTGTACCTGACAAGACACTCATCCACTTTTATATTGCCTTGCTTTAGTAAGTAACTACAGAGCAGTAATTCTTCAGTCAGTTAGAAAAATATAGTGAGATTAACTAGATGTAGTTTTTTTCTGTATCTGAGTCTTTCCATCTGTGTTGATTTTATTTTTATTTCCTGTGAATGAAACTCTGGTGTTTATTGTAAATAGATATTTAGTATTTTCATTTTTTTATTATTATTAAATATATCTAAATCATTAATTTTGGCTGGTCTTTTAGAAAATATTTAACCTTTATGACTACTTGCATTTATTGAGTGACACTGTGGCTCCACATTCTTGAAAGACTTGCTGCTTGGTTAAACACTAACATGTGGATAAGTATTAATTTTAATAAGTGTAATTGGGTACCCTAGTAAGAGCCTTAAAGTAGCTGGCTTCATGTATTCTGGTGGCAGCAAATCTACCTTATAGTCTGGGTGGGGGTGGCAGACCGTATAAGCTGTGCCAGCCTCTCCCAGCTGTGTGTGTGTGTGTGTGTGTGTGTGTGTGTGTGTGTGTGTGTGTGTGTGTGTGTGTGTGTGTGTGTGTGTGTGTGTGTGTGTGTGTGTGTGTGTGTGTGTGAAAATCAAATGTCAAGGAGAGTGGTTGTAACAGCTACTTAGAACAGGGACACTGAGAGCACTGATTTCATAGAGAGGGTGGTGGAGGACTTGGCTTGGAACATCCTGCTAAGGACTCAGCTCTATAGTAGTCAGTGGGGAATCTTATTTGGGGCCTTGAGAGATAGCCCAGCTCCAGGACTGGAGTGTGCATTCCCTGTGTGCTCTTAAGGAAATTGTACTTGATGCAGAGTGCTGCATTTGAAAATATTGTGTGTGTCTGTTTTTCTCACAGTGAACATTTCCCACTAGTGTCAGTGGTGAGTATTGAGGTTCATTAATCACTGACCCAGGGGGAGGGACATCACAGCATACATCAAACTTCTTATTTAAAACACAGTTCAATTTGAAATGGTGCAAACATTAGCAAGCAGCACAATTATAATCAACACAATTGCTGCTATTGAATGGCTCTTAATACACACAATGCCTTCCTTATATTTACTTTATCTATAGTTATTGATATGTCTAATAAAGGAACATGTCAGGGAGAATGCATCCATCAACAATGTGAGCAGATCAATCAAGGCTGTGCAATGGTATACATGCCACATCTTACTAGTGGGGATCATGACATCACCTGAACATGTTCTTATTGCCCAGCATGAAGCACGGCAAGTATATGCAAAGCAAACACAAATAGCATATCCTGACATTTGAATGGAATCATGCCGGACACTGCCTCATGCCACATTAACTTAACTGAAATTTGGCAAAATAAAAACTTGTATATGAGATAACATTATTTTTGGACCTGCACTGTTTAATAATTTTGTCTATCTTAATAAACTGTTTATCTGAGTATCTTGCAGCATGTCATTATTCATTTTCTTTTTCCCTTGAATGTGTTCCTTGAACAGTTATGTCTGTCTGTGAATGTAGACTGTAGTCCCTGCATGTAATGCGTCATATGAAGAGCCACCAATTGAGATTGTTAAAATGAAGACAAAGTGAGGTGATCATAATGTGGAAACTATGCAAGCCATATGACAAACATCTGAGTCAGACAGCATGGTAACTGGCTGAACCCACATCAATATAATGAATATAACAATTACAAATACTTATAATAATGTTCGGTCATCACAGCCTGTGATATGTAAGAATCCACTATATGTTGTACTAACAGTGTTTTATACGTGCAACTGTACTCATGCCTACCTACAATTATTAGCAATCAGTACCCTGTAAAATGCAAACATCATGCTGATGCTTGGCTATTATGAAATGTTTATCTACATAAGTATCCACAAACACAGGATACAAATATGTTCTAGAAAATACCCAAGGTGTTATAGGCAGATACAATACCAATGCTGAACTGAAGGACATACCGCACAAACAATAAATGACAGTGTGAATACTGACAGAACAAACACCTGTTCAGTCTGTGAATAAGTGAGCCATGCACAACAGATCAGTTACTGGGAAACACATTCACACATACAAGTGCGCCAACCCATGCATTATAAACAGCAGTCAAAGCACTATAAAATATAGGCATGCTGGCTGGTTTCCTTATATGCCAAACTAATAGCACATGCTTCATTTTAACAAACAGGTACTGCTTGTGTTATCTGTATTCCTGCAGATAACAGATGAATACAGAAACTTCTGACACTTATTGGCCACTATAATCTAAATAAATAACAGCTACCAATGGGTTTACTTCAGAATTTCGAAACACCAAAATCCCGAGGTTCAAAATATCAAACTCAGAACTTCAAGATCTTGGAATCTCGAAATTCTGAACCCCCCCAAAAAGCAGTCAACAAAACATTAAACTTGTTTTGCAGGGGGGGCAAGCCCCCCTGAACTCCCCACATCCTCGCTACTTAAATATTCCAACTCCGAGATCGCACTACAGTGAGGAAAGGGGAAATCTCCCATTCCACTCTGTATGCCGATCTCCGTTCAGAATTTCAGAGTTTTTAAACTTTGATCATATGGTCTTAGATCATATGAATTTCGAAGTTTTAAGCTTCAAAATTCTGAAGGGGACCCCTATCAACACATAACTGAAAACATATGTGCATAAATGTCCCGTATGCAGTTGTATACATAGATTTACACAGCAAAAGTAAACAGTAAATAAAGACGGATTTATGGATGATCCAAATGTCTTACAAGTAACTCCATATACTCTGTGGTGTACATACAGAAAACGGTGGATTCTGATATTATCCATATATACTAGGTCCTTTTGCTGTCAAGGATATTTCTTCATTGATGTTCTTAGCAAAAGTCTTATAACTACTGGCTCAATATTAAAAGGATCTGGATTCTCAGTGATCTGCCTAAAAATTTAAAACAGATACAGTAAAACAAACACTTTTAAAGCAGAAAAATGGCTATTGTACTTGCATGTGTAGCCCTCAACAGTTCAAAAGTTGAAAAACACTTAAAAACAATCAGTTATGGTGCAAACAGTATGAGAATTAAAAAAAAACTGTTTAAATAAGTTGCAAAGTTAATAGCAAATGTTCGGAATAGTGCAGCTAGTGAAAATAAGCAATATAAAGCAAAACATAGGTACTTAATCCACTCAAAGTCTTCCTTTTCTCTCTCTGCTGCTGTAGAACTCTGCAAGACACCCAGGCCATGATATTGTTGAGGTAATACAAGTGCAAAAACTGCACAAACACTGCTTTTTAAACAGAAAGATAAAAGGGATAGAAATAGCCCAAAATGGCCAATAAAATTACAGATTCTGAGCTGAAACCACTCCTCCAGTGACAGATAGGGTCTGCAAAGCTCAGCACTCTCACTGATGAGCAGAGACTCTTCCTTCTATCTTAGTAAGGTCTGGGCAACACAGAAACTACAAAACAGCCCAGAATTCAGCAAAATCTGAAAAACAGACTCTATTGGTTATAGAAAGGTGGGAAACGAGAAGAGACATAGGATTTATTTTTGTTTGTTTGTTTTCAAAAATTAAAACAGATACAGTAAAACAAATACTTTTAAAGCAGAAAAATTGCTAGTGCACTTGAGTGTGTAGCCCTCAACAATGCAACAGTTGAAAAACACTTAAAAATGATCAGTTAAAGTGCAAACAGTATCAGAATTCAAAAAGCAGTTCAAATAAGTTGCAAAATTAATAAAAAATGTTCGGAATAGTGCAGCTGGTGAAAATAAGAAATAAAAAGCAAAACATAGGTACTTAATCCACTCAAAGTCTTCCTTTTCTCTCTCTGCTTCTGTAGAACTCTACAGGACACCCAGGCAGGATCTTGCTGAGGTAGTACAAGTGCAAAAACCATGCAAACAAGGGTATTTAAACAGAAAGATGAAAGGGATTGAAATAGACAAAAATGGCCAATAAAAATACAGATTCTGAGCTGAAACCACTCCTCCAGTGACAGGCTGCTCAAAGCTCACCACTCTCACTGATGAACAGAGAAGCTTCCTTCTATCTTAGTAAGGTCTGGGCAACACAGAAACTCCAAAACAGTCCAGAATTCAGCAAAATCTGAAAACTGGACTCTACTGGTTATAGAAAGGTGGGAAACAAGTAGAGAGAGGATTTTTTTTGTTTTTCTTTTGTTTTTTTTTTTCTTTTTTTTCAAAAATTAAAACAGATACAGTAAAACAGATATAGTATTCAACTCTGAACAGTTAAAAAGTGCCACAAAAATATACTTATAAGCTGGGAAGCACACTCAGAACACAAGGAAATCTTTTATTTTTGTTGGTCATTTGTTTACTAGTTCAGGCTTACAACCAGATCCTTCCAAGCAAACAGCAATTCTTGAGATGCCAGCTCCAGACAATGTCCAAGCCCTATGTTTTCTTTTTTTAAATAATTTTTTTTATTTTCCAAATAATATAATGTTTAACAATACAATCATCAATGAAACAAGTATTATAAACCTTTATATACACTGTGTACAATTGACTTGAACAAAAGAGGGAAAAAAATAATAAAAAAAATGAAATTAATAACAAACATTTATAATATTCAATTAATAAAGTATAAAGTTACACATTAATTATTTAGAGTTCATTTTTAATGTCTCAATAAGAGCAAAAATTTTCCCCAAGGATTGTTTGTCCATGTTTTAAGTGAAATTCTTGATTCCTTCACCTTGACTTCTAATGTCGCTGTTTCTTCCATCAAGCTCAAGAATTTTTCCAGAGTAGGTTCTTGTGAAGACTTCCACTTTCTAGTTATACATTTCCTTGCCACAGCTAGTATAGACAAAAGTAGGTATAGATCCTTTTTATTCATTCCAATAGTATCATTAACATTTAAGAGGACTAAAGATTTGGTTAAAATAAAGGTATCTGTGAATATAGCTTGGAGAAAAATAGTAATTTCTTCCCAGAAATTTTTTATATTAATACAATCAAAAAAAATATATGAGACCAATCAGCTTTACAGTTTAAAGAATATCTCCAGCAAATGGATTCATCAAGTGAATTAAATTTGGCTAGTTTATCAGGTGTAATAAATGCCCTGTGAATATATCTCCAAGTAAATATTTTCCATACTTGTAAATTAAATGTTAAGTTAACAGAACATAAAAGATTTGTTTTACTCTGAATTGATAGATTATCGTGACATTCTTTTGCTTTGAAATTCCAATATCTGGCATTACGGCTAGTTTTATATGCTATTAATATTTTGTATCATTTTGAAATTAGATTCGTCCAATTATAATTGTCATAAATAACTTCAGATATTAGGCTTATCAAATTTGGACTAGTTTTATAAGGAGAATTAATAATTTTACTGTTAAGATCCTTAGCATATGATAATATGCTTTGAAGTATCAACCAGTCTGCTGATGGAATATTATATATATTCTGAATTTGTTGAATGTCTAATACTACTTGATTCTCTGTACAATGTTGCCATCAAGTGAAGTTTTTTCCCCTCCCATCTAGTTAAGATAACATTATGAATTTTATTGAATAAATTCTTTGTAGAGCTAAAGGGTATTATCAAGTCTAGCCAAATCTTAATATCTGCGTTAGTATATATAAATCTTCTGAATAAACTATAAATATTATTTATATAATTTAAGTTTGTTGGTTTTGTTATATTATATTGAATATTACCAGTCAATATGTACCACACCCTATTATTTTGTTCGCTTAATATACCATTTTTAATTATTTTATTTTCATTTAGAAAAATAATAATGTGCAATGTTTTCCATGATGAAGAATAATTAGGATCTATCCAATTAATGATAGTTCTTAGTAGGGAAGCTTTTATGTATGATTCTAGATCTGAAAGTTTAATTCCACCCATTTCCCAAGATCTAATATGATATGTATAGGCTATTCTATTTCTTTTTGGATACCAAAGAAAGTTTAATAGAATTTTATTTATTTCAAGATTTTCTTGTTAGGTACTATAGGAATAGCTTGTGCAATGTAATTAATTTTTGGAAGTATTGTCATTTTTATTATTTGTTATCTGTCTTCATATCTCAAGAACATTTTATTCCAGCTTACTATTAACATTTTTATTTTATTAATTATGTTGCTATAGTTTGTGGCTAACATAGATTCCAAATTACCACATAGTGTTATTCCTAAATAGTTTATTATGGAAACTTGTTTTCCTATCACACAATTTGTAGTTAAAGTAAATTCGCTCTTTTTATTCAAATGTATATAATTAGATTTTCCCTTGTTAAATCTAAGGCCGGAAATATGATAAAACCTTTCTACTATTTCATCTAGTTTTTGTACTGATTTCTCCAAGACAAATAGTGTGAGTAAAACATCATCAGCAAATAACATAATTTTTGAATTAAGTTGACCATATACATGTATGCCTGATATATTAGAGTTGTGGCATACTAATGAGGCAAATAATTCAATTCCTAAGGCAAACAGGATGGGAGACATTGGACAACCCTGCTTTGTACATGTGGTTATTTCAATAGCCTTTGAGGTAAATGGCCCAAGTTTTACATAAGCCAAGTTGTTTTTATAAATATTCTTTATTAGCATAATAAAATTTGAAGGAAATTCAAACAATTCTAAAGCCTTAAAAAGAAAATCCCAGCTCAACAAATCAAAGGCTTTTTCTATATCCAAAGCTACTATTAGAGCTTCTTGGTTGTTTCTGTTTAGAAAATCTATGAGTGTTAGTATTCTTTGTATATTGCCATGTGTGTGTCTTTTATAAATGAATCCTGTTTGATCCTCATTTATTATGTGTGTCAATGATTTTTTAATTCTACTAACTAACATTGACATGAAGATTTTATAATAATTGTTAAGTAGAGAGATTGGCCTACAAGATTTACACTGTAAAGGGTCTTTGTTTTCTTTTATAATGGGTGTAATTAAGGAGTATCTCCATGAAATTGGAGTTGTGTTTTGTGCTAGAATTTCATTCAAACTGAAGATGGAAATATCTTATACAATTCATTAATTATTCAATCAATTCCCAGTGTTTTATTACTTTTACTTTCCTTGACTTTTTGAGTAATTTCTTTTAGAGATACTTGTTTTTGAATGTCTTGCTTTAACTTTTTTGGTATTGCTTTTACTATTATTAATTTTAAGTCTACATTTGATGTATTAGTTATATGTGAAGTATCATTATAATGGTCAGAGAAATTATGTTTAAATGCATCTAGTTTATCATTTATATCTGAAAACGTTTTGTTTTTTTTCCTTCCTTCATGTATAGTACTTGTAATATTTTCAGTCGAATTTTTTTTAATCTTATTGCTAAATTATGCATATGTTTGGGTGATACTGCATAGGAACTAAGTTTTAACCTTTCTGCAGCTATATTAGTTTTGTGAGTTAGGATTTCATTATATATTTTGTTTAACTCTTCCAAATCTTTTTTTATGATTATTGTGTATGTAAGTAGATGAATTAATAGTGAGATCTGTAATTTGTTTTTGGATGTTACATAATTCTGATTCCCACTCTTTTAGCTTGTTTTTATACCATGAAAAAATGTTTCCATTTAGATAGGCTTTCAAGGTATCCCAGAGATTAATTACATTTATTTCAGTAGTGTAGTTTATTTCTAAAAAGAGTTGTACTTCTGAATCTAACCAAGGTTTAAAGTGTTTTAATTTTGTAATGCAAGCTGGAATTCTTCACATAAAGATTAATTTCTTATAATCTGTATGTATTTTGAGAATTAATGAATTATGGTCTGAAAAGGGACAAGGGATTATGGAAAATTTTATTATTTTTGAATTTAGCTCTTGAGATATGAAGATTTTATCAATTCTTGTATGTGTCCCAAATCTGTGGTCTTGGTGTGAAAATAATAGTTCTTTATTATTTTCACTTGTTAATACAAACATTCAACAGAGAAGAATTTACATCTACAAAGATAGGTTCTTATAATAATATATCCTACTAGGGTTAGACATTATATTTATAAATAGCAATGGAGTTTTCTATGATTGATGTATTTAAGCTAATACAATATTGAAAATGTGTTCCCAAATCTTCAGATTATTTGAATGTTTACTTTGGTTATTGATAACATATTTGTGGGCTAATATATGCTTTATCGCTAAGATCTTAAAATTGTCCCAGGAAGTTTGAGATGGGTTCAACCAATCTGTAGCTATATATAGTTTCATTAGCAGGAAAATATTCATAAGTATGATCATCTGGGATCTAGGTAGGTTATTTGGAGGGATATGTAATATCATAAATTCCCAAGACAGCGTTGAATTTTGATATCCAATCTTTTGTAGTTGTAGTTTTAGGGAATTGCAAAGTTTATATATACATTTACAGCTACAGAACATAATAATGAATTGTTCTCCTTATAACTAAATGTATCAATTAGATTTAAACTTTCTTCCCATTTCTTAAGTAGCTTCCCTATAGAACTTACACGTACATTTCTTTTGCTTGTGGTCTCTGATTTATCCAATATACAATTAAAGTCACATCCCAAAATCAAATTTCCTTTATATACTCTAGTTATTAGATCCATGTATTTTCTTATTGTCACAACCCTAGTACCTGAAAACCAATATATATTTACTAATGTCCAGAGTCTGTTATTATATTTTACTATTACTATGGCTAAGAGTCCTTCTTTATCTTCATATTTGCAAATTATTTGAGGTATAGTGATATTTTTTTTCCATAAAATTAAAGTTTTCCTAGTGTTTTTCTTATATGAAGAGTGAGATAAGATCATATATTCATTAGGATTCCAGCTAAAGGTATCATTTGTTTTAAAGTGAGTCTCTTGAAGAAATACTTGTACTTTATTTAATTTCATATATCTTAATAAATTAGATCTTTTCCTTGGATTGTTTAAACTGTAAGTGTTTAAGGATAAAATAGTCAAGTCCATACCCAGTGTTTAACTTTACATCATATTTGTTTTGTATTATATTTTGTAATACCATACCAAATGTAAAATGTGTAACTACTGTGTTAATAATTCTCATTGTAGTCAATACTTTAATTTTGGTCAAATAACTTAAAATAGAGTTTAGTTCAGGCCAATAAAAAAAGAAAATGCCAAAATTACTTGCATAACAACAAGTATATAAATATTTTTGTAAACCCTCTAATGTACATGAAGTGAAATATACTTCCATTCTGCTAGATGAGAAGAAATCTAATAGATTGCCTACCATAACTTCTCTCATGAAAAAAAAAAAACTAACCCCTTTCAAGCTCCAGTATACCTTTTCTCTTATCTTGGAGATTTAACAATATTAGTTATTATTTTCCCTATATAACTATTAATAATGAATTAACATAATGTATGGAAATGAGTATTGATTTGGTAATACAATTTAAATTTAGACTAGATTAGACTTCTTTTTCAGAATATAATCATCCTATCATGCACTACTTAAGCATTCATAAAGTAAAATCTCATTTATAACACAGTAAATCTTGTTTAACATCAGTTCTCTTTAGCCTGAGAGTAGTATATATATACACATATATATATATATATATATATATATATATATATATATATATATATATATACACACACACACATATTAATAGTCTCCAACATTCTGATATGACCAATATACTAATGATTATGTCAGATAAACACTCTCCTACATACTAAAAATATATTATAACTGAGTGAAGTAGATTTAGAAATGTATCAATAAGTGAAGATAAATACGGACAAGTCTATTCAGAACACTTGAATCATACTACACAAACTATGTAGTCCATAGAATAAACCCTTAGAGTTGTGTTCACTAGAGAGGATTATGTAACTATGTTTGAGTGAACAATACATGTCATAAATCTCTATGTATCACTCACATGCTTTCAATTAGAGACAAATGAAAGCATAACCAGATTCACTTTATTTTATGTCCACCCATGAATGTAGTTGTGACAAATGAAAAGAAAAAATGAAGAAAGACAAGATTAGACCATAGTGATCACTCACTGATTATGAAACAGAAGCAATTTGCCCTGATAAGTGGCCATGTGGGTGAGCAATTTATAAACTTCTTAATACTAATTCAGAGTTATAATATCAATTCATATTATGAGAATATCATTACAGAATATTGAACAAAATGCTAGTCAAGACAGAGCATTACTGAAGCTGTTCTGCACAGCCACAGTTCCTTAGAACCTTTATAAGAGAGTGTTTATCAAAGACTGTGTCATGCAGCAAGATACAGACAGACTCCCTTCTTTGTTATTAAATTGCTAAAAGTAAAGACACTCTAAAAAATATAAAACCTATTAAGCTGAACAGTGCCTTAAGAAATCTCTCTATCTCATATCTATTTAATTAGTGTTCTACTTGAATTTCTCATCAAGAATTACAATTTACAAATCTGTCTTATTTTACTAATTGAAACAGTAGCAAAAGCAGACCATGAAGACATTTTCTCATGGGCCCTTTACTGTAAGGAAATAAAGATGAAATTTCAGGGTGAACTCATTTTACCAACCATTTCACTAAGAAACTGATAACCTTATTATTTAAACAGTTGTCAATATTCCGTCAAAATATCACCTGCATAATAGTCAGCTATACAACCAATGTCTGAAGGATTAAATGTAGTTTATGTTATAAATCCCTGCCTTAACCAGATGTGTAGCATACAGAATAACATTTAGCATTTGCATTTCTTAGGAACCTATGTCTGTAAATGTGTAATTCATAAAATTCTTGGTAGAATGAATGACATCTAAACTACTGTATTATGCTAATTTATGTACAATTTTACTATAGGTTTCCCAGTACTTCCCTGTCATCAAGACAACTCCCCACAATACATCAACAGGCACTCGTAAGACTGTCTGAGATGCCAATTTTATGAGTTATAGAACCATGGCTTAAAATCTTGCTGGGAATAAGTCAACTGTTCATCATAGAAAATAAGTACACATGCCCAAACAATTTAATAGTGCAGTTAAACAACTACTTGCATGCTGGTGTAAGAATTTTGGCTAATTACCAGCATCTTTGCCACTTTACTGAAAGTTGAACCCCACTTACCAAAGATTAGAAAGCACTAAAGGGTGAGGAGAGTAATTACTAATTTACTATCTACTGTATTCACTATTTATTTGGTTACTACTTAATCAATTCAATTAAACATGTCTAGGCAGTGTGAGCAGAGGAAAATAACAACACTGCACAGTACAGGGTTTACTATGTTATCTAATAAAGCAATGTGCATATTATATTCAAATAAGCAGGAGTTATAAGTACAAGGTAATAAGTCCCTTTGGGGCTTCTGAAATTAGATTATTTCTGTTACCAAGTTAATGAAGTATTCAGTATAATATGCCTAAAACCTTTCTTAATTTTATTTATTATGAGCACAGAATTATGTCACAACTGCAGCTGATGTGTGTATCTCACATACATATTTTCCTATTTATACTTGCAACGCTGTAACAGATGCTCGCAAAACTATCAGATATGTCATTTTACTGGATCACCATAGCATAGTGTATCTTATAGCCTAGGTAGGAATAATTCAGAAGTAAGAAAGGACTGTGTCCACTTCAAGTGTAACAATGTAGTCTGTAATGCTACTATTACTTTTTCAATTGGATGTTATTCACTGTTGCAGTAAAATATTTTTGTGTTTACATGAGAAACAGCTACTCTGTCACTGATTTCACACCTATTCTTTTTATTTATTTAAAAGAAGTCAGGGTTTATAGATTTTAAGAATCCAAAGACTATGTTAAATGAGCTTAAAATGTACTGCTTGTGCCACTGATATCACACTACAAGCGCTACCCTAACAACGGAAAAGCAGGGGATTCCTTAACTGACTATTTCCATCTTAAATCTTTCATAGCAAACAAGGGAAATACTGCTGTGAGGAGAATGGTACGTATAAGCAAGTGTACGCTTTCACAGGGCTTCCGGTTGTTCGTATGCTTGACTAAATTATAAATAAACTCATCTCCTTTGGATTTTTATAAAAAAAAAAAAAAAAAGAAAGAAAAAAGATCTTCAGAAAGTCAATTAAAGAGAATTAACCTCCCCTCTACTCGCAAATCTATATGGATGTGAATGTGCGAACTAACTGACAGAGTTACAGTGGGATATTGTGCTTCTACATGAAAGTACTGTGTTTTGACTTCACTCTTCTTTCCCCTTTTAATTGAGTATGAAGAACTCGCAGTATCTACGAAATGATACATTCTAAATGGGATTATTTGAATCAAGAATGTGCAAGATAAGCCTATTAATGTTTTGTTTTTTTTTTTTTTTGAAAGGAAAGCTCTAACTAATGCACGAGAATGTTTCAAATAACAGCATTGTCAGAGCCAAGTAACGGAACTCTGTAGTGACTCTAACTTTTTCCACATTTAAAAATATGGATATCTATGTTACTTTAAAATGGGAATTTGAAGTGTAGTGAAGTCAGTAAGCCACAGAAACTATGATTAAAAGTTTTCAGTTCCTATTATGCAACAATGAGGTGAACTAAATATACTATTACTAAAAAGGGAGATGAGGAAAAAACATTTGTGTATATGTTGTCTCTGTTCTTCCTTTACATATAACTAATTATATTAAAGTGAAAGAAAACATTTGAATCTGGTTTTCCTCACTGTCTATGAATGAGATGTAACTATATTTCTAGAAGTCACTGTAAGTTAGAAAACCATTTAACATTATCAGACACAACCACTAGACTTATGGTTAGTATGTTGCATAAAGTATAAGTTTAAGAAAAAGTATAAATGTCTCAGAGTATAATAGGTAATATAATAGATAAAATACATACATTTTGAGGTAAAGTCCAGAAGTCTAGGGGCCGGATTCACGAAGGCTTACACGGAGTCTAAGAGTAGTGTAAGACTCCATGTAGCCTTCGCGATCCAGGAACAGCCCAAAGTCCGTGTAAGAGTTAGTCTAACACGGCTCTTACACGGAGTGGGCGTGGCTAAGCTAATCAGCCCACTTGCAGCCGAATAGCATGCAAATGAGGCTGATTAGCGATCCAGGAAGCCCAGAACAGCCCGTGTAAGAGCCGTGTTAGCTGCAGAAATGTACTCAGTTGACAACTGAGTACGTTTCTGCAAACACGGCAATGGAGCCATGTCAGCTCCAAATAAAGGGTGCATATCTTATAGGCAGCATGCCAATGGCCAAATATGTGGCCATTGGCAATGCAACCCCATGCAAAAAAATGAAAAATAATCTTTTTTTTTCGGCAATTGCCGATGTAAACCAGCGCAGCCCCACGCAAACGGGCTGCGCTGCATAAAACATGAAAACGAAGGTTTTAAACCTACAAATGTAGGTTTTATGCATTATATGGAATGTCAATGGAGGGACCAGCATAGGAAAACCAACATGGCCACCGTGTAGTGGTTGCCAAGGGGGGAAGCCAAGTGTAAGAGATGTAACTAAGCATTAGTAGGCAATCTGATGCAAATTAGGTAAGGATACTGAATACCACTGTCACATAGTAAATGAGCACAGACTGAGTAGTGTAAGAGTTACAGAAGGGGGAGGAACAGAGTAGGAGATAGGTGACATCACAGGGGGGAATGGTAGAAAGGGATAGAAGTCATTGGAAGGTAGAGTTACATGACAGATGTCAGAGAGACATCAAGGGAGGAGGTGTGCCCCAAGTAAACATGAGAAAGCCAAGAAATGGAAGGTGTACACTGTTGCCTACACCAAAGTTTCTTGTTGGACGGTATGCGACGCAGCGCCGTGAAGCACGAGTAAGACGGTGTGCGCGCGTGTAAGACAGTGTGCGCGCGTGTAAGGCAGTGTGCGCGCGTGTAAGGCAGACTAAGCATGTGGGAGCGTGTTGGGAGCTGTTTAACACTGTTTGCGCGGGCGTGCACGCGTTTAAAACTGAATAAGCAGATCTTGAACTGTGTAAGTGTGTGTGCGCGCGTGTAAGCCACTGTGAGCGTGTTTCTGCTGGCTTGCACACGGCCCCACCCTGAGGAAACAGAAAGGAAAAAGGAAACAACAGATGTACTAGGAAGTTAGCAGGGAATACTGCTGGAGCTAGCAGGTGAAAACAATTAGATGCAGGCAATTACACAGGCAGAATACTAGGCCAGCCCAGCACTTAAAACTCTGCAAACAGCAGTGCAGAATGTTTCTCTCAAGAGACACTGCAAGACAGGAGTTAAGTTATCAGAAGTGAAAACTGAAAAGCTGAACTCAGAGCAGAAATGTTAGGGGCTGCCATAGCTGTCATAATGAGACATAGGCGACTTGCTGAGGGTGGTGACAATGCAGATGGTGCCAGGCAACCTGCAGTGAGGAGACGGAGAAGAGTGTACAGGCCCAGGGTCACCTACCACGGGTTACATGAGCTGGAGATAGTAGAGCGCTATAGAGTGGACAGAGACCTCCTGCAGCAAATAGTGGAGCTGTGCAGGCCACGCCTCACACACAGAACCAACAGAGGGGAACCCATCCCAGTGGAAACCAAGGTATGTGTTGGCCTAAGAATACTAGCAACAGGTACCTTCCAGAGACCAACTGGCGATATGATGGGGATATCACAGGCATCAGCTTCCAGGGTACTGCACCAGTTCCTGGATGCCATGTCAGCACATGTCGGTGATCATGTATACTTCCCCAATGCCCGTGAGGTATTGGCCAGCAACATGCGTCTCTTCCAGCAAATAGCGGAATACCCTGAGGTACTGGGTGCCATAGACTGCATGCACATACGCATCAAAGCACCAGCAGGAGAGCGGGGTAGGGCCTACATAAACCGCAAGGGCTTCCCCTCCATCAACTGCCAGGTCGTGTGTGATGCCCAGGGCATAATAATGAATGTGTGTGCCGGCTGTCCTGGGAGCTACCATGATTCCCACATCTGGCATCTGACGCAGCTGTACCAGACATTTGCCAATGGGGACATCCCACACGGACACCTAGTGGGGGATGCAGGATATGCACTGGAGCCGTGGCTGATGACACCCATCAGAAATGCACACACACCTGAACAGGAACGCCATAATGAGGCACACGCACAAACACGTAATGTAATAGAGCGTGTGTTCGGGCTGCTCAAGTCACGGTTCCGGTGTCTGGACACATCTGGTGGAGCCTTGCAGTACACACCAACTACATGTACCCAAATTGTCATGGTATGTGCTATGCTACATAATATGATCATGCGAAAACAGCTGCAGCAGGATCACCATAGGGCTGGGCCAAACAGCCCCCCACCATCGCCAAGGCCACCACAGGCACAG
This sequence comes from Protopterus annectens, assembly GCF_019279795.1. Taxonomy (NCBI): domain Eukaryota; kingdom Metazoa; phylum Chordata; order Ceratodontiformes; family Protopteridae; genus Protopterus; species Protopterus annectens. The sequence goes on along the minus strand of NC_056731.1, from coordinate 1,820,473,731 downwards.
CGTGACTCGGAGGAGGAACAACCTGAGCCTGCCCCAGTAGGCAGAAGGAGGCATGCCCAGTATGCCCTGGCTTTGGCAAAGAGGCAACGCATAGCACATACATTGGCTCAGTAGGAACCTTGGGAATGATACCCCTCCAACTCACCATATAGTAACAGGGATGCCTAATGTGACACAACCTGTTCACAAACATGTACAGGGAAGTGTAATATGTGCATCCGACAGAGGCAGCCCTGCAGCACCACCTGAGGCATGAATGCTGTGTGTCAAGTAATGTAACACCAAGTACCATATGCACACCTGAGGACCCGTCTAACATCCTACCGTCAACAAGCAGCATGCCACATCACGACAACGACATGATGAAGTGCAACAATTAGGCAACTAATGCAGGTAGGCAAAGGGGACGAACTGTGTGCCAGTCTGGGATGACATGCTGAGCATGACATGATGCACCACCTGCCAGGACTGGCATGCACCTATCAGTGCAGGCCGTATGGATACTGGCAAAGGCTGTTGTCATGCACAGTGTGCCCTGAATAGGAAGGCGCAAAACACAAACCTATCTGCATAGGTACCAGAAGGGATAAGAATCAGATAAGGGATAAGGTCAAACAGCAAGATGCATGCAGACTAAGCCCACCCAGTATGGAGAATGTTGATAACTGTGCTGTAACAGAATACTGAGGCAAGGCTCACAACAGCACCCTAACACCACCAGGTTACACCTCATACTGTGCTGTACATCCTCAACACTTGGAACAAGCTACAAAAGGAGGGCGACCATCAAGAATGACAAGGATAACCACACCCCATGTTGGTACCACCAGAAAAGCAGCATGGACTAGCCATGCTCAAGTAACAGTGGCTAAAACCGCCCACCAGTGTATAGCCTGCCACAGAGTACTGGCCCAACACCAGGAACTGCATTGCGCCCATGCTGGAATACATGAATATATCAAGTCCTCCAAACCACAGTATATTTGGTGACTGCAAATACCCAGACACATAGACTGGGAGCATTATACCAGCTGCAACAGTGTAGGACAAAAGGTCATTAAATCCACAAACCAAAAGGCCCAGGAACAACGTAGCACACCCACAAGAGGGGCAAGCATACTGGATGTGGTAATCAGCAACATGGGTACGGGATGTCAAGATGAGAAGTGTATTGCACACTGGTAACACCAGACCATATAGTAATCACACTGGATATACAAATCCTGACCACAGTCCCTGTCCGGGAAACACAGTGGAAAACATGTGCTAAGCATTATGTGCACACCTCCAAAATGATGTGGAAGCCATGAAAGGTCCGTGCAGGTGCAAAATATGGGCCACGCCTCAGAACCTGCAAGACAGCCACTCCATGAACACCGCCAGGAATGCTTGGATTATGCAGTCCCAAATTAAAACAAGACACAGTGCCTAAATCTGGCATGGTGGACACCAGCCATAACCAAAACATGCAAGAGAAAGAGGAAGCTACTACATGATAGAGCAAGCATGAACAATGACGTAATTACTGATCAGTAGTATGGCAATATAATCTGTCCACACATGCAATCCAGTAAGGCCAGGCACAACAAGTGGAATCTGTGAACCCTGAGCCAATGTTACACCTGCCCCAAGTACACAGACAACCACCAACTCCACCCAAGAAATACAAATATATGTGAGAGATGCAACCATCCATCCAAACCGGAGGCAGAGCTCCCCCAACTCAGTACACCCAAAACAAGTCAGTAGGAGAAGGTAACCACACACACCACAAACACATACCCACATAGACCTACCACAACTGCAAACCAAACACATAAACACAGAAATACATTCCCGGAGGCAGAAATCACACACACAGCACACCAACAGAGGCCAATAAAGCAGACACCCAATGAAACAGCCTCCAAACATAGCACATGCAACACATAGCACACAAAGCTGGTGTGCCAAACAGTCACAGGCCAGAAGGAGAAACAACATGCCTGATACAGTTGTAATAGGTGACTCCATAGTCAGACACACTGCTGTCCCGCACAGCAGACTGAACAAAGGAAAGGGTACAGTAAGCTGCCTGTAGGCCGCCACAATATGCCACATAACAGAAATATGAAGGTCACTCCAAAGCAAACAGAAATATGATGCAGTCATAGTCCATGCTGGTGTGAATGACCCGAGGTGTACTGCCCTAGACTACATGTAAAGAGACACAGATGAGCTATCCAATTATGTAGTCCAGGCTGGTATGACACTCACCGTTTGCAGCAACCTACCCTTACCAAGAATAATGCCACAGTAGAAACATGGAATGATCAGTCATAGCAAGTAGCACATTTACTGGTGTCAGTCCAAGGGGATCCAATGTCTGTCAGGTTGGGATGTCATGCTTGACAAGCCATGCAGCTGCCCTTGGGATGGCCTGCACCCGTTACCCCTGGGCGTCTGAATAGTGGATAAGGCCTTGGCCACCTCCACACAGCCTTTTGTAGGCAAGGCTGAACAGACTGACCCGCCACCCGAGAAAACATAAGTGGGAAGAAACATAAGGGAAATGATGACTGATGCCAGATGTGTACACCCCAATATGCATGCTCCCTAGGCCATCCCCAGAATAGAGAACATCGATGTCTGTGCAGTGACAGAAACCTGCTGCAAGGCTCCTGACAGCACACCAGCACTACCAGGTTATACCATGTACCATGTGTCATGGCCCCAAAACCTGGAACACTACATAAAAGGAGGTGAGTAACCATAGGCAGCACAGACACCCAGACGTCCAGGTAACTGACAATGCACAAGGCAGTGGAGTTCACCCACGTGCAACTAACTGTAGGCAAGACTGCTGTGCAGTCTGTAGTATGCTACAGACCGCACTCTCACACACAATAACCCCCCCCCCCAACCGTCCGGAAGACACTGGACAGTATGAATGTCCCACCAAATACCAGACAAGGTACCACGAAATACCACAAAGGTGGTAAACCATTATGTATGGAAGGAGTAACCAGGGACCAAGGGACACAAGTGAACAGTAACCTGTTATGTGACACCCACATTGCCAATGTGGCTAGGAAGACTGTCTACATGTGACACTGTATTAGGAAAGGAGTCACATCTATGGCAACAGAGGCCACTGTGCCCCTATACTTTATCTCAATCACACCCATAATCCAGTACAATGCCTCATGTGGGATCTACCTTACCTGACACCTGCAGCAGTTAGGAAGACTGCAAAGGTACCTTACCAAGAGGATAAAGTGTCATACATATATGTCATATGCTGCTAGGCTGTAGACACCCCAGCTGACTCCAGTCGCAGACTGCCCACACAGAAGCATTGCATGCCTGTTGTAGGAGGCCATGCCTAACACAGGAGTAATGGACCTGCTCCACCCCAGACAACACATATCCATTGGAGCTGCGAGAGTGAGAGATGTCAACCCCAACACATAATGAAATAGGATGTGCTGGTGGGACAGATACATAATCCAGAGGCTCCACACACCCTGGACCAGACTCCCACCCCATGTTAGGCAGAGCCCCTCACTGACACTGTTCAACAGGAATCTTGCCAAGTGGATGGATGATTGTAGAGTTACAGTGGGGTCTTCACTGTGTGATGTCCAGACAGAGGCACAGCTAAGCAAACAATACATGGCCATAATATCCAGATAGCAAGGGGTCTCAAAAGCCACACACACTCTGGCTAGCCTAACAAATGCCCAGGGTGGATAGCCTAGTATGAACCTATGAACCTATGTAGATACAAATTGTACAGGACATGAAGGATAATCCCAAGGCTTACACAACTGCTGGTAGGAGCCATCTTGTGAATTCACAGATATGGACTGAATCACACAAACACCACAAACACACACACATATTGCCAACATACATCCCGACAGGTGCAGTGCAAACCCCCACACCCCCATGTATGCATAATATGTATCCCAGCAGACAGCTGGCCCCCTGACATAGCAGATGATGAGGTAACAGACAACATCTCCAAAGCAAAACACACAGCAGCAATGGTATGAGATGGTGACCTGGGCGATGTGCAACATGGAGTCTAAGATGAATGGAATGCCACACCACACTACTGCTCAATGCCAGCCGTACCACAGAATATGTAACCAAAGAGCAGTGTACAACAACAGTGGTCCTTCTCAACAAAGGTGTTGCCTGAGTGGATACTGAACAGTACTACCCCAGAATCCTGAGAAGCCCAGATTGCACAGCTATGGAAAGGAGCAGCATGTACCACAGAAATATGGATGTCGGGGACCTACTGACACCGGACCCAACACAGTGTGGCCTCCTCAAGTGCAGATCCTGCCCTAACCATGTTGGACTCAATTGAAACAGTCATTAAGGTCATTGATGAGGGCAATGTGCTCCACACAGTGGATCTGGACCTTGCAAAGGCGTCTATACAATACCCTACATGTTCAGTATAGATAGGCTCACCAGTGTAAATATAAACCCACATGTCAGTAGAGGGGTTGCAAACCAGACCAAGGACAGAACAGACATGGTCAGACATGCTTCAGCCATGTCAGACTACAAACCAGATATAACTGGCATCCCACAAGGCTTTGACCTGGTATCCCCCTTGTCTGGTATATATGTCCCATAGGTACAGGCAAACATGGAAGGACTGTGTCCTAACATGTTTGCAGAGGACTAAAAACCGCTCACCACATATGATCCACCAGCTGACACATGCATCCCACAAAAGGGCCACATACAAACAGACAACTGGTGCCATAGCTATGTCAGCAAGCTAAGTGCAGAAATGTGTATAGTCAACCCCCGTGGATATACAGTAAGTGCCCACCAATTACCACATAGGTGTTAACCCATTATGTAGTTAACATGTAATGAGAGACCTGGGGACACAGGGTGATAGATATCCTGCACTGGACAAACATGTGCTGTAGTGTTTACAGAAACATACCATATACCCACCTAATCATGAAGGATGTCAGATCTACATAAGGGAGGTCATTGTGGCTCTGCAGTCCTCCTGCATCAGTGGTACAATCGACTACAATAGCCCCTGTGGGATGTACCTCAGCAGACACCTCCATCAACTGTAAAGTCCCCAACAGTACCTCATCAGGAGTATCAATCAGCCTACACACATGCCATGTTCTGCATGTGTTGCTGGCATCAATAAAAATGCTGCACATAGTACAATCTGAATGGCAGTGAGCTATGCACATGACAGACCTGAACCTCAGCACTGACTTACATAGGACAGGCTGTACTGTGTGATCCATAACACAGAAGCCACCCCCACCCATGAGTGAACCCTCAGCACAGGCTACCCATAGAGTCACTTATCAATCTTCCTCAACAGGAATCCTGATGGGTGGACGGGAGATGGTAGGTTTATCCTGGGTATCACTGTCATGTCACAGGTAGACAGAGGCACAGTATACCAACCATTACATTGGTCATGGCAAACTCCACTTACAATGTGTGTTGAAGGACAAACACACTCTCCAACTTGCATTAGCCATGGACTAGGCACAACGCTAGTGTTTGCAATTGTACACCTATGTTGTGGGATACACTAACAATGTTGGGCAAGTCTGGTGTAAGTAGTGCATATCTGAACAGAATGCAACATGGTCAGATGTACACAACTGGCCCCAACCAGGCTGTTGTGCCCACGATCAGAATGTAAAGCAGTGATAGCAGTAAAGCCCAGGTTACTGTCCACCACAGTCAAAGTACTGCCAGTACACTATACAGTGCTACAGTGTTAGGTCAGTGTGAAAGGATGTTGACGACTGCATGCAAAGTATCCCATGCAAACACTGCAGGCACAGTATAATCCTGTTGTGTTCACACACAAAGCAGTTGTACAGTAACTACACAACATGACACACAACCCACAACCATGAACGGGTGATAGTTTGTGAAGTTCACACACATCCACAAATGTGGTGGGCTGCAGAGTCCAACATATGGAATGCTCACACTGGGCATGCTCACACACTTTGACAACATGCCATGGTAAGGCTGAACTGGGCATGCTCACACACTTAGTTTGTGAAGATCACACACATCCACAAATGTGGTGGTCTGCAGAGTACAACATATGGAATAATCACACTGGGCATGCTCACACACTTTGACAACATGCCATGGGAAGGCTGAACTGGGCATGCTCACACACTTAGTCCAAATCTTGGTTTAGCAGTGGGACACACATATCTGGTATTGTTATGTGTTATGCCAGGGACCAACCACATTACAGCAGTCTGCCCAGTGCACACAGTTAAATGACTACAGAGACATACGTGATATAGTGGATCCCTCCCATATGCAAACAGTTTCCACAGATGCAGAGGTTGTTCATACCAACAGGGAATGCTATGGCAATAAAGATATGCAAACAGTCTATCAGCAACAAATAATGTGCATTTGACAATTAAACATAATGGTGTAGAGGTCAACACTAGGCTGTTTGCCCTAGGGAATGACAGCTTAGCCATAGTGTGCTTGGTGTCTGCTTCCCCACAGGATGCACATTCCCCTTTCCAAACACAGATGATGTCAGCACCCTAGAAGTACAGCAGGAGAAATCAAACTCCCCAGTAATCCGAATAGCGCGCTCCCCTAATGCGTCCGTCTCAAATGTCATGACATAGTTAGATAGGGGTTCAAATCCTGCAAGTGCTCAGTGTGTGTGTGTGTGAGGTTGGCGTGTGTGTAAGTTTGTGTGAGGGAAATGTCCCTTTTGGCAAATAGGAAAAGACACTCAGGATGCACATTCCCTTTCTAAACACTGCTGATGTCAGCACCCTATAAGTAGAGCATGAGAAAGGGAAACTCCCAGTAATGCAAATAGCGCGCTCCGCTAATGCGTCCATCTCAAGTGTCATAACATAACTAGGTAGGGGTTTGATTCCTGTGAATGGCAAGTGTGTGTGTTTGTGTGAGGGGGGTTAGTGTGTGAGGGAAATGTCCCTTTTGGAAACTGGGTGAACAGACTACAGGATGCCCCTCCCCTTTGCTAAACACTGCTGATGTCAGCACCCTATAAGTAGAGCAGGAGAAAGGAAAACTCCCAGTAATGCGAATAGCGCGCTCTGCTAATGCGTCCGTCTCAAGTGTCATAACATAACTAGGTAGGGGTTTGATTCCTATGAATGGCAAGTGTGTGAGGGAAATCCCCCTTTTGGAAACTGGGTGAACAGACTACAGGATGCCCCTCCCCTTTGCTAAACACTGCTGATGTCAGCACCCTATAAGTAGAGCAGGAGAAAAGAAAACTCCAAGTAATGCGAATAGCGCGCTCTGCTAATGCGTCCGTCTCAAGTGTCATAACATAACTAGGTAGGGGTTTGATTCCTGTGAATGGCAAGTGTGTGTGTTTGTGTGAGGGAAATGTCCCTTTTGGAAACTGGGTGAACAGACTACAGGATGCCCCTCCCCTTTGCTAAACACTGCTGATGTCAGCACCCTATAAGTAGAGCAGGAGAAAGGAAAACTCCCAGTAATGCGAATAGCGTGCTCTGCTAATGCATCTGTTTCAAGTGTCATAACATAACTAGGTAGGGGTTTGATTCCTGTGAATGGCAAGTGTGTGTGTTTGTGTGAGGGGGGTTAGTGTGTGAGGGAAATGTCCCTTTTGGAAACTGGGTGAACAGACTACAGGATGCCCCTCCCCTTTGCTAAACACTGCTGATGTCAGCACCCTATAAGTAGAGCAGGAGAAAGGAAAACTCCCAGTAATGCAAATAGCGCGCTCTGCTAATGCGTCCGTCTCAAGTGTCATAGCATAACTAGATAGGGGTTTGATTCCTGTGAATGGCAAGTGTGTGTGTTTGTGTGAGGGGGGTTAGTGTGTGAGGGAAATGTCCCTTTTGGAAACTGGGTGAACAGACTACAGGATGACCCTCCCCTTTGCTAAACACTGCTGATGTCAGCACCCTATAAGTAGTGCAGGAGAAAGGAAAGCTCCCAGTAATGCGAATAGTGCGCTCTGCTAATGCGTCCGTCCCAAGTGTCATAACATAACTAGGTAGGGGGTTGATTCCTGTGAATGGCAAATGTGTGTGTCTGTCTGAGGGGGGTTAGTGTGTGAGGGACGTGTCCCTTTTGGCAAATAGGATAGGACACTACAGGATGCCCATTCCCTTTTCTAAATACTGATGATGTCAGCACTCTATAAGTATAGCAGGGGAAGAGAAAACCCCCAGTAATGCAAATAGCATGCTCAGCTAATGCGCCTGTCTCACGTGTCATAACAGTCAGATCGGGGTTTGAATCCTGCAATGGGCAAGCAAGTGTGTGTTTTTGGCTGAGGAGGGTTAGTGTGTGTGGGGACAATGTCCCTTTTGGTAACTAGGTGAACAGACTACAGGATGCACATTCCCCTCCTACACACTGTTCAGCAGATGGCCATGGCCCTGGCACAAGTTGTCTGTTGCTATGATGCCCCTTTGGAAGATGCCTGTGTCAGCTGGGTAGGCGATTATGGTGTCCAGTTTGCAGTCATCTGCATATTTGGACAGCCACAGTTCATCCGTGTTGGCCTGTACCTCCAATAAATATGTACCTAACAAGAGGGTCCCAGGACTGAGCCTTCTGGGACACATCCTGGAACTGTTATGGGGTCTGGCATGGCTCCAGCAATGCTAACCATGTGGGTTCTGTTCTTGAGCCACTGTGCAATCCATCTAGTGACATAGGGGCTCATATTCAAGCTGGTGAGCTTGCCTAGAATGCCCAAGTGGGGTATTGTTGAAGGCGTTTGCAAGGTCCAGGTAGGCTGTGTGAACCACCTTCCCTCGGCAATGGCCTTGGTGACTGTAGCAAAGGAATCAACCGGGTTACACCCGATAGTGCTGGTGTGCTCCCAGTAGCCCTGAACCAGGCATCTGTTACTGCACACATATCGATGTTTCCCCTGCAAAGGAGTGTTTTGGGTGCATGCATCTGGAGGTTTAGACATCTGGCGTTGGGTAGCATTGCTCTTAGTGTCTTATCCCTTGTGATACCTATGAAGGTGGGTTTGTCATGTGAGCCCTGCCTAACATAGGCACTATGGGGGTAGCAAGAGGCTTTGCCAATATCCGATAGGCCAGGGGTGACAGGTGCAGGCTGTCCCTAGCAAAGCAGGTAGTTCAACAGGAGATGGATGTGTGAAGGTGTAGTGCCTGTGACTACTGAGCAGTAGCATTTATGACTGCTCACGTGGACACATGTCAGGCAGGTCATATGCACTGTGTCACAGTCAATGTACATGTGAACAGGTCAAACAGTGGCAACCTCTCAAGTGGGACATGGCCATACATACAGTAGGCTACACAGATGGCACTAGGAGTCCACAGAAGCCCTATAACTATGCATTGCAGGTGTGATCGGTATTCCAGGGTAATTGCAAGCAAACATGCATGCAAACAAAGGTACAGTGAACAGTGCTCCATGTAGTCCGTTGTACAACAAACAAGCCGTACCAGTCCCATAAGGTAACACTGCACATATGCAGGCGCTATGCACATGTACATGGAAAAACACTGGTCAGATGGCCAGGGTCCAGTCTCAGTGCACACAAGTGTACGGAACATGCATGTACTGTCAGGATGTACAATAACTGGATATAAACCCATGTGCCCATACCTGCAGTAATACACATGTCAAATAACAGACACCGATCCTTCTCTCAGTGGTGCCATACTTAGTAGGATGTATGCTCCCTGGCCTGCCACCACAGTATCCCTGATATGTATGGGGACTCCCCCTCCCGTGACAGTTCGTTATGTGTGTTGGGGCTGTCTAGCATGGTATGAGGTGTGTGCATGCAGTGCTAGTGTGCACCTGTGTGTCCTGTACCAGTTGTGTAGTTCTGCACACATATCAACTTCCTCACACATCTGTATTGCAGAGTCTAGTGTGGCCAACATGCCACTTGCAATTTACATGTCCATCATTGTGTATTACTACATTCATTACCCATCCCCTGTGCTACCTATGTATGTAGGCTGCTGTTGACATCATTACCACTAGTATGCCAACATGTGCAGATGATACACTATGGTACTTACCATGGGTGTAGACAACAGGACATGACAATCACACAAATACTGCATCAGGCATGCTGTGATATACCCACAATTAAATCAGCACACAGTACTGTTCAAAACATGATACTATTACTACACATCTATGTGGTCACCCTGTGCATCAGTAACATGTTACCCTGTACCTGCACAGTTGTTACAGACTGCAGGAGGTGGCACAGTTTCATCATATGCACAGGGTGTGAACTTGGTATGCCTGGGTCAGCCACCCATACCACCAATTGACATGTATGTGTATGTGTGTTGGTGAGGGACAGCAGTAGAAGGTGGGGCAGTGTTGATGCAGAGTGTGCGTGTATGCGGTAGCCCTAGGTGTTGTTATTTTGCATGTGTGTATGGATGCACACAGTTCCACCTCATGGCTGCCATATACTGGTGTTTGTGGACAGCCACAGACTGTACCTGCCAGGTCATACAGATCAGTGTCTCTGGCCACGGACACGGTACCTGTGCCTTGCAGGGTGCTACGGACCGTATCCGGTACCAACCCAGACTGGGTACTGTCATCAGAAGCAGGTGTTCGCTGACTGGACACAGAGCCCTGTTGGCCCTGGCCAGAGCCACGTGCGCGTGGTCTCCTGGGGCGGTCTGTTCACAGCACAGACCCAGGATTGCTGGGGCTGCTGCTGGCACTACGGGCGACACGGCCCTGTTGTCGTCCACGCCGACTGCCAGCTGCTGCTGTTGCTGGCATACGGCCATGTCGACGACGCAACCGCCCACCATCACCCTGGCTCATGGACATGTAGTTGTGTAGACGGTGTAATATGTCCCCACAACGTCTGTCTACGACGTCGGTGAAATCACGGATGGCGGCCGCAATGTCACGCATACCGTCGGTCATGGCTGTGCGACATGCTGTCAGCTCCCTCAGACCCTGTCTGGTGTACCGTTCCATACGTGACTGTGCCTGCATGACAGTCCGGAACATAGCTGAGGTTGTAAGTCCTCTGTGGGCACGTCTGCCAGGGGCAGTACGCCCATGGATGCTCCCACGAGAACCCCTGGACATCTGTCTGTGTGGTACCATGTCTGGGCCATGCCCATGGCTGCTGTGTGGGGAAGCATGTGCCGCAGGTACCACATTACCCTGGTCAATGCCCACTGTATGCTGTCCATCACCTAGGGACAGTGGTGACAAGGGGTGTATTGGCAGGATAACTGTGCGCATGGATGGTGTCGACAGCTGTGTACTGTCAATTGGCTGACCAATGGCGGACCCTGGCATACCGTCCTGTGCCACTACACCAATGTCATCAGTAGCAGTACCCACGGCACCTGACTCAGTTTCCCTGCTAGATAACACCAGAGCAGCAACAGAACCTGTGGGAAGTAAACAGGAAACACAGTTTACAATGTCTTCACACTGCCAGCGATGCACACATGCACACATGCACACATGCACACATGCACACATGCACACATGCACAGGTGCACACATGCACACATGCACACATGCACAGGTGCACACATGCACACATGCACACATGCACACATGCACAGGTGCACACATGCACACATGCACACATGCAGACATGCACACTTGCACACTTGCACACTTGCACACTTGCACACTTGCACACATGCACACATGCACACATGCACAGGTGCACACATGCACACATGCACACATGCACACATGCACACATGCACAGGTGCACACATGCACACATGCACACATGCACACATGCACACATGCACACATGCAGACATGCACACTTGCACACTTGCACACTTGCACACTTGCACACTTGCACACATGCACACGTGCACACAGTTTCACACAATTGAACAGTACTCAGTATGCGTGATATTGACACACAGACACAGACACACCTACATGCATACAAGGGGCAACACTAAGTGTGCCAAAAGGTACTATTACTACCAACATCTTAACAGGTAAAGTAAATAGACACTCACCAGCATGGATAGGCTGCAATGCAGTGATACCGGAGGGTCCTGCAGACAGGAGGAAACTAATGTTAGTGGGCACAACTGTGCCAATATTACTGAGTATGATACAGGTCAGGAGTACCACAGTCGCCTTTCAAAGGTCTGCAGCTAATATTGCGGATATCACACTTGCACATTATATACTATGGTTGCAGCTACAAACAAAGGACACACCACACATGCATTAACTACCAGTGTACACAACAGTCAACTACACATGTGACATATTACCTGCACGTTCAGTGTCCTGCTGCTGTCGCGGCTCCAGCCTCCATCATGACGCATGTCTGCTGCTGTTGTTGTTGCAGGTGGACTGGAGCCACTACACTCAGGAGCAGTCCCTCCAGTCTGGTGAGTGGGGATGTGTAGCCACCCACCACCTGTGGCGACCTGTTGCCTGTGGATATCTGACGACGCTGACGGACATGTCTAATCAAATCACTGCAGTGATGTCGTACCTGCTCATATGTCCTATTATGCATGCCTATATCATTTACCCGCCGGACAAGGTCCTGCCACAGTGCAGCCCTCACCTGCTGATTCTGGCTGGTGCGGAAAAGAGTGTTGCATAGTCCGCACCAGGCTCTGGTGTATCTCCTCATCCTCAGCCACGGAGTAGGTTGCATGTCTCGGGTGGGCCATGTACCTGGGAATAAAGATAACATGGTATCAGCAATCTATGTTGGCAGACCTTGGCACACATAATACACATGCTACTTGACTGTCATAATACCACATATCACACATATGTGGCAGCTGTCTGTCTATTGGTGGATACACATGTAAATGGCCAGGTATCAGTGCTCGGCCAGCAACTGTTGTACAGTACCTGCCAGGCTACGTACGACATACTACTGGACACCAGCAGTCAGAACACCAATTCAGGTGAGGTGCACCTCCTCACTCTGTGTGTTTGTGTCTAGGTACTGTATGGCGTACATCGGCGACTACTGTGGGCTGACAACACCCTGCTTGCCCTGGATATACATATCCCACCTCCACCACCAGCACAGATGGCTACAGTGCACAACATTACAGATACAGACGTTACACTTTGTAACACTGATATGGTATCCTTACAGCCCACTGGGCCAGTGTCAGAGACATCACACAATGCTGACCCCTACACAATTGCTTTCTACAGACATCTCCAAGACCGCATGGCTCATGCATTCCCATATATGTCCAGGACACTGTCCACAAAGGGACAGCATCCTGTCCGGCGAACCCCAGCCATATACTGATTGTATCACACTTGATGTAAGCTACTACGAGACAGAGCATCAGTCTCTGAAGGGAGGGTATGTCTGAGCAGCACTGGTAAGGATCTATTTCCCATCACACTGACCACATGGGCAATGTTGAGTGGGACGTCAAGCGTGATACTGCAGATGACCAGGAGGCCTACGTGACCTATTTAGCGACCTGGTCAGGAACCATCCTCTATGCCCATGGGTAGTACACTACACATATTTCACCTACACCACAGCTAGACGACATTGTGGCGGACAGGGTCAGTGCAGGTGTCACCCCGCCCTCCCCCTGTATTAAGGCATGGTTATCCCTGCTGACCCTAACCTCAAGGTCATCACAGTTATCCAGGTGAGAGACACCCACAGGTGAGTAGACTACACGACATGGACGGGACTTGCTGGTATCCCCAGTTGCATGCTACATACCCTCTGACAGGTGCTAAACACACATATAGAGGTGCTATGTTACACTACCTGGACTACAGGGTATGTACCTGTACACTGGAGCACAGCACCAGTGGTTCCACTCCATGCAGGAGGCACCTCACCATACCAATACAATACAACACAATACATGACATTGTAATACAATACTATACAATATGCTAATGCCCCCGTGTCTACAGCAGCGTACTGTTCTGCTAACCTGACAATTGTGACACATGTGGTGTGATGGTACCTGCTGCCGTCACACAGTTACACAGGGTGACACATATGGCATATTACCTATCTGAGTGACATGCAGCAGGGGTATGTGTGACATGTACACATGGGGAGTCTCGCATCGTAACACTGTGTGGTTTGTTGCAGGGTGTGTCCTGTCTGTGAGTCTGAACCCGTACCTACACATGTGCACTAAATTGCAGTGGCACAGACGACACACAGCAGACAGGTCGGTTGTGGATGGTGGCCGGTGGTACAATGCCTGTTGGACATCTGTCATGGGTGTGACCTCCATATGTGCATCTGGGGGTGGTAACCTGTATGTGGGCGGCATATGTGTACTCTATGGTGTTGACAGTCACTGTGCAATGGTACTGTGTTTGGGTGCATTGTCACCATGTTGTACATGTCACTGTGTCCTTCTACATATCTGTTGCTGTCGTGTGAGGTCCATACCATGGCATACATTACGTGCTGTGGGGGGTACACCGCCCTACATGCCCTTGCCTGACTGACCATGTGCGGACACATACCATGTGCAGCTGTTCCAGGGATAGTGTGCCACTGTGACTATCATTGGGGCCACTATTGTACACATGTCTGACCCTGACCACCCCTGACACATGCAGTGGTGGGCGGACACTCATTTATATGGTGGTTACCTGTGTAGGTGATCTGGACTGTGGTATGATACTCCAGATGTGACACTGGTGTTCACTCCGTGCCTTTGTCACCAGGCACCAGTTGCAATACATCTGTACACATGTGCCTCACTCCAGCTCTGTATACATCTCTCACTCTCTCTCTATACATATATCTATGTATTAAGATATGTCTATATGTCTATTTCTATATACATGTACATATGTGTGTATACATTTGCACATCTATATATATTGATGTACATATTCTGCTGTAGATGTGGGGGGGGCACAGAGGGGTGTGGGCGACGGGGGGGGGGCAGGCTGTGTTGCAGGTCAGCATATACAATCATACCTGTAGGTGGTCAGATCAGTCTGTCTATGTATATGTATCTACATATTTCTATCTCTGCATGTGTGCATTACATAGATATGTCGCTACAATATTCTATCAGCATCTGTCTATGTGGTCCTACATCTCTCTCTCTCTATGTATGTATACATATATGGATATCATATGTATATATATACATATAAGATATCTACACATACATATGTTGACATAACTATATAGCCATATGTTGGACAGGTATGTCAGCATATATGTCTACCTTACTGTATACACACACTAACATACTGCTAAACATACATAGCTCTGTAATCTAATTAGTACATGGCAGTACAACCTACAATCAAACGACATATATATGTGCACATAGATGCTCACACATACAACTGTATGTACAGCCTTCACTGATAGGTGCTGTATATCCCCTGCCCATTACACATCTTCATATACATATGGATACAGCCCAATAACACATATGGAGGGTTCACAGTATGTACACCTTGATAGTATTACTTTACAGTACCTGTGTTTGTCACAGCTGTGTCTGCGAATGTCTGTCTCTGTCCTGCTGCTCCGATTCACTGTTGCAGCTTCCAGGTAGCTGTTGCTGGGATTGCTGTCTGTCTGCTTAGTTGCAGTCTAGTTCTGGGTGTGGTTCTCCCTCTCTCTCTCTCTCTCTCTCTCTCTCTCTCTGTCTCTCTGTCTCTCTCTCTCTGTCTCTCTCCAGGTGCAATGTAATTATTGCATGCGTGGACATGGAATACAGCAGACTTTTGTAGGTATCTGCATATGCCCATGTGATGGCCTCTGCACCAATTGTTAGCCAGCATTTGCTAATTGCATGCAGCCTGTTGTGTACTGATTGCAGTTCTCACTGTGATTTCAGAACTGTGCTATAAAAGGGTGTGTGAAATAGGCGTAGCCCTTTCAGATGTTAATGGCAGGGACCATGCTGTTATGCTGTGGACAACATTCTGTGAGTGTAAAGGTTGGTATCTCTAATTTTACTCGGTGGGTTGTGGGTTAACATTCCTCCATTCATTTCTCCAGTTTCCTGTAATGACTGTGTATGTACACTAACAACTACTACTATTGTTGATGTGTGCATGTGTGTGTGTGTGCTTTCCTTTCACCTTTGCTTGCACTCTGTTGCTACGTCTTCAATAGTTGCCCTTCACTGTCAGTACTGGTGTGCCTGCTAGGTGTCTTGACTGTTGTGTGCTGCTGTAGCTTTCCTATTTCCCATGTACATTCACACCCTGGAATGCTTGCTATATCTGCTAGGGTGTTACAGCATGCAGTGTGGTCTGGCCATGGTGTGGGCCTTGACATCTATTAGCATATGTGGGTATGCTGCTGAGCAGGCCCCAGAGGCTTTCAGGTTCACCAGTTATGTGCCTCATGGAATGGTACATATCAGTGGGGTGCACCCATTAATATGTCTGGTATGCTGCAGTTGTGACTGTGGGTTAGCATGAGCATAGGTATTACTACACTTTTTCTGCCATGCGAGTGGTGAATACTTTCTGGACCCCATAGTTACCATTGCATGTGTTACACCTTTCTGCCTACTGTTTGTACATTTCACATGGGGTCTGTGGGGCATCCCTGTAAGACATTCACTGTTGCTATGTCTAGGTTCTTAACTATTCAAATATGGTGGTGTTGGACCCGTCATGTGTACAGATATTTGCAGGCTGTCCACATGTCTGCCTCATAATTTGGTCATTATCTCATGCACACCTTTATCTGGCAGGTCAGTCTGGGCTCAAGTCAGGATATGGTGACAAACATTCAAGTTCCAGACTGCATACCCTTCCAAACATCCCACAAGGTGTAGACCCTGTTACTTTCTGAACTGTCTGCATTTGTTGTAACTTCATTTGTAATGTGTCCCTGGTTTTGGGCCTTTGCTCCACATATTTTATTACTTGGTCCGGATGTGTTCCTGTAAGAGGTTGTGGGGTATGGGCAGTGCTTATCCTGCTGTGAGTATGTGTGTGTCTTGCAAGGTGCTATGGTGACATTATTACCTACTAGCTTCCAACTAGCATGGCTGTTTCTGTTCACACACTACTATTATGGAAATCCACCAGTTTTGTTTGTGATTCTAAATGTCATGCTTTGTGTACTACACATCTATATTCCCTTTACATTCATTCCTACTGTTAAATGATATATTTACTTTAGCACAGTGTTGCTATGTAAGAGTCATGGCTTAGTGGTAAGTCATGCAGACTATAGTTGCCAAGGTCCTGGGTTCGGGACTCACAGTGGGATTTTATTTTTCTTTTGAACTGAGTACAGGACCTGTCAATCAAAGTGACTAAGGCACTTTTAAGCAGTTGTAACCGGGTTAGCGCTGGTTTGCGCGGAGCTCACGCATGCGCACTGGCGGTTAGCTCCAGCACAAGCGCACACCGCTTACAACCACTTAAACGTGCTTACTCTTGCACACCAGCTATTTTCTTTGAAAAAAGAAAACGGGGAGACAGGAAAGTGGTGAAAAGGGGTCACAAAGAGGGTAAGACAGTAGGGAAACAAGCTTGGGATGTGCAGGAGGGATGTAGGTAAGGCCCATAGCTGCCCATTTCTTCAGCAGCAACAGCTGTGCATATGTATGTAATTTGGTGTGACATTTGAAACCTTCCCCCCTGAGAGAGGTGTCAGGACAACAATAATACCTGTTGTACAGCCAATTGGAATTGATGGGTTCCATGTCCAGTAGACATGTGTGCGGAATGGGCAGCTATGTATGGGGCGTAATTCTTGTGGGTACAGAGTGCCCTTTTTTTTTTTTTTTTTCAGGTGAGAGTGGTATGTCAGGTGAAGGTAGTCGGTACAGCTGGGGAGGTAGGTTGGGTAGGTTAACAGACAAGACAAACAAGACGCATACAGGGGCGGTGTATGACACGTGTGGGGCTTACACAAATGACGGGGAGGTTGGGATGTCCAGAGCCCATGAGCCCACAGATGGCAACAGTGGAACTGATATCCCCACCCATAGGCAGTTGCCACTGTTCCTTCACTGCCCAGGACGGGGCTGTGCTGGGGGCTGTGTAGGCGGGGCAACGGGCAAGCCCGTTAGTTGCGCCACCCATGCCTCGAGCTGGCGTAGGGGCTCGAGGACAGAGTCCCGAATCTCCCTACGCACCACAGTCCGGACGCTACGGAGGGTGAGTGGTGGATCTCCCCCGGCCACACTTGCAGAGGGGCGAGCCCGTCCCCTGCAGCGCTTCCACCCGCAGGTGGCACAGGGCCACCGGAGGAGGGTCCGGACTCGGCACTAGTGCCAGGTGCACTCGCCAGCTGAGGTGGGAGAGGTGGGTCCGCCGGAACCCGCCTTCCCTGTCGTTCTATGTTTTGCATTATGTCATAACAGTTTGGGTTAGTGACATATAAAAACCATTCACAGTTAGTTTTAACAGCATGCATTAGTATTCCCATTAACCACACACCCAGTTATTCACACCACTGAACAGCGTGCATAGCACATGCATAATTTCAACAGTAATACACAGTCCAACAACATGCAGGGTTGGTTGATGGCAACAGGCCATCAGGTGTGGATGTATGAACAGGGCGGATGCATCAACAGACATGCAAATATATATGACCCAACAGGACAGATGTCCAGGGGTGGTAATTGTGATTGCACATACCATTTTCCGTGGAATGGGTTATAGATGGTTAGAGGTGGGGTAAATCAGACATATTATTAACACCTTCGAATACAACCACATATGCTGTACATTTATAATAGCTACAGTTATATACACACTACTGTTCTGACTACAGTGTCCTATTTGTTAACTACTTAACCTTGCAGATGGGACTGTTACTGCAACATAAGTCTACATTTTATTGCTGTTCATACACAAGTCATATCGAAATTTGTGCAGATACATCTCCTATTAACTGTTCTTTCTATAACTGTAGACAGGTGTGGATGTTTGGGATATCAGACAGTCATCCTATCTGCATATTTCAGACTGGGAGCAGCATATCCAGATTTTGGTGTACACATTCCACATGCAGCAACACTTTGAACAGATGTTTCTGTTTGGTTTTGGGTCTCACATGCATTTAATTATGTCCTGACTGCAGTATACTTTATTCAGGGGTTATTACTACTGTAGTGCTGTATTCCTGACACTTTCTCACACTCTCTCACTTGCTTT
Source organism: Protopterus annectens (assembly GCF_019279795.1). NCBI lineage: Eukaryota > Metazoa > Chordata > Ceratodontiformes > Protopteridae > Protopterus > Protopterus annectens. The sequence goes on along the minus strand of NC_056731.1, from coordinate 1,820,454,588 downwards.
CATGTTACTATTCAGACTGGTACTTCTAGGCTTTGTTGACATGTTTTAACAGAAATTATTGCAGTTATTTCCAGCACTCTCACTTCTGTCATGTTTCAGTATTTCCACATGTATTCATCTCACACAGGTGGATTCATCCTCTTCTGCAGCTATACTTTACCTGCTGCTGCTGTTTGTGTACTATTTTCTTACAGGCAGGGCAGTTTTATTTACAAATATGTGTTGGACAGTCTCATGATTAGTTTCATCTTACAGGCTGGGAACTGTTGTAATCAGGCAATACTTGCATAAACTTTCACACTCTGTGAGTTGCAGATTTAATTCCTTCCTGGCTACACTGCACTCTTATGCTAACTGTCATACATTTATACATCTTTACAGTTACTAGTTGTGGATTACTGACCTGCCTGGTGGCGCAACCGCACCAGCCTATCAGCATAGGCTCTGCGGTTCGCAGAACGGACACCTGCAGCTGTAATATAAATGAAGTAATATTGGAATACACATCTCCATGATTTCAGGTAGTTTAACTTTCTACAAACATAATTAATTTATACTTACTCAGTGGTGGGGCGTTGGGTGATTGCCGGGCCTCCTGGATCCAACGGTTCAGTTGGTCCTGCTTACGTCTCTTCAGGTCCGCATGGTGGTGACGGACCTGCTCACCTGTCCTAGGAATTCCTGTGGCACTGGTGAGTTCATGAGCCAACTGGTCCCATGCCTCAGCCTTGTACGCTCCCCAAAGGACCTGGCCCTGCATGAGTTGGGCCTCATGGTTATGGACTAGGAGCCAGGCCATGTACCTGGACTCCTCAACACCCCACCTCTGCGCCCGGAAGCGACTACCCTCACCTACACCTGACATTCTAACTGCAGGTCTGTTCTACAATCGTTTATGCTGTGTATTCCCGCCTATGGGGCTTATATAGTCCGTTTTTCCCGCACATATCTGTGATTGGCCAGTTTGGAATTGTATCAACTTCAGTAAACCTGCATTGTCATGCTGTGGTTTGTATTCATTCCTATATATGAGCTGATATTGCATTTCTATGACCTGCTGTCATGGCTTAGTGGTTCTGTACCTTGACTTTGGTGTATAGTATCCTGGGTTCGAACCTGGCCACTGCTTTTTATTTTTCAGGACTGTCTAGACATGTTGAGGGGTGTGTCTGTGTAAAGGCATTTTGGATACGGCTTGCTCATCGTTGCTCGTCGGTTAGCTCGTTTGCGCGGTGCGCAGCTCCGCGCAAACGGGGTACGCCGGTTTAACACTGATTTGGCTATTGGCACGCATATGCCGCTTAGCGCAATTAGGGGCACATATATTTAGCGTGGTAAACCAGTGCTCGGCTACAGGCACTCATTTTGCACCAGTTAAACCTATGCTTATCTACGGGCACATCATCTCACTCTGTTGAACTGTAGCTCAGCTATGGGCATATAAGGCAGTTTATATTCATTTCTTGGCTCACATTTATTCAATATAAATAGGCTATTACATTGCATTTTACATATATTCTGGTTTTATGTGTACATATATGTGTCAGAGACTTGTTTCATGCTTATTTTGAGAAAAAAAAAAATGCGTTGTGGGGGCTCGAACCATGGATGCCTACTCTGCAGACGGCATCTCTACCGCTTCGCTATAGCTTTCTGGCTTATTTTGCACATGTAGTTCTTATCTGCTTTCACACTGACTGCTAACTGTAGCTGCGCTACGGGCACGCACTGCGCGCACTCACAGTTAAACATCTTTATGATTTAAAAAAATATTAAATGTACATTGATATTTCTTTTATGTTTAATAGTCTGTAGGGGCATGTGTTGTGTTGTGTTTATTCACATTTCCGTGGACTCTGTTGTGGGTGTGTACTTTGGACACTTTTAGACTTCTGGGGGCGTGTCCGCTTGCAGGGCTCAGCCTACGGACACGCCCCCTACTGTCTTACACGGCCGTGTTCGACTTGGGTGTGATTCAGCATGCTCTCATGAATATGCAGAGCATGCTGACATCACTCAGTTTAACTGCAGCCTCCGTGTAAGAGTTATAACTCTTACACGGAGGCTTCGTGAATCCTGGGGTTTATCTTTGTTGATTCTTTAAGGAATTTGGAATACTATTTAGTTTTAGAATCAGATCTTTGTTTCTTTTTCCTTACATCAGATAAAGTATTTTTTTTTCTGGAGATCTTTTCAAGTTGGTGGAAACAGTACAGTCCATTTCTTCAGGAATTGTGATGATATTATTATTCTTGATGAAGGTAAAAGCTTCTTCAGTGTTGTTAAAGGTTCTCAAGTCATTTGAATAGAAAATTCTGATTCTAGCAGGATATACCATCTGCACTTTTATTTTATTTTGTATGAGAAGTTTCACTAATGGCCAGTTTTTTTCCTTATTTCTAACACTTTTTGCAGAATAATCATTGTCAAATCTGATCTGGCTCTTTTTATATGTTATGGGACTTTTTCTCCAGGCTGTTTCTAAAATGAGCTTTTTATCCAAGAAGGACAGGAACTTGACCTCAGTTGATCTTGGTGGTGCATTAGGTGAAGAGGGTATAGATTTTCCTATGGCTCTGTGAGCTCTTTCTATTCCATTTGATAATCCCTCTTTTAAATCAAGCACTTCAAGATGCCAGGAATTCAAAAAGGTGATGATGTCTACTCCCTCAGTTTTTTCTGGAAGACCAAATATTCTTATATTAGTTCTCCTCTCCCTATTCTCTAAATCATTCACTTTATTAAGTAGCCAGTTATTTTGGTGAAGTAAGAATTCTGTCTGATTTTCCTCTTCTTTGAGTCTCCCATCTATGTCATTTAGTGATGTCTCCATATCAAGTAATTTACTTCGTTGTTGCTGCGGTATTTCTTTTAGTACATTTGTTTGCTTTTGGCAGTTTTCCTTGAAACTTTCCAAGTTATCAGTGAATCTATTCCTTTTCAACGACAGTTCATGTAATGTGGAAGACATCAGTTGTATCTCCTTCTTCAAAGTGGTTTCTGAGTGAGAATTCTTTAAACTGGCCATTACCAAACAGCTGTGTTGTTCTCCAGAATATTTTTGACAGGAAAAATCTCAATAATATTTCTTGAAATTTGGTAGAGTTGTAGTTCTTAAGTTCCTTAATTTTTTTTCTATTTCTAATTAATGAAAATAACGTTTCCCCTGTTTTCTAGTACTGTTTTGCGGAGCTCTAAAAATGCTGCTTATCTGTTTGCCATCTAGGCTCCGCCCCACCCTTTGTTTTCTTGACTTGGTTAACTATCTAGGCAAGTTCATTCCAGATTTTAGCCAACTTTTATCACCTCTAAGAGAGCTGATATACAAAGATGTAACCTGGTCCTGGTCAAAATAACACCAAAGAGCATTTGATGCCCTGAAACAGAGAATTACCATTCCACCTACTTTAAGATACTATGATGTTCACAAACCAGCAACTCTTTCTTGTGATGCTTTAAAGTTTGGTCTTGGTGCAGTCATTCTTCAAAAGGGTAGACCAATAGCCTCCTTTATCCAGATCACCTAGAAACAACACTGAACAGCATGAAAATGAGAAACTTGATTTTGAAATCATGGAAGTGAGAAATGTTCTTCCACATGTCTTGATGAGCTTAGAACTCATACAGTTTCAGATCCAGAAGCTCAACCACTTTAACAGTTGAGAATGGCCATCAAAGCAATCTTGTCTACCACTAGATATGCAACAATATTTCCCTACAGAGATTAGAGTTTGTCTGACAATGGTATCATCATGAAAGGTCCAAAAGTGATTGTTCCAAAATCCTTGCAACAAGAGTATATTAACATCTTGTATTGTGGCTACACAGGAACTGATTCTACCATAAGAAGGGTGAGAGGACTAGTATGTTGGCCTTCTATGTCAAGAGACATTGAGAGAGTACTTTCATCTTGTTCTGTTTGTAACAGTACTAAACAGGATCAACAGAAAGAACCACTTCATCTAAACCAGATTCCTGAACTACCTTGGTCAATAGTAGCTACAGATATTTTCGAATGGAATGGTCAACAATACTTAGTATTAGTAGACTTTTATTCAAATTGGTTTGAGATTGACCTACTTCCTAATCTCATGTCCAGTACTGTCATTACTAAGTTGATGAGACATTTTTCTGTCCATGGTAGACCGCACAAAGTTATTTCTGACAATGGTGCACAATTTACAAGTCAGCAGTTGAAGGTATTTGTTGAAGAGTGCTACTTTATTCATGTTACAAATAGTCCTGAGTATCCACAGTCAAATGGTTTGGCAGAATGTGCAATTCAAAGTGCAAAACAGTTGTTAGTGAAGTCAAATGAGATAATACCGATGTTTTTATAAATCTCCTAAATCTCAGAAACATTCATCATGATAATCATCTTAGTTTGCCTACCCAGAGATTTCTGTTGAGACAAATCAGAGCCACACTATCAATCAGTAGCAATTTGTTGGTTCCATGTGCTAAGAACAACAAAGCAGTGAAAGCTCAACTCTTGAAAAAGCATTTGCCCCAGAAGTCCTATTGTGAAAAGATCAGCAAACCACTCAATCCATTACAAGAAGGGGAGATAATGAGGATGCAGACAGCAAAAGGTTTTGATCGGATTGAAGTCATGAAAAGTTTATGTCCAGAGCCACATTGTGGAATCACAAAAAGTAGAATTTAGACTAAACTGGAAACATTTAGTACCAGTGTCCAAGCCAGTATTGCAGCATTTTGCCTGTGATAAAGACTCTAGTTCTCAGAGTGATTTATCCAAATTTCCAGTTTTAGAGGACATCCCAGCAAATATCCCTGTACCTAAAAATATCCTGGAAAGTAATCATTCACCATTGACTGTCCCTGTTGCTAAACCCAGTTCTAACTGTTACATTACAAAATCAGGTCGCATTTCTAGACCTTGTTCCAGCTAAACAGCAACTTGGACATGAATGTTGTTTTCTTCATTATTGTCTGTATAATTTGCATGCCTATTCAAATGTCATTAATATTGCAAGACAGCTCAGTAAAGAAGGAGGATGTAGATCAGAGTATGTATGTACCTTTAAGAAGCTTTCCATTGAGGTAGCACGTGTATGTAAATACTGAGCATGTGCAACCAAGACTGCCATTTTGTAGTGAACTGAAGAGGTGTAAGTATGTTTGTATGTGTAGTAGCCAGTCATTTAGTTAGTTTGCTTATATTTTATGTTGTTGCTATCAATCCTGGTGGGTTTGTATGCAATAAAGTATATAAACGAACACCCGAGCCTCTTCATCTTAACTAGCCATACAAGATGAGGAATACTCAGCGTGCTTTCAGCGTACTTTCTGAAATCACCTCCACAGCTGGGTCACTGATGTGAAGCTTCTATGAACTTTACAGAATCTGTCCCTCTGTGTAACTAGCAATGCCTTGTATCAAGCCCTTTATAACCTTCTAATATTGCTACATTAGATTAGCATCTTAATTATTGTTACCTTCACAAGTAATAATAATAAAGCATGAAAATCACCATAACCAAACATTGTATGTATTAATGACTGCTAACAATTAACTACAAACCTCTAGTATTATACTAGAAACCACTTTGCATTACCTAAAGTCAATAGTAATAAAAACTAATGTAAGCAATCTACTTGAAGTTCCCAGAGTCTGAATTGGTCTACAGACTTACATAGTTCAACAACATTTTTATTCTTGTATATGATTAGTATAATTCTATTGTGAAAGAAAATGTCTAATCCTTTCCCAACAATCTGTCAAGATATGTTTCAAAATTTATCTTTTTGTAAGAGTTCTTTTGCTACAATTCATTGAAAGCAGATAGTGTTTCATTGCACATGACAGTATCGCTATCTGTGTGAAAGAGAGGTATTTGTTTTTTTAACAATTTTCGTTTGTCCCGTGTTTGCTCATGTAGTTGATTTCACTAAGAAGGGTGTAAGGGTAAAGTTTCCTACTTGGGGGTGCAGGGTGGCTACTCTCCTGCAAAAATATTTTTTTTTGTTTTGTCTTTTTCAGCTAACTTTTTTTGAGGCACAAAAATCAACAAAAAATTGCTTATCACTATGTTCTATAACTACATTAAGTGGAGGCTATGGGTAAAACTTTTTTATATTCCAGTAAGTGAAAAAATCCTCTATACTATAATTTAAGCTTCATATTCTATTGTATATATGGAGGCCAATCCCTCATATCTATGTAGTGCACAGAGCACTCAGATTACATTCTGATATTGGGAAAAAAGATAAACCTTTTATGTGATTCAGTAGAATGATTCCCAATCACAACAGTGGTTGGGAAATTGGGAGATGACTGGTGTACCCACCAGCACCATTACACTCATTTGGCATGGTAGAAAATAACAATGGATAATACTGTCAAGAAAAGAACTGCAGCAGACGGTACACCAGCTTTCTTTCTGCCTATTGTCCATGCCTCACTTAGATTTGTCTTATATCTTTACTCTAGTCCTCATCTTTCAATCTGTATCTCTCTCTGTCTTTCTCTCTCTCTCTCTCTCTCTATATATATATATATATATATATATATATACTGTATCTACATATATATATATATATATATATATATATGTGTGTGTGTGTGTGTGTGTGTGTGTGTGTGTTTGTGTGTGGATCTCTCTAGCTAAATATCCATCTATCTATCTATCTATCTATCTATCTATCTATCTATCTATATGATTCTGGTAAAGCACTAAGAATTATAGTCAACAATGCCAGAGAAAAGTTTTACACCTCTTATTGTTCAAAAATCCATATCAATGCAAAACCTGTTCTATTAACTTTTTTAAATTAATTACAGCAATATTTATAAACTGTCCCCAATTTTGATCTTTTGTCCCCCCAAATTCTTAAGCAAATGAGAGATGCAGTGATGTCTGTTTGACAGAACTCACTAAGTACTGCCTTTCAAGGATGATAAAGCACTTTGTATTTTTTCCTGTAAATGCTTGTACAAGGAGCCATCAAAGGTCTCCAATCATAACTCTTAGTTATGGGTTCTCAACATGGACATCAAGATTCACCTCGAGGGTGGCATGTCTCCTCTACAGGTGATCAGGCTAAAATTCCTCAAACTTCAGTTGACCACAGGAAAAAAAAAACACTGAAAATTATGACTTAAAATCCTGTTTTCTATGGCAAATTATTCCCAGGGTGATTTCTGAGTGTGGGCTGGCAATGATTCACTTCTTTTGGAAGATTTCTCCCTTCTTTGAGTTGATGCAATTGTGGCATTGGTTTATATATCTATCTATATCTATTTGTCTATTTATATAGATAGATATCTACACCTATATATAAATTTGGGTGGTGTGGGAGAACTTGCCCCCCTTCAAAAAAAAAAATATTTTTTTTCTATTCTTCTGTTTCAGACATTATCTTTTAGCATTTTGAGCTGCCAGCATTGTGGAAGTCTTGGGTGGCGTAAGCCATGGAACCTTGCTAGCTAGGCTTATGTAGGCCCTTGGTCTGATAGCCTAGTACCTACCTATGAACCTATGAACCTATGTATAGTAGAATCTCTTGGCATCCATATCTAGTACACAGTGGGATGCAATCTAAGACACAGTTATAATCCTCTATATTGTATAAACTTTGATGCTCTCTGTTATTTAGCAGTTTTATGTAGAATGGTATCATATACATGAATTGTAAAATGTATATGGATCGTTTTGATTCAACTAAGTGGTTTAACTAGTAACTCCAAGAGAGTATCCCTCTCACAGGAATCATTATTTCAGACAAGTGCTCAACTGCCTAGTGAAATTATTATGTTATTATCAATGACTACATTGCTGGATTCTCCTTCCAAACCATACCATAGTACTAGATACTCATTATACTGGTACTAAGAATGTGCTGATTGTTGCCAATGCCTATAAACACCAACACACAGGAATGTTGTCTATGGCCATTTCTCTGCAAGGTATTAAACACATTCTGATTATAATAGAGCTGAATACTGTAAATCCACTGGCTGAATTTATGCTACAACTAATTTGAGAAGACCAGCTGGACGAATAAGTCAATAAGTTATACGTATAAAGGAACGGTTACACTATGCTTATTCTCCAGTTTTAGAATTATATTAAATCCAATAGTCTACATTTTTAGTGAATTGTATGTTCTTCCTGGCTACAGGATTTCACAGCTGTAATTACATTTTTCCTTTACATTGCTGTTCATGTAATATATAATTACCAGCTTCACCTCTCACTATTGATTTGTATATTTACTCATTTGCAGAGAAATTAGAAACAATTTGGTTCTTAGAACTATCACACCAGCCTGCAATCAAATGAAATAGTCTTTGGTTTTTAGAACTATCATACCAGCCTGCAATCAAATGAAATTGTCTGTAATGATTATATGAGGATCAGTCAACGTTACTTAGCTGAGAAATAAAAACATTCACCAAAACATGTCAAACAACCATTATATTGTACACACAAAACATCAACACTCAGTACTTTGCAAAAGGAAACAAGTTTCCTTTTCTGATACATTATCCAAAACCTGACCACATTCAGCTCAAATTTGTCTCAATAATGGTAGTATGTTATGCAAACCTTTTTTTTTAATTTAAGATGCATTTTAGGGTCAAGGGCAGGGTTCGAGTTAGTAATACATGCTAAACCTAAACCCAACCCTCCCTAGAATGTACATCTTAAATTTCAAAAAAACTTCTCATAACACTACCACTACACAGGACAGCCCAGACACTCACCACATGCATACGTACACACACATACACACAAACAAACACACACACACACACGCACACACGCACACACACACACACACACACACACACACACACACACACACACACACACACACACACACACACACACACACACACACACTAGATCTATCTCCTAACCTAACCCTATAGTTAAAGTACAGCTGTGTAAGTTGAACTTACCATAACAGTAGATGTTCAAATGATCACTGCTGCAGTAGCCTCAGGTATATGGGTTATGTCCTGCCAAGGATATAACAGCCAGTGAACTTTCAAATATTCAGGGCACCTTTCACACACCCAAATTATCAAGCAGCTCAAGCTGAGCTGACTAAAACATGAATTTGGGGATGAAGCCCTTCAGATATTTCCTGCCAAAAGATAGAGGGAGGCCTAGCCATGAAAAAGCAAGTCTGTGAATAACAAAAAATAAATGTCCACAAAATGGCATAAATAGCACACCCAAATCAAGGGAGATGGAAGAAGAGAGCAGCTAATGCAACAGTGATCATTCAAACATCTACTGTTATGGTAAGTTCATCTTACACAACTCTACTCTTTTCTTCTTATTGATCACTGCTGAAATAGGCTTAGCTATATGGGCAGATTACCAAAGCTAAACGTAGTTGGAAGATGGAAGGAAAAGGATCCAGGAGCCCGTAGAAAATGGTCCTAGCAAAGCATGGTCTAGACCTAGAAAAGGAATCCAGCTTATAGTACTTTGTAAACGTATGTACAGAGGACCAAGTTGCAGCTTCTAGTATACTTGTAAAATACAATCTTTTCCAGAAAGTCAAGGTCTTTGTAGAGTGGGCCTTGACTCTGCCTAGAATAGATTTATCATGGTGAGTATAACAGAAGGTCATCTTAGACAACCATTTGAAAATGGTCTGTTCTGTCACTAGTTGTTCCTTCTTCTTATGATCTGATGATCTGAAAGTACCTGAGTTGTCTGTGGACATTCAAGGTATAGAGTATTCTTTCTCATTCATTGTTAGGTTCAGGAAAGAAAACAGGGAGATGGATAGTTTGGCTTAAAGTAACTTTGGATACCACTTTAGGCATAAAAGGATTAATTCTCAAAGAAACCTTGTCCTTGAAGAAAATAAGGTAGGGTTTACTCGCCATAAGAACTTGCAACTCAGATACCCATCTTGCAGAAATCAGAATAATTAATAAGACTGTTTTTTTTTTATGTTAAGAACCTCAATTCAGCTAGATTAGCTGATTCAAATGGAGCAAGTGTTAGTTTCTCCAACACAAAATTAAGATCTCAAGGAGGAGCCATCAATTTACTTGGAGGCCTCATGTGCAAAACCCTTTTCAAGAACATTTTGACATGTAACTGCCTTGAAAGAAGAGGCAACATGGGCAGACAAGCTGAAATGGCCAATAAAGTAACCTTGACAGAAAAATAAGAAAGGCCATAGGTTAGTAAATAACACAAATTTTGTAATGATAGAGAACAACTAGCCTTGAATAGGTGCTGGTTATGTTGTTGGCACCAAGTAGAAAACCTTTTCTATTTACTAATATATGACTTTTTATTAGCAGACTTTCTTGTCTCTATTAGTACCTGCTGCACATCCTCAGAAAACAATTGCCTAAAAGGAATTATGACCCTATCATCCAGGCAGTCAGCTGAACATGATTGATATTTGGGTGTATTAAACACCCCTGTTCTTGTGTGAGTAGATCTATTCTGTGAGGAAGCTTATGGTAATTGCCCTTGGCCATTTCCAAAAGAAGAGAGAACTATGGTTGCCTGCGCCAGAAGAGAGTCACAATAATGATCTTGGGGGGGAATCCTTCTGAATCTTCAGATGTATATTGGATATTAGTGGAAAGAGTGGAAAGTATACAGGGACATTCCTTTCCAAAGAGAAGAAAAGGCATCTGTCTTCCAGGCCTTCTTGCATGGAGTCCTGGCACATAATCATGCCAGTTGATTGTTCAGAGAGGAGGCAAAGAGGTCTACTTGAGGAACTCTCCACATATCATCAAATCTTGGAAGACCTCTGGATCTAGTTTCTATTCATGAGGGTCTGCCCTGGTCCTGCTCAGCTTGTCTGCTACAGTTTTACTCTGACAGAATGTAGGATTTCTGTAGAGTGAAACTGTGCTGTGAAGCTATATCCCAAACTAACATGGGTAGTCTGTAAAGGGGGTACGACCTGGTTCCCCCCTTGTTTGTTGATGAAGTACATTGCTGTGGTATTGTCTTTAACCACTTGAATTTCAGAGAATTGAATGTCTTGATCAAGGCAAGCATCTCCTTTAAATGTATATGCTTGCATCTGACCTTGGCATCCCACACCCCACTACACTTTTATCTCTCCTGAAACTGCTACCTAAGCAAATGTTGAAGCATCTGTGTGAAGGGCTGTTTTGGAGCAGGAAGAGGGAAGGGGAGAGCTTGGCGTAAGGATATCTGTTGTCTCCACTAAGTGATCTTTCTTCTGACAATCCCAAGTACTGAGATCTGAAAAGATAAAGGAGAAGATAATGGGTGTTGATGCTGGGACCAAAGATTTTCAGGTACTACTGTATCTTTCTCATGTTGAATCTTGCCAGGGTTATCATGAGACTCAAAATCCTGAGGTATTCCCTTGCAGTGACCAAAGTCTGAGTGGAAAACCTTAGACATAGATTTAAATAAATATCAAATTTTCCCTGTGGGAGAAAAGCTCTTTGAAATGAGGTGTCTAGTTGACATCTCAGGAACACAATCCTGTGTGAGAGATCAAGAAAGACCTTTGAATGTTCTCTCAGAATCCCAGCTTGTGTAAGAGATCTCTCACCTAAGAAAGAGATTCCTGACATTTTGAAAAAGGCTCTGCAAAGATAAGCAAGTCGTCTAAATATGGAAAAATGTGGATAGTCTACAATGAACTATAACTGGAGTGAGACACTTTGTGAATACTCTTGGTGCAGTGGATAGTACAACAGGTAAGGCAGAAAACTGATAATGTGATCGAGACACACAAACCCTTAAGAAACACCTGAAGTCCTGATGAATAGGAACATGATAAGCTTATCTTTTAAGTCTAGTGTTACCAAAAAACTTGAAAGAGGATGAGGCAGCAGGTTCTGAAAGGACATCGGTTTGAATTTGAATGCTATCACAAACAGGAAAGAATGATCCATAACTGGTTTCCAAGCATAGTCTTTCTTTGGGAGCAGGAACATCCTTGAATGTTCATTGAGTGGCATTTCCTTGCTTTTGGGAGGTTTGAGACTTCTTCTGGCACCTCCTTGACACTTCTTCTTAAACTTCTGTTTACCTGAATTATGTTGAGACTGTTTATTCTTTCTTTTTTTTTGCCCAGAATTAGATGAGGAAAAAGAGAATCCCTTGAACAATTTGGAAAAGGAGGGCTAAAAAATCTTTGAGATTCCCTGGATCAGCTTGCCCTTTCATTACATATTTTGTTCACCTGTGCAGCAGAAGGGCTGAACACCAAATCTCTATCCAAGGGAGAATTTAAAATCTCATTTTTACTTCATCTGGGATGTTCTGAGAATGTAGCCAAGCAAACCACCTTAAAACTGTAGCAGTGGCCTTAGCCCTGGAAGAAATATCAACAGAGTCATATACACACTGCAAACAATGAGTAGTGACCCATGCCACAGAAGAAACTAAGTTACTTAAACCAGATTTTTCTTCACAGAAAAAACTGTAGATTAAACATTCCCCATATTTTCACAATATGTCAGAATAAAGTTTAATATATGAGCCTAACAATTTAAAATCCTGAAATTCAAAGTTGCAGAAATACACACTTTTTGCTATACCTTTCAATAATGTTCCCATTGTTATTAGAAAGAGCAGGATTGGAATTAGCTAAGTGCTTAGCAGTAGATGAGTCAACTAAGGCTATAGCTTCTAGATCAAGTTTGGGAATAGTGTATAATAATTTAAAAGACTGAGGACCTTTTTATATCATATCTGCCTTTTTAAGGACAGCTGGCTGACTATCAAGAAAATTGCAGGCAGTAAGACACGCACCCTGTAAAACAGGCAGAACAGGCTAGGAGGAATGGGCATAGGTTCTGGGAAAATCCTTATGTAAAAGCTTATAGTATTTTTGAGGGACTGAGAAACCTCAATGTTCTCCCACTGAAAACACTGGAACATTCTAGCAATAGTGTCAGAGAAAGAGAACCCCCCCCACAAGGAGAATTTGAACTCTCATATGAGTCTGAATCAGAAATCTAAATACAAAACCCTGAATCCGTCCATGCAGCTTCCTGTCCAGATTCAGAATCTTGATTATCTTCATGAAAGGAGACATCCATCTTTCTTTTACCAGAAACTACTCTACAAGAAGGATCAATAGCCTGAATAAAATCTGGAGCCAGTCCCAGTAAACTACTCCTGTCAAAAGAAATTTGAGGAGGAGCAGATATATGCTTGGTTCTATTTCTTTTCAATGAGAAAAATGGGGCCAACCATGTTTCTAATGGCAGCTGCAGCTTACCCAGGGGTGGGCACAGCATTCTGATGCAACAGGGTAACTTTCCCTGTTCCCTCTCCCAGAAACAACAAGACTGGTTCTCCCTTACCCTCTGAGGGGACCCCATAGTCACAGAGGATATGTCTAACCCCTGGTCCATAGTGGTGTAGGGTGCTATACCAGAGTGATCTGGGAAAAAGATTAGTGGTCTGAGGTACAACAAATGACCACAGCAGAGTCATCCACCTGTGGCTGAGGCAAGTTGTTAGCCTGCTGTGGTGGCAAAGGGTGTTTAACCAATATTTTCTTTTTTTGAATGGAAAAAGTGCCAGCTGTGGGACTGACAGTCATCCCTCTCAAATGTACAGATTTTCGCAGAATGAAAAACATTTTTGCCTCATATTTTTTGTCCATTTTTCATAAAATTGTGGTTTTCTGGCAAATTAGAGGCAAATCATTAAATATTAAAGTTAGAAAATAATGACAGAGATCTGAGTTTCAGACTTCAAACCCTTCAGAAAATTCATGCTAATGCAAAACCTGTTCTGTTATTTTATCAATTTTCTAAGTTTGTAAGGGCAATATTTAAAATTTGTCCCTATTTTTGGGGCTTTGCCCCTCTTTTATGTATGGCTTTGTCCAGATTTCTTGCTCTAAGAGGTTGAGAGGTATGCTGACAATATGTTTCATGGTCAAATATTCTATCCTGGGGAAAACAAATAACAATGCCAGTAAAAGTATCAGTCCACAAAATGTATTACTATTATTTTTTTTGACAAAAAAAAACACAGTAAAAAGCTCTTTCAAACACTATGTCAACTCCATAATGTTAAAAATAAAAACAATTTCTCCACAGAAAATATTTTACTTGTTAGATAACACTACTTTTAAACTGACAGAAACAATGTGTTCCATTTAAAAGTACATTACAGTCTCGAGACAATCCATTAAAACACAACAATCTTAGTTTTAAAATAACTTTCCTACAGAAGAAAGTAACAAAATATTAGTAAAAAAATAACAAAATGATAGTTTTTATTTCCCCAAATGGAACTTATCTGTCCAGCTAAGGTAGGCTGACCTTCAATCCTCCAAAGCATCAAAGGAGCATACCTTTTGGTGGCAGTAAAGCTCTGAATGGCTTTGCATCCATACTTGCCTTTTCATCTTGTCATCTCAAGCTGCTTGATAATTTGGGCACGTAGAAGGTGCCCTGAAGGTTTCAGATAGCTGCCAGTTGCATTCTTGCACTGTTCCTGGCAGTGATACATCTACTTCCCAACAACAGCCATGGAATGCAGAAATGTCATGTAACATTTCTATACCATTGCCAATTTCCTGTGTCCTTAGTGCAATTGACATCACCCATATTGTCGCTCATCTTGTGTATCTCAATAAGACAATGAGGCTGGTGTTCATTTACATAGTTTATTACACACAAACACATCAGGATGGGGAATGGTAATATTAAACTTAATTCTAACTGACTGACTACTACACACATGCATGCTTACACCTCCACTGCTCGCTACAAAATGACACTCTTGCTTACACTTGCTCAGTACTTATATGCACAGGTTCACTGACTGGAATAGGTCTTAAAGGAACATACACACTCTGATCTACACATATGACAATCAAAACCCCAGTAGTACCCAATGACAAATGGTACATCAGTAGAAAGGGTTGGCCATCGCTCAATTGTCAGGTGGTAGGCTTTGCAGCTGGTCTCATTACTAATATCATGGCAACATACCCCAGTAATGTGCATGATGCAGCAATTCCGAGGGAAAGTGCTCTGAGAGTTGCATTCCAACATGGAGAAATACCGGAGGTGCTCCTAATAGATAAGTACATGACCACTGCTATACTGTATGCAGTACCCAAATATTGTAATAGTAAGGAAGATGACCAGATATTCCTTCACATCCCCCTAAAAACAGGTCACTCTGGTTATCCATTGGAACATTGGCTGATTATGCCATACAGAGCCCCATCAACACCTGTCAAGGATACATACAACAGATCACACACTGTGACATGAAACACCATCACTTGGTGTGCTAAAAGCAAGATTCAGGTGTCTAGACACACCAGGTATGCACTCCAATATACACCAGGAAAGATATCATAGATGGTCACTGTGTGTGCCATGCTACACAATATGATAACATCAAAATGCCTGCCAACAGCAGGTGTGGGTGAACTACCCCAAGAACATCAGATGTCAGATGTGGAGCTATCATAGCTGTCACAGGATGATCAGGAGAATACAGGGGTGAGATGAAATAGGCATAGGTGACAGAGCATGTGGCTATATTTCCTAGCTCAGGCAACACAGCATCTGACAAACACCTTTGAGTCCTGACAAGCCACATGTACTGAAGTACACAGACTAAAAAGTGATTTTCACACAGTGTTGCCCCACAACAGCAGCACAGAGCAAAACTAATGGAAAGAAACCATTAGTTGCCCACACCAAACATCATACATAACAGAAACGTGATTTACTTGTAATATCTTATATACACAACATAACAAGAAATACATCTGGATGTCTACTTCTATGTGTAAGGTACAGCTCCAAAAAGGACCACACTGGCATATGTGTGTCATGCAGAAGGTGTGCAAAACAAAAGGTGTTGTTATACAGGTAAGATATCATACTGATAACAAGCATGTGGAGCTGTACAATATAGGCAGTACTACAATAAATCTAGGCTCATGCAGTGCATAGAGATATATCAGCACAAACATAACCTAAGTGCAGGGGTTGTACACTAACACTGATGCATCACACATGGGATAGTGATGTGTAACAGTGTTGTACAATACACTATATGACATACAGCAGCAGCATGAGTAATGACAAACACATCAAGTACCTGAAAAACTGAAACATATCTCAAACAAGTCTCACACCACATGCCTAACATGTAATGTCACACATAAGGCAATGCTATAATGCATATTTATTGCTGCAACATGATTTAGTTAGAGGCAAGAATATGTTCAATCATGCAAAGCATCAATGACAGGCAGTACACATCAGCCATGGAACATGCAGCAAGGTTTGGGATGCAGCAATATAGGAGTATATGTGTGTGGAATCAAGTAGCATGGGAATGCACACATGAGAAGTGCATGTCAGCTGGAAGATAATAAAGGGAAACTTGTTCACAGAAGTGCATTCAGTGCTGAGGGTGAGACATGTGCAGTTCCATACTGAAATGCCATAAGATGGGAGGCCAAGAACATTGTTATATCATCCAGGAGAGGCAATGCTGGCCCACCTCTAGTGGCATTCCATGCCGTCTTGTAGTGGAGATGTCTGTAGGCTGCATGGAGGATCATGTCAGAACAACATTGCTGACCCTCCCTTGATATGTTGTGTGCACCCACAGCACTGATTGTGTTTTTCAGCTCCAACCACACTTGCCATGTCCACACAGTAGTGCCCATCCATCCTTGTATGTTCAGGCCATGCTGGAGCAGTACCTCTATAATTATTTCATTTTCACGTGGTGAAAAACTCAACATCTGAAAAATAGAGTAATACACACAACTTAGATTTTATGTAGTGGTTCATATGTTGACATGTCAATTTTCAAAGCATATGCCAAATTATTGCCTTGCCTCTCATTTACAGTGCATTGCTATGCAAAACAATCTGTGTCATCTATATTACCATCATGTGCAGATGGTCAGAAAGAACATAAAGAACACATCTGAATAGCTGAGTCATATGCGTTAACATCATCAGCATACATGTGCACAGCTATCAATCTATTCCACATGTATAGATATATCATACATCCACATAACAGGCCACTCTAATACAATACACAGATAATTCCACTCTCATTTGCACATGTGACAACATGGTACACCTCCAAAAAATCACTCAGGAAGCTTTAACAGCCACCAAAATGCAGATTCATAACTCACAATTCCTGCTCAATGCAAAAAAGACCAGACTACTAATTTTTCCCCAAATTCCTCTCTCAGAAAAACAAAATGTAAAGTCCTCTCACTTGATAATACAGCCACTGAAGTCACTTCTTATAGCAAGTTATCAGGGGTGATAGTGGATGATAAACTTACATTCACCGTGTATTTGCAAAACTGCATAAGAAAAACTCATCAAAAACTAGTGATGCTTTACAGAGGCAAAAACTTTCCCACCGACGCAACTAAAGCTAGACATACCATAACTTATCTCTTCCCCACACTTCTTTATGGTGCTGCCATCCTTACTAACCTACAGGCTTCACAAAAAATAAAACTTGAACAATTCTATAACAAAGTTGCTAAATTTGCAGCAAATATCCCTTTCAGAACCCACCACTGTATAGCACTAAAAAGCTTAATTTGGTTAGAACTGCCTCATCAGCTAACATATACACAACTTCTTATCACCTATAAAATTATCCAGCATCCATCTGCCTGTCCAGCACTAAAAAACATATTCTACACAACTATGTTCCCAGTCGGTCATTGCGATCTAGTGACCAAAAACTCTTGCATGTCTACAAACCTATCAGATCTACTGGGCATTGTCTGTACTTATACAAGGTTGCTAAGGCCTGGAAATTCTTACCTATGCCCATCAGATCAATACCCTCCCTCCCATCTTCAAAACCACTCTGAAAGACTTCCTAGCTAAAATCTGGCTCTGTTCTTGCTCAAAACCAGGATAAACTATATCCCTAAATGTGAACAAGTACCTCTTCATTCCTTATACCTCCTTACACTCCCTTCTTCACTCACTTCCTTACTTCTATCAAATTCTCTTCCCTGACTTTATCTCATATTACCGTAAGCCTTTTTTCCCTCACTTCATATTGCAGTTCCTGTTTTAGACTAACTTACCTTTAATTTCTCTACAAACTGTCTAAAATTTCTCTAAATATTAATTGATTGCCATATAACTTGTATCAATTCTTAATCATTTTTTGTAGCAGATCTAACCACCCAGCAGTGTAAAACGTAGCTCTAGATGATTGTCACTGTTGAAGTGACACCCCGACCCCATGTGCAAAATTGGGAAAAGGGGGTGTGGATGGATGGATGTCTAATTTGTTATACTTATTTAAATTGAAGATGTTTGTGTTTTATTTTTAAAGATTGTAAAATTATTGTTCTTAAAATGTTTTGTAATAATTTGGAGTTTTTTTCCATGGCCCTCTGCTAAAAATGGGCTTCTACCCAGTCTGACTTTTTAGATAATCAAATGTCAATAAATAAATACATGTTGAGGTGGGATTTGAAGCCATATCAGTAGATACTATGACACATAAGGGACAAACACATAACCAATGTGCCATAACATCAATACTACTAAAACAGTGTTACTACAGTTACATGCATATCCAACCACACCTACCAATTCTGCCTCAAACATGTGGGATGCATCATAAATGCTACTGCAGTCAGTGACAGACAGCATCACAAACTTGACCTTCATTATATACTAAACAACACAACTATTGAAAATTTCACAAAAACAAGTCAGAAAAAGCATCAGTTTATAACAATGAACAGGTATGCAGATATGGCTAAGTATAACAACAAAAAACAATGCATCTGTGAGGTAAGTAGAATATGCATTAATGTGAATAACATTAACGTGTACATCATTGTATGTGAAATGTTGTCTTATGTGTTATTAACAGGTGTTTTTTTTCTGACTTTGAGGTTATATGCTGTTTGTTTTCAACTGGCATATTAAACTAAATGTGTTTTATATAATTTTGGCGTGTGCTATGTTGCTACTTGTGGAGTACAGCATAAACCATTGCTTTTATTGTTACTGTAGATTGTGTGCATGGTAGTTGCACTTAGTGAATTATATGGGGTGCATAGCCTGCCTATTTTGTTACTGAATGGGTGTCTGCTGACTCATAGTCTTTGTGCAGCTGGTAGACCTTTATTGGCATGTAATGCTTGAGTTCCACTGCTCTTGCAGTGATATATAATGGCACTATAGTGGTTTGTTTAATGGTACCTTGTATGAATTTTTCGGTGGTTAGTGTTGCACAGGCCATTCCTTGTTTTATTGTGTTTCTGAAGTTTTGCATAGTATGCTCACGGCTAATACATTTTTTCCATATGTGTAAGTTCATATGTAAGCAAACTACAAAAAGTAATCAGTCTTAAGGGTAAATTACATATGTGTGTCATATCCATCTTCAACCTCCTTTTTTTCCAGTTTTACACATGGGGTCAGGGTGTTACCTCAACAGTGACAATAATCTTGAGCCAAGATTTAAACTGCCAGGCCTGCCATGGTGGTTCATCTGTACCACTCACTCACACTTACAGACAATTTAGAGTGCCCAGTCCACCTACTACATGTCTTTGAAATGAGAGAAAAATTCAGAGCACCCAGAGGGAACACACATGACTGCAGGGAGAACATGCAGACTCTGCACAGAAAGCACCCCAGCCAAGAATCAAACCTAGAAACCTCTTGCTGTGAGGTGACAGCACTAACCACTGCACCACCATGGCCACCATTAAATTTGCTATATCTATATATATAGCTAGATCATAGAATCATAAGAGGTTACTAGGCTAAAAATCCTGAAGCCCATACAAGCCTAGCCAAGAGTTTATCCCCCAAAAAAGAAACCTCAGTCAGCACCTATTGCCCCTGTCAATGAGGGACACAGGTGGAATCCCTGGGACAAATTTGTGGTTTCCCATCCACTCATCAAAGTTGCGCTTGAAGAGAGTCAGCGAGGTACTCTGATGTGTATGGGAAGTCTATTCCAGAGATGGGGCAGCCTTTGGGAGACAAACATGTCTCTCCTGAAAGTTTTGTTGATGTCACATGTTAGATTTAGGCTTTTTGAGTGGGTAATGCATAAGGAGTTAGACTTACGGATATGGAGCATCTCTAATAGGGCAGGGTCCAAAACTGCCTTGTAGGTGAGACACAGATCACCTCTGAGCAATCTGTATGATACCAAGTAAAGTGATAGTGATTTGAGCCTGTCTGCATGGGATAGGTGTTGGAGGCCATGGATTCTCTTTGTGAGGTATATAGATAAATATATATATAGATATGCATATATAGATAGATATATAATGTCTCACTATTACATTATGCTGCTGTACTTGTCACTGTGTAAAATTGTTTAAAACATTCAAATTTCATTATGATTATATCATGTTGTAATGTTAACCATTAGCCATGTTGCACTGCTCACCTCATCTGCGTATACATTTGCACTGTACCATTGACCGTTAATATTAATATAGATTTACCCCACATAATTTTTAGTCAGAGTATGTCAACATAAGACATTAGTTGCACATAATACTGATTTATAGTGTCACATTTAATGTTATATTAACACCACAACATAAATGTGTGTGTGGCACACATTGAGTAAAGACTAATGGTTACACTGCTTCTAAGTTTCTCTGTTTTGTTTTGTTTTTTTATTTCTCCAAGTCTTTTGGGTTTCTAGTACCATGATGAGAATAGACACCATTCCTAAGTCAAAGTTTGATTAAAGTTCATGAAATTAGTATTGTTTCAGTCTTTGATGTCAGCCAGAAGTGCTCTTTGCATCACCCACAATGTACCCAGTAATGACTCCTTTTGTAATTTGTACAGTTACATATATTGGTGACATATCAAAATACAATTGTAGATTATTTTTTATAAGATCCATTGCTCCTACTACTATTGGAACTTTCCGGGTATCTTTCTTCCACATTGCTCTAATTTCTGCCTGCAAATCCTGATATTTTATTACTTTGTGTTTGTCTGCATGCAAGACACTGTAGTCACTGGATGTGGTGATTTCAATGATCAATGCTACTTTTGTCTTCTTTTCGTGGACCACTATATTTGTTTTTCTAGCATCTATCTTTTGAACTATTGGTAATGGGTGATCCCATGTAATGTAGACTTCATCATTTTCTATGATGCTTTGTGGCTCACGTTTCCAGTGTTTTTCAGCCACTTCAGTACCACAATTTTTGCACAATCCCCAGTGCAACAGTCTTGTCACATTATTATGCCTTTCAGTATACAGTCCTTCTGCCATTAGTATGTCACAACCAGCAATGACGTGTGCAACCGTTTCCAATTCTGTTTTAAAAACCTACATTTGTCTGTTTCTCCCACGTGTTCAATGGACTTTGTAAACCAACATGTATGTAGCCCACTATCTTGGGCTGCCAATATTAACCTTTCATCTCTTGGTTTGAATTCTCCTCTCCTTAACCATTCCTGCTTTTGTTCCTGATCAACATGAGGTTCTTCCAGAAGTTTTCAATACCTGCATCTATATTTATGCACTTTCCACATTTCTTGCCTTCTCATCTGGTCCTTCACCTTATATACTTTCTTTTGTTTTTTGGCACATTCAGTTGCTGCCTGATTTTTATCTACTTGTGGCTTGACTTCCATTCCTGCTTGACGCCGATATGCTTCTGCTAGACTGAGCAGGGAAGCCATCTTAGATTTATTCTCCTCATGTTTCAAAACTTTCACTACATTTGGGTCTTGTGAGGTCAGCAGATCTGTGTGGAGTCCCACGATTGCAGATCTGTACATGTAATCAATTTCAAGGAGGCTCATTCTTCCTTTGGAACGGTGAATATTTAATCTTGGTATGCACTGATTTTTATAAATCATTTGGTGAGCATGAAGCATCCTTCTTGTTTTCCTATCTAATCTGTCCATGTTTTGGGGACAATCACTCCAAAACTGTAAGTTAGGACAGGAAGAGCAAATTGGTTTACAGCTTGGATTTTGTTCTTAGATGTCAATGCTGTTTTCAGGATTAATTTAAGTCTTCTAAAGCATTTCTTACTAAGTTTTATTCACATTTGTTCATATTTTATTGTTGATCCTTCATCAATTCCCAAATATTTATACACTCTTTCTTGCTCAAGTTCTTTTATATCACATTCTTGTCTCAAACTGATGTTTTCTTGGTGCTGCAGTTTTCCTGCTTTAAAGGTTGCTTTTGCACATTTAGCAAGACCAAATGATATTCAAAGTTTTTATAACTTGCAGTTGTGCTTTCAGTTCCTCATCTGATGAGCTATACAGTTTTAAATCATCGACAAAGAGAAGATTAGAAGTCTTTACACTTTTTTGTTTTCTAGGAGCCAAATTATAGCCATGGCCTAAGCTGTCAAGTAGACAGCTTAATGGGTTAAGGGCAAGACAGAATAGCAACAGTGACAGAGAGTCACCCTGGGATATCCCCCTTTGAATTTTTATCCCTGGAATAATAATCTGTCCTTTATCATGGCTTAATTGCAAAGTGGTCTGCCACTGTTTTGTGATCACTGTAATGTAGTAGATCAGTGTAGGATGTATCTTATACATTTTTAAGCACTCTTTTATCCATGAATGTGGGATACTATCAGATGCTTTTTTGTAGTCAATCCATGCCATACTTAAATTCTTCCCCTTTTTACAGTTCTCCACTATGACTTTATTTAACAACAAATGATCCTTTGTGCCATATGACTTTCTTTTATTCCCTTTTTGTTCTGCTGCCGCCATAATTGAGTTTTCTTCTAAATGACTATAAACTCTGTCGGCATTAATTCCAGTGTATAGTTTACACGTCGTCAGAAGGCAAGTTATCGGTCTATAATTTGTAGGGTCACTTGCAGATTCACTCTTAAGTAGGAGCATTGTTTTTCCTGTTGTTAATCAGGTTGGTGTCTGTTCAGGGTGCACATATAAATAGTTCTTACTCATGGCTAAATCTTTGTGCAAAGATGTTAATACTTTTAATCAGAAGTTAGGTACTGCATCTGAGCCTGGGGTTTTCCAATTAGAGGCTTTTCTTAACTTTGTTTCAATCTCTCTAGCTGTTACTTCATCCCATTTCATATCCTGTACATTTAAACTACTTATTCTTCCTTTTACTTTGTCTATCCATTTAGCATCTTTGTTATGTTCCACAGGATCTTTGTAGATACTTCACCAAAATGTATCTATTTCTTCCTTTTTGGTGGTCTTTCAATTCCTTTTACCTTGTTTCCCAATTCTCTATAAAACCTTTTTGGGTCATCAGTAAATTGCTTATTTTATATTTTTCCTTTATATTTATCTGCGTATCTTCTAAGTTTTTCCACCTGTACTGAGATTTTTAGTTTATTTGTGATAGTGCAGGATAGATCCTGGTCTGTCATAATACTGTGCATTGCTTTAATCATATCTATCTTTCTGAGTAATTTTGTTGATCTGTTCCCTTTCCTATACTCTTCTAACAGTGACACTTCTTGTGTTAATTGTTTTATAGTTTTCTCTGTTCGATACCTCCATGACAGTATTCGATTTCTCCCCTTCCTTTCTCTCACTACCCTGTGTTCTTGTGGTAGAACTTTATCAGTTATTAATTTAGCTACAGCTACACAGTAATATATCCTGTTTACTTCTGTTATATCGCATGAGTCATTACGGACAGTCCTAATTACTGTGTTAATTTGTTTTATCCAACTTGACAAACAAAAACTACCAAAGCGACCCAAAAGTCCAAGTCAGAACCAGGAATAAATATCATAATAAAACTGACAGGACAACCATGGCAATGGCTTCCAGTTTAATAAAACATAAGAATAAAACATCAAACTTCTGACTTTTTGGGTTTTATTGACCTTCTGCAGTCTTTTTCTTTCATTGATCTTAATATGTCTCTCTTTTAAATCAAGCAACTCTTCTCTTAGCTCGTTTTATTCAGAAACTGAGGGCACATTTTTTGTTTTGCATTTAATGGGGACATTCCATAGAAAGTTCTACTGCATCTTCCTGTGGCACATTCCCTTCAATTTCATCCTGTCATATGGGAACTCACTGGCCTATCACTCCTCAACATTATCTGTGTCAGAGTTGCCACAGTTTTCTGGTCCTTCCCTTGCTGTCCAGCTTTAAGTTTCTCTCAGTGTGAGTGATTTGCATTGTTGTAAGTCTTTTCTATAAACAGACTTATATCAGCAGCTTACATCAGGGGCCAATATCTGCTGTTGGTACTGGCTAGCAAAGTTAGCGGGACTAGCTGCTAAGTTGGTACTGGACCAATTGTTTTGTAATTGGTCCTTGTGTTAGTCTTGATGTAGCGTAATGCTAGAGTGGTGTGGCATGGCATACTTGTTTAAGTTAGTGATATGTGTCTGTCTGTCTGTCTGTCTGCTAATCACATGTGTGTTTTGCATCCATACATAATACTGATACAATGAAAAATGTACAAGTAACAACAGAAGTAAGTCTGATAAATTGAGTACTGCATGCCACGTAATGTACCTGAGTAACTTAACGAAAATGCATGCTAGACGTGCTTGCTCGGTCAAGGCCTTCTACTTATATTATCAATATCTTGTGTTATCTTCAGTACAGCTTCAAGATCATCTCTACTAAACATACTGTCTAAACAACAATCATATGTTACTACCTGCTATACTTTTAATTGTATGTCTAAACCACTATGCTTATGTAAATATCTTATGCAATCATGTTATTATCTGCTATATTTTTATAACTAAATGTGTAAACCATAATGCTCATGTAAATATCTTATGTATAGTATGTTAGCAATTGTTCTGGAGCTTTTCTCCCTGGGCCTCCACTGACAGCTCTGTCCAGTCGGACCTCCCCAGTAAACAAATGTAAAATAAATAAATAAATAAATAAATAAAATTAAGCAAGTAAGAATGTAAGCCAAGACCAAAGAGATTATCATCAATGTCAGGAAATGAAGAACAAACCACCCAGTGCTCAGGATCAATGTTGAGAGTGTGGAGAAGGTTAAGAGTACAAAATTCCTAGGTGTACACATATCAGAGGATCTCTCATGGTTGGGAAGCACCAGCCAACTGGTCAAGAAAGCGCACCGATGCCTCTACTTTTTAAGAAAGGTGAAAAAAGCTAAGCTTCCTCCTCATATTCTCTCCACCTTCTACAGACGTGCAATAGAGAGCATCCTCACCTGCAACTTCACAGTGTGGTTTGGAAGCTGCAAAGTTGCAGAAAGGAAGGTGCTACAAAGAGTGGTAAGAGTTGCAGAGAAGGTAACAGGTTCTAGTCTTCCATCGATACATCTTTATTCTGCAAAAAGCATCCAAAAAGCCACTAAAATAATACAGGACAGCATGCATACTGTGCATGGACTGTTTAAGCATCTGGCATCAGGCAGGAGATATCGCAGCATCCACTGCAGGACTACAAGATTTAATAACAGTTTCTACCCTACAGTGATTCGACTTCTGAACTTGGGCACTAGTCCAAGAGGATAGGACACATAATATGCCAATTTTTATTTATTTGTGCAATATATAGTTACATATATTCCAAGTAAGTGCAATATTTATTTATTATATCCATAGGCAGTATTATTTAACTCACTCAAGTGCAATATTAGACAACTTAGGCATTTCCATCTGTGTGTATTGCATTGCTTTAAATAGGGTAGTTAATTTAACTCAGAGGAGGGTATTCTTTTCGTATAGGAGGGTGGTAAATGTCTCTGCTCACTCTTGAGTGTATTGGGAGTAGTATTGTATTTGTTAGTTATGTTTATTCCTCTACTTGTATGTGTTGTTTCACTTTCCTTTGTAATCACAAGAATTGAGCTGATGCATGAAATTTCATTTAGGCTACACATGTGTAATTTTATATGACAATAAAGTTTACTTTGACTTTGATTAGGGTATTTAGAATTTTGCATACTCATTACATTACACTTATTATTACACCTTTATATCTTTTGTTATACAACATATAAATAAACCTTATGGGACATATCTAGAGACCATTATGTGGCACTACAAATGTACTGTACTGTAATCGACAAATATTACACATGTCCTGGTTAATACATTTTGATGTTGTCAATTGCATACCATATAATCTCTTTGCAGTTATGTTGATGCACATCTGACATACAGTAATTAATCATTGCAGATGTCTGCCTGTAAGTCTGATTGTGTTATACAAATAACCAAAAAAAGATGGAGTGAAGTCCAGCAAAATACACAAAGAATCAAAAGGTCTGGACTGAAACGAAAGGCACCGCAGGAAACTCCTGGTAGAAACAAAGACTCCTTTATTAGATTAATGCCACAGCAACAAAGAAGAACAAGCATTTTCATCTGAGTATCCCTCAGACTTCCTCAGATATAATGAATGGTGCCTTTCGTTTCAGTCCAGACCTTTTGGTTCTGATTGTGTTATGTGACACATGTGACACATGTAAATACATACTGTGAAGCAGTAGATAGATGTACCACTTTAGGAAGACATGCCATGTGTATTACAGCCAAGCAAATATCACCACTGTGTGAAAGACCTCCTTTCCAGGCCCTTCATATTGCTTCAATAACATTTATTGAGCGTTGTGTAATCTCTAGTTTGCTGTACTATACATGTGCATATGAGTAATGGCAGTTTTGTAACAGAACTGTCATAGCAACACAATGCACAGTGTCATACAATGTATGTGATATATGTTTATATACATAAGTAATGAACATTTTTTTACTGGGTACATGCATTTAAGTGCATACCTTATCAATGATTATGCTTTATTTTGGATAATTTGGCATATGACTGTGATGTACTTTACACACTGTTTTTTTTTTTAATTTATTATGGACTGAATGTATGCCTGACTTCAAATAGGGCATTATAGTTGAATATGGTCAAACCGCAGTGTAGTAGTCACATAAATAACAGTTAAAAAGTGTAGATTGTGTGCTTTATGTCAGAATTTTCATTTTTTTTTAGTTAATATCTGTTATGTATGTATATTGTTGTTCCTGTGTTGAAATATGACAAGAGTGTGAGACACATGTCGTGTCACCGATTGAATGACAATAATGAGGACTCACTATACCACTGTCAGCCAAGCTGGATTCAGAGAACCAGTATGAGAACCATGACAGAAATTATGACAATGATGATGATAACACAGCAGGACCTGCACATTCCATTGTTTCCTGTGGATCAGTATCAACGATGTCCACCACCACACCAGGCTGAAGACCCTTGGAACCAGATATGGGATATAGTGACTAATGTGTTCCAGACACAGATTAGGGACCTATAGGGAAACTTTTCTCAGGACATGTCTTGGGCCATGTGCAACTCCTTCCAGGATATCGCTAGAGAGATCTTTCATGTTGTCTGACTAGATCAGCCTGTCCCTTCAAGGGTATTCGTGATCAACCTATGTCATGCTGTCACCATGTTGTTTTCAGTATTCCATTTTGTACAGCATAGACACAATTGTGCACACATCCCATATTGTTGTCATGCTTTTTGGCATACTTCATGATGAACACTGCGCATATCATGTCATATGTGGCTTCATCTCACCACTGCAGTAGGACGCAGATTAACAAATGACACACACACACTACCATTATTATCTATATTAGCATCACATGTCATGCTGCATTCATTCCTCCATATGGGTGGGGTGCTACTCCTTCATTTTTTATGTGTGTGTACTCATATGCATGCAATGCAACATGATATTATTATGTAAGATACACTCTGTCCCTGTATGTGACATATATGACTGTTGCAGTTAGCATAATGCAAGTGGGATACAATTGTGCTGTTTGTGTTTTTCATGTATACAGTTGGAAGGCTTGACAGCAACTCACATGCTACATTAGTCCCATTCCACTCACATAACGCAGTGATGTCAGTCAACTGTGCTAATATGCATGTCATCTATATGTATGTATTGCACATGTTTGTGTATTGTTTTTTGCTGTCATATGTCTGTTCAAACCATGGCGTGTCCTTGATTAAATATCTTATATAACATTGTTAGGTCATGCTGTCCTACTGGTGCAACGTGTGCGCTGTGTACTGGCAATTATTATGTCATGTAATACACAGTTTGATGCTACTTTTATTTTAGAGTAATGTGACAAGTACCTCTGCACATCTATCCTCCACATATTGCATGGACATTCAATGGTCCCTTATTAGATATATGAAGGTGATGTCATGTATATCATCATTCGTGACTCCCTTTTTTGTCTGTATCTTGCTTATGGCAATAACAAACCTTTTTGAACATAGCTTATTTTAAGACATGTATACAGAGGTTAGTATACATGAACTTGTGTATGCATTTGTAGTTCATATGCACTGATTTACCTGGGTATACATGTGTATGGCCCTTATATGACCGAAACACAACCACCCTTATAATATGTACCTAGGTATGCGCACTTATTCCATTTTGTTGTGATCAGCCTTACACATGTACCGTGATATTTCTATTGATGACAGCAAGTGTGCAACCTGTTGTATTATGTTTGCATGACAGTATATATGGTTATGTGATATTCAGGCTTACTTTTGTTGTGTCCTTTTGCCATTTGCTGCCTAACTGTTGCACATTACTGTGTTGTTTGTGTCATTTGTAGACATACATGTTTATAGTTATCCCCAATGCACTATGCACATGTGTCAGGCATTAGCCATTTGCTTCCTTGTTCTTGCTAGGACTTGCAGTCCCTCTTGTACTGTGGAAACATGCATGTGCAATGTACCTCCTTAGCGATGGCTGTCCTGCTTTATTTTGTGCCAGATTTCTCTAGCTAGCACTTCCTCACTGATGCGGGCCTATGTTGTCCATCTGCCCTCCCTCTTACAGCCTTAATGTATACCTTTCACATATGCATGGAATATGTATATGTGTATGTTCACCTTCCTGTAACTTAACATTATTGTAATGGAGGTGTACTGATGCACTATGACATTGTGCCACCATGTTGGGTATTATATACATACAAGGCATATGCACACAAACTGGTAGCAATTGAGTAGATTCCATCAGTGTTTATGTTGCACTTGTGTGTTTTGCATTACCCAGACATTAGTATGCTTCCTGCCTGTGCACAGGCTTCATTCCTTAACTTTTATTATTCATATCTGTATTACTATTTACTTCATATTCCATGCCATTTGTATGTGTGATGATCCTTCTTTACATTTGGCTTACCTAATGCCATTGCATGTCACACATCTAAGTGTTATAGCTGAACACCCATCTGTGTTGCCGTCTGGCATGGAATATGCTCTGTGACATATGGATTCCATTTTTCCCATGTTGATAGTGTGTATACTTATTGGTTTATTACACAGCTACATCACTCTTTTGCTGTAGTATTGCTGCTTGGCACAGTGCTTATGTGTTTGCCTAGCTCATGCAGGAGGGGTTGAAGTTCTAGTCTGCCCTCTGCTTGTCTGCTCTTGTACTTCTTTGCCTGGATTTGATCACCTCTGCTGCTGCTTGGCTTACACTTGCACTGCTGACAACATGGTGGATGATGGTGTTTGATGTCCTTTTTGTACCGCAATGACAGTACTCCTCATTTAGTGTTCTCTGACACACACCTACCATCTGTTCTATTCTTTTTGGTATGACTGTTATACAGTTAGCAACATCTCAACACTGCTTTATGCATTGTTACATAAGTATTTTTCAGATGCACCATGGCTGGTATGCATCCCTACCCTGTTTGTCATTTTTCCTTCACCTGTGTTGTACCATGTGTGTACCTTACCAAAACTTTATGTGCATTGCTGACCCTTGTTCTGCATGCCTTGTGATATTTTTGCAAGTACCTCACTAAACACCTGCAACAACTGGAGAGGTTGCAAAAGTACCTCACAAAGAGGATCCTAGGCCTTAAACACTTGTCCTATATGGACAGACTCAAAAAACTCCAACTATTCTCCATCTCATATCGCCTACTTAGAGGCAATCTCTGCTTGACTTAGAAATCCATGTCTGACCCAACTCTGTTAGAAATGCTAAATCTAAACAAATCCTAATCCCTCCTCACCACACGCTCCAGAAGCCTCAACCTCATTTCCACAATCAACAGAACAAGCTGGAGGGACAGATTCATAACTCAAAGACGGCCCATGCTATGGAATAGACTTCCCATACATGTCAAACAGAGCACCTTACTGGCCCTCTTCAAAAGAAATCTTGATGAGTGGATGGGAAATAGAAAATTCACCCCGGGGATCACTCCAGTGGCTTTACTCGACAGAGGCACTGGGAACTAAGGTCGGGTGGCATGATGCCTGGGTAATCCTATGGGCTTGGCTTGTAAAGGCTTCAGGGCCATTAGCCTAGTACACACCTATGAACCTATTTGTTACATGTTTGCACCTGTACTTTTCTTCACTTTCTCATTCTGTGTCTTTTCCATTCCTCCTATTCTCAAAAAAAAATGGGGCTTATTCCTGAAAAAAATGCCCATGTTCCTCTGACTTTCTTATTCCATCATTCCTCTCGTGTGCCCTCTTCTTCACCCTCAGCCTGCATCTGCTTTTATATCACCCTATTCCCTTGGATATGTGCATTACTTGTATTCCCCACACATTTTCCCCTCCCATTGTTAGCTACTGTCAGCCATGATAATGTAGTCATGATTGCCCTGCACCTTACTTTAATTTTTATTAGAAATGTTGTGGATTATGCCAGATTCTGCAAATTAACATGAATGCATTTATATATGTCAGTCTATGTATTACTATGATATCAGTAATAATCTGTGGATATTTGCCAATTGTCAGAATTACTGTTGATACACATTTGTCTTCAGCCAGTAAGTTCCAGGTACAACTCACACGTTCCATTGAGCTTGTAGACCTTATGTAGACATGCATTGGTAATGCACACATATCACTTTATGGACAAGTTTTCCTTCAGTACAATTTCGCCATGACCGATTATGGTTGCACTAACATAACACGTTATTTGTTGTGTCTGCTTTGTGCTGAGGTATTCTGGGGTACATTTGTATACAACTTGGCTTGCTGCAAATCTTGCTTGGAACTAGACACAATCCACTAAATTCTGCAAAGTTTGTGGAATTCACCTGCATGTGACTTACATGAAACTACAAAAATAAAATAAAAATGGTGAATCTAGCTTTCAGGTTGCTCCCACCTATAAAAGGGAAATACTTAGCTTATGGACAAAAAATATGAAATGTTTGCCTTTTAACTTTCTTTAACAAATTCATCAATAATCACCATTTTTGAAGTGCAGTGCTCACATTTTTCAAACTGGAGCATATGTGTTTTGGCAGTGAAAGCAAAACATAAAAGTGCAGTTTAAAAGAAACAAAATATTAGAGAGAAAAATAAATGAATTATAAAGTTATTTATTATGCATAGATCACAGCCAATAAAACATAAACTGTAAGATCTATATTTTGTGGTAAACTTGATAAACCCCCAGATTCATGAAGCTTGTGCCAGGCGCAGGCGTAGCGTAGGCAGCATAATGCCAAATATGTCCGCCGAGCGATTCAGGTACGAACCAGTCCCACGTGCACTACCGGCGTACGCCAGAGCTATGCAGCCCTCGGCATAGGTATGCAAATCACCCCATGCACATTGTTGCACCATGCTAATGAAGGCATACAGCAATTCACGAAGTGGTGCAGGCGTAGCGCAAGCCCATGGAAATGTAAACCAAAAAACACAGTTTACATTTTCCTAAACAGAACATCGGAGTTATGGAATTGGACCACACACATGTATTACAAAGTTAACATATGCCAATGGAGAAATACACAGCCAATGGCACAAGAAAAGATGCACAACACCTAAAAAACATTTAATGTCATGTCCACAGTAATGCACAGTACAGCCGCAGGGCATGTGTGTGCAAACAGGAATACAAAGGAAATATATAAAAATGGCAGAAAATCGCAATGAAAGACAAATCAGGATTGCACCATAATATGCAATGGTAGGCATGGCACACCACAAGCAAGGCGCAAGGGTTGCCAGGGGCCCGCAACAGTGTTCGGCGCTGTAACTATGAATTAGTAGTCAATGCCATGCAAATGAGGAAGGTAATACTGAATCGCAAACGTCCCGCTGGATTAAGGATGTACCTGATGGTGCAGCGCTATAACACCGAGGAGTGTATCAAAGGTGATACATAACATCAGCAGAGGGGTGTGCCACCGTATCAGTAAGCCCATTGGAGCAATGCAAATCTGGCCTGGCCGTTGCTAAGCAAAGCTGAAGGACAGGGGTAGGGAGGAGGGCATAGAACCGTTTAGCTGAGAGCACACATGGTGCCCGAAAGTGCATGTGTATGGGGATGAACTCATGCCCAAAACCCAGTAAGCGGATGCATGCACTGCGAACAATAGTACAAACAGGAAGGTCATGGGAAGAAAAGAAGGAAATGCTGAAGCAGGGTAATTGGCGTAGTAATGAGCAATTAACACCAATCAACACACGTCGGCCAATCGACGGCAGTAGACAAGCCTGCATGCAGAAACCTGCAAAACAGGATAGGGGAGTCATAGGATTGCAAAGAAAGGTGTGGAGGACCTGGAATGCAAAGATAGGAGAACTGTCATAGCAGAGCAAAGCAAACCCACAGTAGATCGGCAATAGCACACATTACGCAAGATAAGCCAGGTCTAGGAAAGTACAAATGAAAGCAGGCAGCTGGATGCATGCCAGCAAATGGTAGGTGTAACATGCACAAATGTAAACGGAAGGGCAGGAGGTAATCACGGCATCCAAATGTAATGCAACACCAAAGGCAGCACAATAGCGGTTTTGTAAATAAAACACAGAAGATACCCTGTAGCCACGATCGTACATACACACCCTATGACATCATCAGTGTTCACAGCAGAACAGTATAAAGTGTGAAAGCACCCAACACACACCTGTGTATTCCCAAACACCGCACCATAGGTGTAAACAGACGGGGAACTTTTAAAATGTACATGTTGGGAGCTGTCATAGCTGTGATTCATCAGCATGTGCTACAGACCGACGGTGTTGTGGAGGATGATGCCGACAACCACCGTAGGCCTCGGAGGAGGAGAAGCGTGTACAGACCAAGGGTAACCTACCAGGGGCTACATGATCTGGAGATAGTAGAGCATTACAGGGTGGACAGGGACATCTTACCACAAATAGTAAAGTTGTGCCGGCCATGCCTGAGAACCAGAAACAACAGAGGGGAACCCATCCCAGTGGACACGAAGGTATGTGTAAGCTTGCGAATACTAGCCACAGGTACCTTTCAAAGGCCAACTGGAGATATAATGGGGATCTCACAGGCATCGACATCCAGGGTACTACACCAGTTCCTGGATGCCATGTTACCACATGCAAATGATCATATACACTTCCCCTGAACTCAGGTGGAGTTGGCCAGCAATATGCGTCACTTCCACCGTGTGGCAAACTACCCGGAGGTATTGGGTGCAATAGACTGCATGCACATACAAATTAAGTCACCACCCGGTGAGTATGGTAGGTGCTACATAAACTGCAAGGGATTCCACTCCATCAACTGCCAGGTCATGTGCAATGCCCAGGGCATTATCATAGATGTGTGTGCTGGCAGCCCTGGAAGCTACCACGACTCCCATATCTGGCATGCCTCACAGCTGTATCAGGTATTTGTCAGGGGGGACATCCCACAAGGTCACCTTGTGGGGGATGCTGGCTATGCACTGGAGCCGTGGATGATGACTCCCTTCAGAAATGCACACACACCAATGCAAGAATGCCATAATGAGGCACACGCACAAACCAGAATCATCATAGAGCATGTATTCGGGATGCTTAAATCACAGTTCTGGTGCTTGGACACATCTGTTGGAGCCTTGCAGTACTCTCCAGGCACGTGTGCCCACATCTTCATAGTATGTGCCATGCTACATAATATGATCCTGCGGAAACAGCTGCAGCAGGGTCATAATGGGGGAGGGCCTTACAGCCCACGGCAAGTGCCAAAGCCAACACAGGCACAGAGGGATCCAGACCACGGACACACTGTGCCAGCCCCAGTAGGCAGACGGATGCGTGCCCAATATGCCTATGCCTTGGCAAAGAGGGAACGTATAGCACATACCTTGACAGTGTAGGCTCCCATGGACTGACACCCCTCCCCACCTGCACACAGTAACATGGATGGCACACAAACACGACTACCTGTAAATTGTGATGTATAGGTGACCCACTGTGGAATCCTACATAGGCAGCCCTCAAACATTGTACATGCAACAGCCATGGGAACACGGAACTGTCAACACCTGAACAGTAGATGCGCCCATCAGCATCTGCCGGTGCTGTGTGTATAGGTTCCCAGGTACATTGGTAGGTACACGCCCGATTGTCAGAGGCAAAACACCAAACGGGGAAAACAGTGACACCCGTCACCACAACATTGAGTAAGCAACTGTCGCGTACTGGAGCAGAGGCAATCATGGGAGCACATGCATGTAAGCACTGTCCTACACACAGTCATCATGGATTACCACCCGTGTTACTGAGGGGCTCCACAAAATGTAATCATGGATGTAGTGTCAAGGCAGGGGATGTACCCATGACAGGCATTAGTCACCCCGGCATGCTGCATCCACGGTCGTATGAAGGTGTAGCAAATTATCGGGTGTACCTAATTGTGATATACATACCCAGTGCTGGAGTACAGCCAGTAAACATCACATGGACATACCATTAACTGGACCCATCAAGTTGTAAACTAACGGAGTCATCCATGTGAGTGTAGTGTGGAGTAACTGCTGTAGTGTACTGCACATACAAATTTAAATAATTCGTGTACAAGCCCCAGATGTCCAAGTGGTACATGCAGTGACTGTCATGCATGTACCCAGTCTCACATCCCGCAAGGGATGTAACATAATCCCGACGGCACGGGTAATGCAGTCCGGATGCAGGTCATCAGAATATGTGTAGCACACGTTAGCGGGAATAAGTGTTGCCCACAGCTGGTAAGCGATGTTTAAATACGACTATACGGATATGCGTGAAACAGCGCTAAGTGTCACCTACCACTGCGCAGATCACGGTCAATGATGTACAGAACAGGTGACACCAGCATTAGTCACCCCTGAACAAATAGCGCCTGCTCTGAAGGGTAAAACGACCACTGCCAGGAGTGGAATAGGCAGTCATGTACACAATCACCCAACACTATTGCTAGGCAAGATGTACGTATGGTAGGGTTGCCACAGTTCAAATGACCAATGTGGGACATACGCCAGATGTCAGCAGGACGACACACACCTGGCCAGGATGAAAACCAGAACAACAGTGTTTTGCATAGATAAAAAGCTTATAGTTTAGTAATGGTCGCAGGTACGTGTTCCGTGTCCTGCAACATGTAGGTGGGTCAGATACAGAATAAGTGTGACATGCAACAATGACATAAACTATAGGGAATATGTTTGTCCCAAAGATGCAGGACATTTGCTATGTTCACAAATATTTTGCAGGACACAACTGCACAAAGAGGGATTGTCCCTCGCAAAGTGGGATAGGAGGTAATCTTAACCTATGGCAGGTGTGTAATGTGACAGGTACAGACACAAACATGCGGAGTCTAGGAAACACAGTATACACTGACAAACACACAATGAAAGGCGTAGAGTGCCTGTCACCACACCTGTCTGAGATATGTATATATAGATATATATATATATATATATATATATATATATATATATATATATATACAGATATATATATATATATATATATATATATATATATATATATATATATACACACACACACATATATAATACAGATAGAAAGGGCGATAGTGTGATATATGTCGATATACAAGGGGTCACTGGCATCTGCAAATATATAGATAGGTCGACGACATTCTAAACACTTTTGAGGTACAAATAAACAGGATACCACCAACTATGGAACGTGTCACACACCGACAAGTGTAACCAGGAGGATGAAAGACAGAAAGAACACAGTACTGGAACAGTAGAACCACGAGCAATAGGATGATAGTAAGGACATGTAGTCACCGCTGTTGGCGGTGCGGACCACGTAGGTACCGTGCACAACTGTGGTTGTGTGTGATGTAGCCTGTGTATGTATGTGATGAGGGTGCCATGTGTGTTCCCATGTGACTAAAGTGTGTAGTGTGTGTGCATAGTGTGTCTGTAGGTGGCAACTCGGAGGTAGATGACTACGGTAGGTGCGGGTATATCTATCCGTAGGCATGCGGTAAACACCTGTCCCACATCGGGAGGGATGGCCCCCCCTGGGCAGGTGTGTCCTGACATGAAACATTAGAAAGGGCAACTGTCCATGAGTGTAGGACATTAATATGACCCACATAATATGCAATAGTTGCAGGAAATACTCATGCCTGTATGTAAGAAACGGAAATGTTACATGCAAACCGATACATAGTGAAGGATCAAGAACAATAGGTTTGTAATGAGGATAAAAGTATGTGCTATCCTGTGTACTGACCATGGCCATATGTCAGCCTGTAAACACCACTGTGAGACCCGCAAGTGTCCAACTATGGCCATATGAAAAGGTGGCAAGCCATATGACAGAGGGTCTGACACCAACACCACTGCAATGACAGCAAATATCTGGGGCAGACATACACAGGATAGCGTTCATTTATAAATATCTCTGCACATATTGCCGTACATCCGGAGGTATGGAAGTATCAACCGCACCTGCATACCATATTGAAACCAATTAACAATGGCCCACAGTAAATTCCCATAACAGAAGTCAATTAAGTGATAGCACTGTAATTAGGGAAGGGGCCCACCCACATATATATGGACTACGTAGAAATGCAAGCCCCACAAAACCGTATATGCTACGTACACCTGCCTACATCCCCCACACTGTAAACAATAGCAATACAGACCGTAACCACAGCCCAAACATCTAGTTAGTCAATTACATCTGCTGAACCATTGACATACCTTGTGAGAGGCATTTAAAGGCGCCATGCAAAATTGTATCTGTCGTATAATGGAACAAACGGCGATGCTACAGGTGTTTGCAATAGTCCTTTATCAGATGGGTGGGATGACAGGTACAGTCACAGGTAGAATCACACACAATCCACGGGGGACATGACCCCAAAATAGACTTGGCTCTACACAAAGCAGTTGCAATTACACACAACAAAACACAATACAGGCCGTCTCCCCGAAGACAGGGCAAAAGGCCAAAGCCCAGGTGGAGAATTCAATTATACCCCACTGCTGCCGCGTAATTGGTGAATGGAGTAGCTGCACAGCTGAAGTGCACGTAATTAGTCACACCGGACCACCAATTGGCAGCAGTAAACCACATGTTGCAGTTATAGACGTATATAAGGATGACTTGCCAAATATGCAAACTGTATGCTCATACCGTATAACAGTTGAAAGAGTGATACAGAGGAGTGAGATAGAGACGAAACACCAGAACGATATCAAGGTATGTATAACACTAACTGTATGTATAGTTTGTTCTGAATTACATAATGTCAGTGTATGCATAGCCTGGTTTGCAGTAATTAACAGTGTCCACCATGCATAAAGTGGAGAATGATATTTATGTAGTGATGCCTCGCTGATCATACCAATGCTTGTAGAAGATGTGCGTCCAGCAGTGGGCCACACGGTAAACAGCACAGACACCACAAGGGATGCAACATGATGGAGTTAAACAGAACAATGTCATACGACCCGCCGTCAGTGGCAGGGTATGTCCAATAAGTACGTGCCATAGCAGGGGATAGTATATGTAGCTATACTGTAACAGTACGCATGTGTATGGGCATATAACATCGATGACATGTCTAAGGTGGACCCTCTGTGCAAGTAATGGTTGAATTATGGGATACCATGTAAAACATGTGTAATGTATAGTACAGTAGATTGATACGTCAGATATGTTACACAGGAGAACAGGCATATGATGCATAACAAAGGTATCATATAGTGATGTGAGTACTATGTAATTAAGATATGTATAAACAGTTATGATGAAATAACTATGTACTCCACTCTGTGCATTTGCAAAGGACACAAACATTACTCCCATACTAGAATAGTGGAAGAGATGTGACAGACAAACATGAACATGATTGGTGTGTACAATAACAGTAGACATATGGCCCATAGTCACAGGACATTGTAATAGCGTGACAGCCAATCTGACTGGAAGGGCTATACCAGTAACCATGCACAAAGGACATATAATAGCTGCACAGGTTCATAGTGGTGTGCCATGCAGTCTGGCAAGTCAATGTGTAACAACAACTACAGTATGCACACCAGTGGGACCTCTCCAGGGTAGTGTCCTGTGAACAGAAGAGCCATGTGTAACCTGCATCACTGCACAGTACAGCCACTGCAGTGATCCCTGGTGTACGTGTCCACCATCCAGCAAGCGAGGTATCACATGAACACTGGTACTGACTGTCCATGCGTGATGTACATAGGAAACATGTCCCAAAGCATGGTGAGTGTCCGGCCTGGGAATGCAATCCCCAAGCACATGCCACACACAGTCGCGTGTGTGCACATATCCATGAGCATCATGGTCATAGTGGCTATTGTGTATGTCATGTATGCGGAGTATATCCATAAACATATTTGCAGACATGGGCCCTGTCTTTGCAGCAGACGTCACCCCTGAGTATGTAGTCTGCAAATGTGTACAGATGTGGTGTCTGTACATAAGCCGCATACGTCACCAGGTGTAGCTCAATAAACATCATGGCGTTTTAATTTTGGGGTATGTAAAGCTGTTGTGTAAGGTACACCCTACGTGGGGTGTTGTACCCATGGATGTGTGTATACGTCTGGTGTTCAGAGGTACAATGGGTGCATATGTACCAGCTATACACCCAGGACAGACATGTGTGAACATGTAGAAGGATATCCACGCTACAGTGGCAATGTGGTAATCACAGGAGTGTGTGTGACATACATGTGTCTTACACACATATACAATGCAACATGTATGTAGGGGAATAACACCTATGTGATAACCAGTGGGAGGATGGTGTACTGCAAAGGTGATGTACACACCAAGTGTCATGCAGGTAGAGGCCATGATGTTCATATCGGTATCTGTCACAGTGACACCCATATGGATGGGGTCTGTATCAGCTGGTGGAGTAACAACGGCGCTGGGTATGCAGTGGTCTGTAAAGCTAGGCAGGGAAGTCCCCTCAGTGGTAGCCTGTACCTCAGGGAAGCATATACCAAACATGAGGGCCCCATGACTGAGGACTGTGGTAAGCCAAGTGCAACTGGATTGCAGTATGTGATTTGGTATGCCACCCTCAGTGTGTGTGCCCCATCCATTAGCCACATCGCATAACATCCGGAGACATATGTTGTGATGTGCAGGTGGATGTGTATGTAGTCAATACCAGAATGGAGAATGGTGCTGAATGGCAGCGAGAGGACAATGCAGGCTGTGTGGACACCCGTGTCGTCATCAACAACTCTGGCAACTGTAGGAAAGGTGTTCAACAGGTGTAGGAGGCATGCTGTGGCCTCAACAAGACCAACCCAGCTGACATCAAAGGACTGGGGCACAACAGAGACTCGACGAATGATGTCCATGATTATGTGCCCTATAGCCGTGCATAACAGACCAGTGAGGTGTGTAGAGCAATAGTCCCAGTCGTGCAGTGTGGCACCACCTGTGAGGAGTGTTACAGTTGCTGTGTGCCAGTCAGGGGCCACAATGTCTGGTACAAGGCTATTACTGAATATGGTGTCCCACTGGGGAGAAATGCTGTTCAGAGTTCTGTGGACATCACAGCCTGGGATATTGCAGGGTGACAAGGGGCCTGTGTCCTAGGACATATAGAGTGCAGGTCAGTACTGTGTAGGTGTGACTGCAGGTACACCGCAAAGTACCTGCAAGGAATGTGGCCCTGCAGGGAGTGAGAGGGTGTAATGTTAGCAATGAAGCCATCAGATAGGATGTTGCCAACATTACCTGTTACTGTCATGTTCCAGAGTGACAGTTGTATGTGTGAGCAGATGTGGGTATTGCATACGACTACTGACATACCACCAAAATGCCCTGTGGTACATCTCGGAATGTGTTGCAGTAATGTGTATTTAGCTAGTTATGGTGCATGTGATATGGGATCCTGTGGCCCTACCGAGGCTGACCAGTGAGTCACCCCACCCATGGGAATGTACACCACTATGTAACAGCCCCCACCTGTTGTTGTAAAGTATGTCCGTGGGACTGCACCCCCAGAGTGTCGTTTGTATTCTGGTGTGTACCTGCATGGCTCTGTGTGGAAGAGCATGAATCACATTGTCGTGTACATGCTATTGAAGTGCACTGGGGTATGTCTCAGCATTTGCATGTGCATTGTCCACCTGCACGTGTGTCACGACAACAACTACCGCTGTCATACGACATCTGTAGTTGGTGTTGTAGTACTCATCTACTGTGTATGCTGTGAAGTGTGTGGTGCCGGTATGTGGCTAACAAGGGTGGGTAGCAGATGTTCAGATTCCACCAATGAGGGGACAACTGCAGGTGTTGAACAGCAGTCACATGTTGGTAGTGTTCATGTCAAGGATACTGTTGGTCTTGGAGGCGGTGTATGGGTCGAACCAGCTGAGCGGAGGTTATGACTCATGCACAGTATACCCCTAATGTGTCAGTACATGTGCGGCTATCACAGTTAGGTGTGGGTTACTGTCAGTCTCACATTAGTAGCAGCAGTAGTTCTGGACACAGTCATATGCACGTGGAGCACCTGGGATGCATTGTGCGAAGTAACCA
This sequence comes from Protopterus annectens, assembly GCF_019279795.1. NCBI lineage: Eukaryota > Metazoa > Chordata > Ceratodontiformes > Protopteridae > Protopterus > Protopterus annectens. The sequence goes on along the minus strand of NC_056731.1, from coordinate 1,820,413,763 downwards.
GCCGGGATGTGTGTACAACATAGTGGAATATGGGGACACCTCAGCTGTGGGTGTGCCAGTCCAGGTGCGTGCCTGAGAGGTATGGTCTGTCTATACCCAGTCATTGCAGGTGTGCTCTGTAGAGCCAACAGGTAGGTCCCAGTCATTGCAGAGATATTGCAGTGGTGCAGTATCAGGTGTGCTTTGCCTGCGTGCGTCACAGAGGATGATGTCAAGCATTGTGTGACATGACCACATGCTTCGCTAGCCTGTTCCCATTCTGGTGGTGACTGTTATTGGGCACTGTGCAAGACAGGCAGTATAAAAGGAGCAAGAGACCAACATGTGATCCGTACTCCCAGGGCTGACAGGTGCAGGTCAACTGGAATGACAGCAGAAGCAGGGGCAACTGTTGGGAGTGACACAGTCATTCATAGTACAGTGGTAACAGGTCCGGATGAATGCAAAATGCTTCCCAAGGCGTGGACCACACCAGCAGGGTGACAACACTGGTGGGCTATTGCATGTCACTGCACACATAGTCTGTGCCCTGAGTGACAACATCTGTCACACAAACATGGAAGGGGAGTCACACTGTACCTGCTGACTTGTGGCATGTGTGCATAGGTTATGTTGCAGAACCAGTTACTGGACAGCAGGATGTAAGTGACTATCACCTTGTGTAGCCTGCTGAGTGGAACAGCAGTGTGACTGCTGACAGTCACCTAAGACAGGTGTGTTGAGTATATTCTGACACCCTATTGACTGTATGTGATGGGCACACGTGTCTGTGGGCTACAGGTTGGTGTGGTTGTGTTTGGTGATGTGGGCTGTTGTCGGTGCCCACACAGAGTATGGAGGGGTACTGTACAAGGTGTCTCCGTATGTGTGGCCTGTGGTGGGTATCATGTGAGACCATGTGATGTGTGGGGTGCGTTGCCAATATTGCACAACCCCACATGACTGTCAGGTGCAGTCAGGGTTGGTGACAGTATAACCCGCAGCAGGGCTGCATATGTGCATCCCCCACAGGCTGTACTGTTATATGTTGGGAGGTGTGCATTGACTGTGGACATGAGAATAGCTCTATTGCCACATGTGCAACATAGTCATCATAGTGATAGGCAATAGCACTGGTATGTGCCAGTTGGACATGCCTGTATATAAGTGGTACGTGCCAGGTGGACAGGCCATAGAAACCACCATGTCTCATGAGGTATGTGAGTGATGTGTGTATGACAGCTGTTGTGCAGTTCAAGCTGGAAATGTATGGACAGACAGTGTACCTGTGAGGACTGGTGTGAAATGGGTGCTAAACTAAGCAATAGCTCATTACATGCCAAGAAGCTCTGAAGAAGTGCTGAGCATACCCACACATTACAGATAGGGTGTTGTAGACTATCAACCCACATGTGTTGACAACAGTTATGATTGGTGACACCGCATCAGAACACTGCCTGGTATGGTCTGCAGGTTCATGAACCATTATCAATGTAGATGTTAGCAGTACAGATGTACAAGACAGTACGGATGTTCGGCTAAAGATGCCTGTGTATGTCACAGGGGTGTTCTACTAGTGGCATGTTGACAGACTCACAACTACTAAAGGTGCTACAGTGACATGTGCATATCACACAGTGTCAGCTACAGTAAACCAGGGTGAATGTGTTGTACCGCACCCACATTGTAGCCCATACCACACAGACAAATGTCAGCCATCTGTGTATGTGATGATGTGAATGGCCATGACCTATGGGCAATTGTTGTCACAGTGTTGTGAACAACATACAGAATGGGCTGTGTGTGTGATGTGTGTGACATATGTGCACATTCTGGTGGATGATATCAGCAATGACACCAGTAGGGGAACACCCCCGTACCCATTAGGAAACACCTAGGCTGTGGTCAACAGTATGGACACTGTGTTAGGGATGGTGTAGTGTAGTACACCTCCCTGAGCTGTAGACATCTCCCTGGCCCTTTAGGTAGTCATCCGAGGTACCCATGACATGACAGGGTGGTATCCATGTGCACGGAGATCATTGGACAGGCATACGCAGCACCCGTGTGACCAATATTGAAATACACATCACCCTCCAGGGGTAGGGCCCATGCGTGGATGGCCAATACCAGCCTCCACAATACTCACCTCCAGTATGCAGCATGCTATCCACCTTGCATACAGACATATGCAACACTATGCTGTTAGACATGCTACATGTCCATAGCCTGATCTGAAAGACATACGTCATGGACAACCACTGTCCTATGACTAGGATGGCCACATGCTGGACAGATCCCTGTGCCATACCTGTGACATACTCCTGCCATACCATGCAGCCCTGTCCACATAGCTGCACATATCACCCCTGCCATACATGGTGTGATGGCCGTATGGTAGATGTAGTATCATCTATCTGGATCAGTAATGTGTCACTGATGCCCCTCGTGGTGGTGTAATGGGTGTCGCATACAGCTAGGAAACCCAGCCCGTACATGCTATAGCCGATAACCTTACCTGCGAATGACGTCCGACTAGCCACTGTCCCATGTCTATCACATGTGCAACACAGGTGATCCGTGGCAGGATGTTGAACAGCTGTGCATTGTAGATGTCTATGGAAAAACAGATGCATGTACAGGTTTCCATGCGTACTTGGTGCATTGTCACTGCCCAAGTCCACTAAGGCTGTGGCTGTGTTGATATGTGACCTATCCACAGCATCTAGGTCAACAGCATTACCATGGATACATCAGGCATGGGTAGATAGGTAAGAACACCAGTGCATGCAAACAGACAAGTCCACATGGAGACTGACGTCACATGCAGTAGGAACACTAATGAGGTGACACACATATATGGGGATGATATCTAATGCATAGTGGGTGTTACATGTGTGGGACACATACATGCCAGTCGTGTTAG
>NC_056731.1:1820368988-1820405327 GCF_019279795.1 Protopterus annectens | reverse complement strand
CAGTATGGCTGGGACCGATGGCATCAACAGGGTAGTAGACTGCATCACCATGAGGGGTTAGTGATCCTGTTTCCACAGTATGATAGCATACACCCTCACACCAAGCACCAGACAGCCATACATACATACACAGACACACTGTGGTGACCAGATATGTGTGTACGGATAGCCGATGTGTGTGATGCACCACACCTGCCAACCTCATGCTTTCCACGCTGCAGTATGTACAGATCTGTACAACGCTGTACAGGGATGTGTTACATCTGGGACGTAGTCCCCACCATATGTGGCATGTGTGGTCACACAAGCGGACACACATGACAGTGCTGGGAATGATACACCTGCCATAAGATGATCTGTTTGATAGACATGCAGCGGTACTGTCCGCAGTATGTGTACCAACGCTATGTCTGGCAATTGTGTGGCTATGTGCACATGGGTGGATGTCAGTGATACAGGTGTCACGTGACATACAGTTGGCTACACCTGACTGCTGTGTATGCGTTAAGTCATCACCATCAAGTAACAGTGACATAACGTACTGTTTGCACATGGCATGGTAGGGTGGCGTGTGACACACCTGTGAGCCATCCCTGGCACACATACATCTACACAGGTGGATCACCATGTTATGTGCACAGATCCCTCCATACTGGATGTACAACCAACTATACTGTCTGTATGTCACCATATACAGGTGTCAATGATGGGGCTGCATTGCAACTGCATGTTGTAGTTGGGCACAGCTGTGGTACAGACATCGGCCAATGCACATGCATGGTTGCTGCATGCACAGTACAGATTGTACATGTTTGTTGGTCCTACATGTGTCTCCTGTAGCCATGTTTGTATGCATTGCTATTGGTGGATATGTGTGTTGACATACATGACACATGGACTGTGGTATGATATCATGGGTGTCATGGGCGACTACTACAGGGGAATGTGTCCTCCGACATTGCTACCTCCTGTACTGTGAGCATTCAACAGACATGGACCCACCTTCCATTTGCGTGCGCATGATTGCTTAGGCCACTGTTCTTCATGGGGGACAGCAAAGGCTTAACTATGTACATATGTGTTGTGTGTGGTCTATGCACACATCCACTACAATCACGTTTGACATATCCAAACATGTGTGGTCATTGGTGTACAGCAACACTCATGTGTCACAGCTGTGTACCACCCGGGGCCCCTGGTATGTCTTGAGCTGACCTAGTCATGTATAGTAGTATACTTGCAATACATAACACCTGTTGGAACCCTGTCAGTACATGTGTACCCTGCACAGTTGCTGTAGACCTCTGTACAGTCCACTGGTCATGTGTCACATGGTGTTGTGGTAATGTATGGCTGTGTACTGCTGCAGCAACGACATGGTGATGTCTCAGGGGCTACAGTGTAGACTGCGGTGTGTACATCTGGGATCTGCACCTCTGACAGCTGTGATGGCAGCTGAGCATGTGCTGGTCACTGCATGTGTGTGACCGCTCTGTGCATGGGGACAGTTATGCTTTACTGTGCCCTTCCATGTCTAGACTCTGTCTGCATGCAAGACGGCCCTTTGCAACTGCTAAGTGTGTGAGCATTCCCAGTACGCTGTTGTGTAGATGGACACAAATGACATTCCCAACTGAGCCCTTGCGAGTTGAGGCTCTGTCCGCATGCAAGATGGCCCTTTGCAACTGCTAAGTGTGTGAGCATACCCAGTATGCTTTTGTGTAGATGGACACACATGACAGTCCCAACTGAACCCTTGTGAGTTGAGACTCCATCCGCATGCAAGACGGCCCTTTGCAACTGCTAAGTGTGTGAGCATGCCCAGTACGCCATTGTGTAGATCGACACACAGTACAGTCCAAACGGATGTGTATTACTAACTATGTGGCCATGCCCAGTGACACCTTGTGTCGGTGATGTCCTTCTGTGCATGGCCATTGACATCCTGTATAGCCATGGTGGTCATCCAGCCAACAGATGTCCATTTTCAACGTCATGATGGATGCCTATGGAGTACACACTGGTCGACTATCTTGAAGGGTGTACTGTCTGTGGGGCATCCCGTGACTATGTCATGTTGTTGTGGTGCACCGTACATCTTACGTTGCCACGATCACACCACTGCCGTGTGTTTGTCTACATGTACCGTGGGACAGTAATATGTCTGTATGCTTTCAGACTGATCTCTCTCTATACAATCCCTGTCGGCGTCCTTGTCAGTGCTGATGATGACACATGCCTAGATGTCTGCCTCTGGGACTGCTGTGCTTAGTAATCTCGGTAGGCCATTCTGTAAATGCGTCATGCTGTAGTGTGTTAGGGTAGTTAGGTGTATGTTCGACTCCCAGCCCTGCCAAGTGTGTGTGTGTGTGTGTGTGTGTGTGTGTGTGTGTGTGTGTGTGTGTGTGTGTGTGTGTGTGTGTGTATGTGTTTGTGCGCATGCTCCCGTCCGCCTGGGGATGCAGTCTTGCTTTTAGATGCCGCACACCACAGAAGTTACCTACCGACGTCTTTGTCTTTGCAGATGATGACACACACCTAGATGTCTGCCTCTGGGACTGCTGTGCTTAGTAATCTCGGTAGCGCGTTCTGGAAATGCATCATGCTGTAGTTTGTTAGGGTAGTTAGGTGTATGTTCGACTCCCAGCCCTGCCAAGTGTGTGTGTGTGTGTGTGTGTGTGTGTGTGTGTGTGTGTGTGTGTGTGTGTGCGTTTGTGCGCATGCTCCCATCTGCCTGGGGACTCAGTCTTGCTTTTAGATGCCACACACCACAGCAGTTTCCTACCGATGTCTTTGCCTTTGCGGATGATGACACTCACCTAGATGTCTGCCTCTGGGACTGCTGTGCTTAGTAATCTCGATAGCGTGTTCTGTAAACACGTCATACTGTAGTGTGTTAGGGTAGTTAGGTGTATGTTCGACTCCCAGCCCTGCCAAGTGTGTGTGTGTGTGTGTGTGTGTGTGTGTGTGTTTGTGCGCATGCTCCCATCTGCCTGGGGACTCAGTCTTGCTTTTAGATGCCACACACCACAGCAGTTTCCTACCGATGTCATTGCCTTTGCGGATGATGACACTCACCTAGATGTCTGCCTCTGGGACTGCTGTGCTTAGTAATCTCGGTAGCACGTTCTGTAAATGTGTCATGCTGTAGTGTGTTAGGGTAGTTAGGTGTATGTTCGACTCCCAACCCTGCCAAATGTGTGTGTGTTTGCGTGCATGCTCCCGTCTGCCTGGGTACTCAGTCTTGCTTTTAGACGCCGCACACCACAGCAGTTTCCTACTGACGTCTTTGCCTTTGTGGATGATGACATGCACCCAGATGTCTGCCTCTGAGACTGTTGTGCTTAGTAATCTCGGTAGCACGTTCTGTAAATGCATCATGCTGTAGTGTTTTAGGGTAGTTAGGTGTATGTTCGACTCCCAGCCCTGCCAAGTGTGTGTGTGTGTGTGTGTGTGTGTGTGTGTTTCCAGCTGCATGACAACAGTACATTGCTTTTACAGTATTCACTCTCCATAACATCCGTGCGTCGTCTTTGCCATTGATGCTGCTGTCTGCAGGCTAGACGTGTGCCTGTGTGAATCATGTGATCCACTGATCATGGTAGTGCGTTTTGTAACTGCGTAATGCTGTCGTGTGGTACACTGCTTACGTTTATGTTCTGCTCCCAACCCTGCCACTTGTGTGTGTGTGTGTGTGTGTGTGTGTGTGTGTGTGTGTGTGTGTGTGTGTGTGTGTATGTATCTATCTACACACATATATATATATATATATATATATATATATATGTATGTATGTATATATATATATATATATATATATATATATATATATATATATATATATATATATATAATGCATATTGTATATAGATATGTATGTTGGGATTATCACTCTTGACTGTGCTGCATTGTCTGTGCGTGAGCACCTTGGATGTATGTACATCTGCTATGGCTCTGTGATAGTGCACATACTGTGTGCTGTAGTGATCGTGGGTTATACCTGTATAGTGACCGGTTATTGTGTTGCTGGGTATTACATGGGCATTGGAAACAATGTTAGTGCAGCACCTTTGACTGGTCGTATGCAGATCTCGGCAACAGTTAGCAGTGGTTATTACACTGGAGTGTAAGTATGGCTCATATCCGTCTGTAGTAACTGTCAATTCTTTGCACCTCAGGTTAACATTACAGACGCACGTTTATCCACAGGTTATGGTACAGATCCCAGGACTGTATGTGTAGACATTGACAGGTGCAGGACTGGGTTGTGTTGGATGCATGGAGGGGTGTCCATGGCCAGTAATGGGGATCTCAACAGCCTGGTCTGTGACTGTCCCACAACCTCCTGTATATGGCTGACACATGCTGTACCTGTGTATATGCAGGCACACACACTTACCACAAACAGCTATGGCTATCACATACACACACCCATTGCACCACCATTGGGCCATGCAATAACTGTTGTCCCTCACAGACACACACACACACACACACACACACACACACACACACACACACACACACACACCTACGTGTACATTGGATGGCTCTATGACAGCTCTGGACATGTTAACACCACACCCTGTGCATATGATGTCACCTGTGCCACCACCTGTGATTTGTAACATTGATGCAGGATCTGACTAACCTGGTGCTGCTGCACACGGTGGCTTTATTCCACTGTATTGATGTTAGCATGCTTTTAACACACAGTGTGTTACTTCCAGGTGTACTTCAGCAGGCATGATGCGTTGCAGCTATGACCATCACTGTAGCATAGTTTACAGCACTGTTACTTCTGATGATGTAGTCTCCATCCATGTGCCATTTTACTGATGTGTGTAGTATTGGCAGCATGTGTGTCTGTGTGCGCAGTACGTGTGTGATGTGTGTAGTACACATGTATACATGCTTACAAAAACATACACGACATTACACGGGCTTCATCATTCGTACACTAGCTTACTCGTTCTTCCACATGCGCACACGGGCTAACACATGCGCACACATGCTTACTCGGGCTTACTGGCGCGCATGGGCGCAGACACACTGTGGGCAGGTTTGCAGGTCACATCAGTGGTATCCATGGCGCACACCGTCAGTCTCCTGACGTTCCCCAGGATAGCTCATGACATGCCTCTTCCACTGAGTACTGACAGCAGACATGTGACACTGCTCCGGTGAGGTTACAGTGTTTCGTACATACACACTCATGTTGTCACCTATCTTCTACTCTAATAGTCCCCTTAACCTACACTACACTGTAGAGGCTTGGCCCATATGGCATGACATGTGATTCACTATCTTCAGCCTCACTTGCCTCACATTGCCTACAAATGCTTTGTTACATCTCTGACAGAGCGCTTCCACACATAAGTACCAGTACGCAGTAGCCATGTTGTCTCCAGCTTGCCATTCATCTGCATGGTGTACTAACATCTAACTAAACCTACATTTTGTATGTATATTATCCATATGTCTTGTTTTGAAGCGCAGTGTGTTCTTGTGGTGCTGCGCTACGCTTCCACACCAGGGATCGGGGGAGGACAACTACTGGTTCATTGATATCCAATGGACAAAGCCGCCACTGGCCTTGGACTTGGACATTGGCATGCTTCTTCAACTGTATTCATACTGTATTTGCAGCTGTCATTGCTCCGTTTAGCAACATGCAAAACGTTAGTCGCATAACATCCGGGTACATTTCTGCACATAACTCTGCTCTTGCACAGACAGCTTACTGTTTCATGTATCGCATAATTACATCATTTGCATAGCTTACACATACAAATGGGGTATGTTGCAAATCCCAACATTGTCCGTGCAATGTTCATGTTACGGGCGGTCTTGCACGCCCCTGCAGGTGTTTGCTGAATAGCCTGGCAGTCATCTTTCCTTGCTGTACTCTCACTCAATCCATACACACTGGAGGCTTCGTGCATCATGGCCTCGGCTTTGCTGTGTGCTATGTCTATTTGTGGTGTATGCATGGCTGTGGGTATGTCCCATTGTCATCATTGGTAAAGGTGAGACCCTATAGGTACTTCTTGTAGACTGCTGTGTCATTTGACATGTCATCACATACCTGCAGATGAACTTCCTACTGCAGCGCTTTTCATACCTTCTGTGTTATCTTGCGGTCGATAATGCTGTTTCCTCAGACATGTATCTGTTTCTGAACATACCTATCAACCTCCTAGTGCAAAACATCTGTACAAAGCCTAACATGATGGGGGGACAGATAGGGGCAGATTCTACATATTGCTCTTACAAACATAGATAGTTGACAGCATTATATGTTTTGGACCTTTCTGAGGGATTTGGGGTCTTAAACACATATGTTTATCATTATTTAATGACGTCAGTTCTCAGGTATTTGGCAGACAGGTACAGATTGTGAGAGGAGCACACCACACATATGAGGCATACATCTGCACATTCGTACAGTTGCGAGGTATGTTTCTGATACTGGACATCAATTTCCTTATGCCAATACACGCAATACATGGCGCCATCACAGGCCAGTTACCATTACATTCCTATTGCAGGACACACCCACCCACTGGGTTATATTCCTCACACAGGCCAACAGGTGCTTATCCACACTAATTATTCCATCATGTACCTTATGTGTACACCGGTATTTGCGCTTTCCGTCAGTGGCAGAGCTCACGTACGAGTATGGGGGACTGGACACTGTATTGGTGACACTGCATGACACCCTGAGGGACACATGTCTTTTGAGCCTATTAACCTTCCACATTGACTTTCACAGGCCATACGTTGTAATTCACATTTGTGGACAAACATGCTTATGACTCGTACATGTTTTGTCATTTGTCCTGACGTCTTTCTTCTCACCTGTCCACCTAGTATCACTAGTTCTGTACATTTCATTAGGACGGGTTACCTTCATACCTCTCACCTGTACACATTATGGGTATACGCCCTGGGGTTTGACCTATGATTCTGTTACATTTGTCATGATAATGTGCCTTTCTGGTAGATTGCTGGCAAGCCATGACGGACTGTGCGGTTAGGTAATCATGACTGACATTTCTATTTCATGATTACTAACTCTCATAACATTCGTATTCCTGACTACGCAATTATTCTATCAATGGTCTGACTTTGTCTGAGGTATATTTAATATAGTCCCTATTTGTCTGTCATGTACTATGCCTTAGTCCAGCTGCCTTATTCTGACATTCTGGCAGGGATGGTTACCATCTTGGTCGTACGCATGTCCATCCATGATAATCGCCTACATGACACTGATATAGGTCCCTATGTCTTCCCCCAATGGTTTACACAATATCCAGTAGATGGGTTGCACCTTTTTGGAGAATATAGGCATGTGCTATACCCACATAGGTATATTGATCACTCCCATGGGGCGTACCTAATAGTTCTGTGCCAACCAACACCTTGGCCCAATTCTGCATACCCATGATTCCCATACCTGACACACCTCCACAGTACCCATTAGACATGTTTAATGTGAGCAATAATAAAGTGTGAGGACACTTCCGAGCACTCCCCACTCTGTGGATATCAGCTCATACGTCATACATTCAATCGACCCATGTGTTATTACCCTTGCACCTGCTACTGTTGCATGTACACCTATATCGTAGTTGCAGGTGTGACTTCTTTTGCATCAATGACGGTTCGCACTTCATACAGGATCAATTTTTGGGGTCCTGCAAAGGACATCTATATTCATGTTTAACGTGTAGAACTTGCAGGCCCTGTCACACTGGTACTTTCCAGGCAATGGTTTGGAAACCATCGGTGTATTCTCCTTTCATACATGTCTGTCTGTCTATCCATATTAGCTATACCGTGACCTATTTATGTACATGTGTTATATGTACAGGGACATATGTTTGTTGTGTATATATCTATTCATGTATTGTGTGTGTATAGATATATATATATATATATATATATATATATATATATGTCTGTACATTCCTCATCTTGCAATTTGCTTTGGATTATGTCTGTGGATATATGTGTATATATATCTCCATATCATACCTTTCAACTGTACAGATTTCCGCTGCATGTACAGCTGTTTGCCTCTTATCTTTGGTCCATTTTTCATAACCTTGTGTCTATCTGGCAAGTTAGTGGCATATCATTAAAGACTGACGTTGGTAAATAATGACAAACATTTCAGGTTACGACTTCATACCCTTCAGAGAATCCATGCTAGTTACACACCTGTTATTCTATCCACTTTCTGTGTTTGTTAGGGCAATATCTGGGGATTGTCCCTATTTGTACCAGTTGTTTTCATGGCTTTGTCTGGTTTCGTACTTTACGGGGTTAACAGGTATGAGCCATGTACATAGAACATGGGGAAAACACCATTCATTTTCTATTCTGTGAGTGGATTACACACGTGCAGGCGCACTTGCATATCCTTATTGTGGGATACATATGTTTCATAGATAATTGTGTTTCCGTGAACTTTCATAATTCTGACCATAACAGTTACATATCTGTATTCCAGTTTACGGACTACTGAGAAACACATGTTCACCTTTACATATTTAAATGTTTGTACAGCACGAATGCTTTCATTACACTTTCAAGTTATATGTGCAGTGGTTGTAAGTCAACCGGGACTGCATTCATGTTGGCCGGATACCGGAACCACTATTCTATTGGTGTTCTCCCTCATTGATATGCATACCCATAGTACTTAACTACATCAACATACGCCTCACCACTTCACCTACAACACAGGCATCCATTCTCCTGCTGGGAAAAAGGCAGTACTACATATTACACATATTGCCTACTGCTGTGGACTCCGGCTTCATTGTTAATCACTCCAAGGATATGCAGAACACCAAGGCATATAGTCCAGCCACATACAGGTCTTTGATTGTCAGGGTGTTCATGTAGTTATCTGGGTTTAGGCTTGTCCACCTGGTGAACAGAACTTCCCTGGCTGAGGTCAAATATCAGACGAAGCATATGGACAGGTATTGTCTCCCTATTTTGAAGTTTTACCTGTGTTTATCGACACAGGTGTTTGGGCACCTGTCAGCAGCTTATTATGTTGGCATTGCATATTATTGGTGGGGTTGTTACAGTCCATACTCCACGGTGAGGGGTGTTCCCATTCACATTTGACTATTACCTGTATACAGTCATACGGGGATTATTACTTTTGGACATGAAGTGACTACAGGTATGCAGTTGTACATTACACAAGTGTGAAGGGCTGTTCCTGTAAATATGTACGGACCATACCTCTCAACCTCTTAGAGCACCGAACCTGTGCAAAACCTACACGATGGGGGGACAATTAGGGACACATTTTAACGATTGCTCTTACAAGCTTAGAATGTTGATAGAATGCTAGGTTTTGCATTAGCATGACTTTTCTGCAGGTTGTGGAGTCTTATACTCAGGATATTTCTCATTATTTAGTGACGTCAATCCTCAACTATTTGCCACACTGGTGCAGATTGTCGGAGGCACACACCAACACTATGGGGCGAACCTGTGGTCATTCTTAGGGTTGCCACCTTTTCGACTGCCCAAAGTGGGACATGTTCTATAGAGATGTCAGATTTCCAGGACAAAACATACCTACAGCCGTGCATAGTACAGAACTTTAACCTTTTTTGTACATATAATAGCTTATTCTAGTAACATTTGAATTGCGTATGCTACTTCACATAACATATTGAGGATTCATATATAAAATAACTGTTTTATGCAACTATTAAAGTAAATTAGGAAATAACATTGTCCTAAACTCTCAGGACATTTGCTATGTCTTGATTTTTTTCACAGGACACAACTGCCTACAGAGGGACTGTTACTCGCAAAGTGGGACAGGTGGTGACCCTAGTCATTCTGCGAATATCCGGATAGTTGAGTGGTATGGCACGGACCTCTGTAATACATTGTTGTGTTCTGGCACAGCAGTAGCTCAGCATTAAAGACTGCAGTCGGAACGTGCTGACAGACAGTTGGGTTTCAGACTTCATACTCCAGACATTAATGCCAATGTGCAAACTGTTATTCTATCAAATTCTATGTTTCTAAGAGCTATCTTTACAGATTGTCCCTGTTTTTGGATCTTTGTCTCACTTATATTCACAGCTCTGTCCAGATATCTTGCTCACACAAGTTGACAGGTATGGTCAGTCACGACTGCACACAGTCAGTGTCCCTCACACTTGATCAGGGTTGACCTGTTTATGTCAGTGTCTTCCTCACCCTCATGCCATTTTTCACTTTGCAAATGTGTGCATTATATTCTCCCTCCTATTCGTGCCTGGACACATGCATCACAGGAAGGTATTTTATCCTGGGTGGTAGGTTATGCATGCCCACTTAGGGCTGGACAGTGTCATGGACCTCCACTGCACATTCTGACTTGTGTCCAGATATCTACTGGATTGGACATCATGTCGTCATACCCATTATTTACACAAGTTGGTCATCCCATGAGGAATATCCCAAAAATTGGACAAGACCAAAACAAGTTAGATACCGAAGATTTTTGTGGCTTCACGAAAATGTGCAGGGGGTTTTACCTGCAGGGGATACATGGTTTGCAATCCTGACATTGCCTAGGGTGACAATACCTACTACATATGTGTAAGGGTCACTGTGTGTAGCTGTTTCTGCAATAAACCAGTGGGCCAAGTACGGCTGGATTTGGTGGACATTCTGGTATGGTGGCAGGTTGTGTGTTGTGGAGGGTATGCTGAGTAGGCTATTATGCATCCAGGTGTGTTGCATTTGTTATGGCCAGTTCCATCAGGACCCATCTGTGGGTATGTGACGGTGCCGTATCTATACATTTGTCTCGCATATTTCCATATTCATATGTTTGTGGGATTGTGTTCTCCACTATTGCCTGTCTGCTTGTCTTGCAGCTGTTTCTACATGAGGTTGTGTTTCTTTCCACTTCACCCGCTGCCCCCTCATATACCTCCGGTTCACCTTTTCTGCATACGACACAAGTATCGCCTTTGAGGAATTTACCATTAAACACCCACCCCTCACACGCGAATTCCTCACACCCCATAGAGCACTACTTTGGTTGTTGGCCCATGACATGGCCAGAGTTACACATTGACTACCCTACATGTGTCAGGTACCTTTATGGTTGTGTGGACTACCCTGCCATGTTTGCTTTCCACATGCTATACCTCACACACATAGGTACACGCCCTTACTTCACTTTCATTACTTGGTTGGTGTATCCGGGTACTACCCAGTCAACTGTGTCACATACATGTTCGGATTATACAGCTGCCTTCCGGATTTTGCCAGCCTGTTCTACTCATTGGTTGGATGGCACCTTTTCCTATGTCCAAGCTATTCTTTACACATGTCCGACTGTTGTGGACAATGCCTCCCCACAGTCGACGATTGTGCTTCAACCTTTTCAATTGGCCATAGTGTGACATAGGGTTACCACCTGTCCCACTTTGCGAGGGACAGTCCCTCTTTGGGCAGTTGTGTCCTGACATGTAATTGTAAACATGGCAAATGTCCTGAGATGTTAGGACAAACATTTCTTATATTTTATGTGATAGTTGCATTAAACAGTTAATTCTGTATCTGAAATACCTGACTGTTATGAGAAACAGAATAAGCAACTAAAATGCTACAAGAATACGCTTTTCTGTAGGCAAAACAGTTATGTTCTGTCCTTTGTACTGGCTGTGGGTATGTGTCAGCCTGTACAATCTGATGTCTGTACCAAACATGTCCCACTTTGGCCATTTGTAAAGGTGGCAACCCTGCTGTGACAGTTGCGGTGAACACAGCATATTTTACAGGCCGACACATACCCACGGTCAGTTCGGCAGATAGAACTTACAATTCTTGCCTATATCTAAGCTTATTCTTGTAGCATTTCGGTATCTTATTCTGTTTGTTATGACATTTATGTAATATACGTCCAGTGAAATATGTTTAATGCAACTATTGCATGATGTCCAAAGACATGCATCTGGAGCATTTCTCCCCGGGCCTCCGCTGAAAACAGGCTCTGTGGAACCTAGTCGGACTTTCCCGGTCAACAAATGATAAATAAATAAAATAAAAATAAAATGTCTATGGAAGAAGTATGTCCTATATTCTCTGGACATTTGCCAGTTTTACATGTTTGTGTCAGGACACATCTGCCCACAGAGGGACTGTCGCTCGCAAAGTGGGACAGGTGGTAATCTTGGTCGACGGTATGGATCATACTGTTCCTTTCGGCCTACATGTGTCCGTATTGTTATGGCTGTTTATATGCTCCTTCTGTTTCGTTTACATGCGTATGCTATTTCCTATCACATTTGGTATGTGAAATACAGACATACCTTTTGTATGTGACTATTACATGGCTTGTGGGATATGATTCAGACATACGGCCACTACATATATCTACATTTCTCCTTGTGTATTTTGTTATGGACACATCTGCACAGCTATGTTCCCTCCCTCACATTATGGGTCGGCTGGTGACCCTCTCCGTTGGACTGGACGTACCTACTGGCAGCGTGCTAACATATGATACACTTCACTTCCACATGGTATAGCTATCAACACTACGTTGGACTACAGGCACACGGTTTTCATGTCATTTGTTCATGGGTAGGGACCCGTTATTCCCTACCGTGCATTTGTGTTTGATTCTTCATTTTCTGTTCGCAGGGACTCTGTTTTGCATACGTTTCAGTCTCCACGGGCACTGATAGGTATGATTACTATTGCTGGCGGAATATGATATTCAGCAGTTTAGGTTGCTCCTCGACAGCCGACATTGACATGCCTCCCTGCGCAACTTCGATACGCCCCTTGCACTCGCGCATGTTTCCTATGCATGTGGCTGTGGCGGCTGCGCGCCTTCATTAATATGCATATGGCGTGACTACTCCATATATACGCCGCACGGCCGGCGCAAGCCTTACGCCGGACTTGCGCCGAGCTTCATCAATCCCAGGGATAGAGTTTATTTCCCATGTGTTGCTTATTGTAAGATAGATCTAATAAAGTAAATAAAAACTAAATATAATGTAATATGTCAGAGTGAAAAAAGAGAAACACTATTACATTTTCTATTACTTTTTCTTCCAGTTAGCTGCAGACCTTAATTCCCATGACAGAACTGGCCCATATCTTTCCTGTGGGTTACAACTTGTCATAGGAGGTCATTCAGAGAAGCATCTTATACACACACACGTGTGTGTGTGTGTGTGTGTGTGTGTGTGTGTGTGTGTGTGTGTGTGTGTGTGTGTGTGTGTGTATATATATATATATATATATATATATATATATATATATATATATATATATATATATATATATATATATATATATATATATATATATATATATATATATATATATATATATAGACACACACACACACACCTCCCTTCTCCACAGCAATGTGAGAAAGTGGAAATCCCACATTAAGTTCCCTTTCATCATCTGCATTTTTACCTATGTTAAATTCAGGGCCAGATTTAAGCATAAGCTAAACTAGTTACAGCTTAGGTCATCACAGTATGCAGGGGCCTCAAGATTGTTTTCATTTGTTTTCATATATGAAACTTTTCATAATTATGTTTTTATTAATAAATGTTTTGGAAATTAACCATTAAATATATATTTTTAAAGTTTTAATGCAAAACCTTATTCCCTGTCAGCTTTTGCCAAATTGGACGTGCATTATCATGTCTAAATTCAGCCCTGGCTCCTTTTGCCTGCTGGTTGTTTATTCCCAATATGGAACTTGCTATTATACCTCTTCACCAGAATAGATGAGACAGTATTAGCTACTCACTTATCCAGCCAATACCAGTTTGTCCAGCACCCAGGCCACCAACCAGTCGTGGGTTATTCAGGTCAGAGTCAGGGCCTTATTCCCCTGCACTATCGAGCTGGAATGCAACATGGATAAATGTGGACAGGAAAATTAACCAAGAATTCAATGTCACCTGAAAAACTGGATTTAAGGAATGCAGCATAACATCCATACAGCATCTTAGTGTTATTTCTGGAATATGCACCCACATGCCTGCTGTGGTAATAAAACACATAATGGTATGACATTCCTGCATTATTAGCGAGCATGCACACTACAGAGCCAATGATACAGACATGAAGTTTATGGTAAATAGTATGATGAAATGAAAAACCTGGGAGATACAAGGTTAGTGTGGTGTCAAAACCTGGTGTCAAAACCATGGCCTCAAGCTAAATGCCAAAAAATGCATAGTCATACCATTTGGAAAAAACAAAGTACCCACAAACTACCACATAGGTGGTAGCCCCCTACATATGGAAGACGTAATAAGGGATCTGGGGACCCAAGTAGATAGTAACCTCTCCTTTGATAATCACATTGCCAAAGCGGTTAGAAAATCCTTCTATGTGGCCCACCTAATCACAAAAGGGTTTGCATCCAGATCGAAAGAGGTCATTGGGCCCCTCTATGCATCACTCATCAGACCCATTGTAGAGTACAATGCCCCATTTGGGATGTACCTTACAAGACTCCTGCAACAACTGGAAAGACCACAGAAGTACCTCACCAAGAGGATCACTGGCCTCAAGCAGATGCCCTATGCAGGTCAACTGAAGAAACTCCAGCTGTACTCGGTAGCATACCGCCTACTCAGAGGTGATCTCTGCCTGACATACAAGGCCATGTTTAGCCCAGAATTGATCGACATGACTAAAGAAAACCATATCCCCTTGAGCCACACGCTCCAGGGATCTAAACCTCACCACAAGAATAAATAGGACATGCTGGAGGGATAGATTCCTGTCCCAGAGACTTCCCATGCTATGGAACAAGATTCCAGTCTACATTTGGCAGAGCTCCTCGCTAACCCTCTTCAAGAGAAACCTTGACAAGTGGATGGGAAACAGAAAGTTTACCCCAGGGATCTCTTCAATGGCTCTGCTGGACAGAGGCACAGGGAACTAATCTAAGGGGGTGGCGAAAGCAAACACATTCCGGCTAGGCTTATAAATGCCTTCGGGCAGATAGCCTAGTACCTACCTATGAACCTATGAACCTAGTAAGGTGTGTGCAATAGCCATGCCTGGTTAAAATCAACTAAAGCAATTGATTTCTATTGCTAGTGCAGGAATGAACTTCTAGCACAGTCTGTTTTTTTGATGTTGGGGGTACCTTGTACAAAAAAGCATTTTATGTAGAAACTTTACCAGAATGGCCAGCGTAACTATGACTATATGAAGTCTAATTAGCTCCGTCAGAATAATCTGACTGAATAAATGATGAAACTTGCACTATATGCTCATGCACACCTGAATTTGCCAGATTCTCTGCCCACTCAAGTCTGTGAGTAATCAACTGCACTTGGCTATATATTCATTCTGAGAACAGTGGCTCCTTCCATGAAAGGATTTGCGTTATGATTATTGACATTTCGCCAGAATACACAGAAGATGGTTTTGTCATTAATCAGCATTTAAAACAGCTGATACTTTTCTAAATGCCACCTCTTAAAATGCTTTGTAACTGCAACAATGAAGTAATAATGAATTCCAATTTACGTACAAAGGATCGACATTTTCTGAAGTAGAATAGCATAATACATTTACATAGCACCATACTGTCCTAGTGCAAAGGAATTACCAGGACAGGTTGTGCACTAGAACAGCCCTCAAGTGTGAAGAAAAGAGAAAACGGAACACATCAGAATAAAATGTGAGATATTTTGTTAATATTTAGGAATATTTTGTATGCAGTTTTAATACCAGTTTCAGTCTAGTTAGTGTGTAGTCATAGTCTGAAAACGGATTCACCTTAGAAGCTCAAAATACTGATATGTCGAAATTCAGTATTTTGAGCCCATAAAGTGGAATCCTGAAAAGAGCAAAAGCTCAGAAGCGCGAAATTCAAAACCTCGAATACCGGAGGTTTTGAATTTCGCTCTTCTGAGGTTCCATTGTGGTTACGGATTCAGATAAGTGTGTGTGTGTGTTTAGGGTTTTGTTTAGGGGCTGAGGTGTATGTTAGTGTGTTTTGTTGCTGTGATGTGTGTGTGTAAGCAGAATGTAGCTTGTGTGGTGGTGTTGTGTGTGTGTGTTTGTGTGTAGTGCGACCTCGGAGTTAGAATATATAAGTAGGGGGGTGTGGGGGGTGCAACCCCCCACATGGGGCTGCAGGGGGGCTTGCCCCCTGCTTTTAAGTAGCAGAGAACTTGTGTTTGTGTGTGGGGATGATGGTGTGTGTGTGTGCATTAGAAGCGTGAAATTCAAAATCTTCCGTGTGTGAGATTTTGAATTTCGCAGTTCTGTGTTTTCGTAGTTTTAGAAATTCAACTTTATAGCTTCAAAATACTAAATTTAGACATTCCAGTATTACATTGATATAAAGTGAATCACTGAAAACATAGCTGAATCAAGCATGGTAGGGGCCAGAGGGTTGTGGTGACAAACATGCTGCAACAAAAATGGCATGCCCCAAGATAGTGCTTTCTTAACATAAGGTGAGACACCAAGCACATAAAAAGATAACAGAGAAATTCAGAGATGGACTGATCTTAGGTAGCATATTACTAATTATTTGCTGGAATAAATATAGTGAGATCCCAACAGATTCACCATATTACAGATGCTAATGATCATTTGAAACTAGAAGCAAATGGTATTGCCCAACCTACCTTTCCCAATGCAACTTTGTAAACAAGATGGTTCATTCATTCATTCATTCATTCATTCATTCATTCATTCATTCATTCATTCATTCCATTCATTCATTCATTTATATATTTATTTATCATGTTTCACTTATTTAAAAAACATTTAATTGTCAAAGCCTAGGTATAAGAATAAAATACATTGAGGATAGGGCAATTCATTAATAGTATCCAACCGGTGCAGCAAATAAAATAAATAAAACACTACTTTAAACCTTCAGTTAACATTTTTGAAAGAGAAACAAGTACCACTTCTAGGACTATAGTAAATCTTCCTAAATAAATGGTAGTGTGCAGACACTGATGAAATGGTGGCAGAGACATAGCTACTGACATTAATGCAATGCCAGAAACAGTGACTGTGAATGTATCAGGATAACAGCTGTCTGGTAAGTGTTATTAGTGAGAATTATTTTTAAGTCTCAAATTGTATTAAATATTTGTCAGCACTAAAAGAAGACAAAAAGTTACTGACATTCCATTAATTCTGAAGATTTTCATTACAACACATACACTTTTTTTCCTTTATAACAATTGGATAAGGTCCTTAGTTAGCTCAAATAAAACATATAAGGTAAAAGCCTAAATATGATTACAGTAATAGGTAGGTCAATTTAGGAGTTAAAATAGTCTTTCAACACCAAAAGTATTCACATTACGGCTACAAATGCGATGTAAATACTAGAAAAATAAACATTTCAGAGTTATGGAGCTGAAACAACATGCATCATAAGCCAATGTTCCATTGTATAAGAGCAATCACATGATCAGTGCATTAAGTGATAAACAGCAAAGTCCCAAACTAGACATAACACTAATATGACATAAGACAGCAGTTCTACATTAACTATCACATGAGAGATTTGCCCTTAAAAAAGTAAAATATTCAGTGACAAGAAAAGAGCAACAGTGTAACAGTGTTAACACGGTCATGAGTATGAAGAATAGGTTACTGGGCTTCCATGAACTTTTCAATGAAAACCCATTGTAGATAATGACCAGATTGCCTCATATCCTTAAGTTCCTCTGCATTATATTTATAAATTTATTTGTGAATCCCCACAAGTCTACACAAGATTTTTAGAGAATGACTTCCAAAGATTCATAGAAAGGTCCCTCCTTTCAGCCATTTTTGTCACAAAAATGTTTAACCCAAGAACATACAAAGCAGAATAGGGAATTACCTTCAACTGAAACTATAAAAAATCCTGGAAGACAAAGGTATTGTGTACATACATTAGTGAGGGCAATAAACAGAAAATTATACAAGGCTTTAATTATATGAACTCAAACATTTTGAACTGATTTATTCCAAAAAATGTGCATTAAATCTGCTACTGACTTGCCATTACAAATGTCACAAGGTTATGATGGGGATAATTATGCACCATCAAGCAACACAAGCTGATGATGGATACGCTTTGGATAAGGAAGGAATTCATATGCCTTCTGCCATATTGCCTGCCAGTCCACATAAATATTAATTTATTTAAAGAGAAAACCTCAATAACTGAGCTTATGTATGTGAGTTTGAGAACAATACCTTAGTCTATTATAGCAATAACCCACGCCTGGGTGTGGGTAATGCGGGATTTACCCACGGTTGGCGTGGTTTGGTCCCAAGGGCGAAGCCCGAGGGACCAAACAAAGACAACCGTGGTAAATCCATTACCCACACCCAGAAGTGGTTATTATATTATGACATTATTTAGGAAAAGAAACAATTACTTTTCTTAAATAATGGCATTGTATAATGCCTCTTTGCTGCCCTTCCGCAGCTGTCTGGCATCCGCGGTAGTTCTGATGTACTGCGATGCCTCACGCAGTACATCAGAGTTGGCCAAAAGCAACGGAGAAAGCAAGATCTCCGTTGCTTTATTCGCTATGTTAAATGAGTTTAACATAGCGAGACAGTTTTAAAAAAGCAACGGAGATCTCCGTTGCTTTTTAAACCTGTGTCGCTATGTTAAACTCTTTTAACATAGCGAGACAGTTTTAAAGACTTATACTAATGGAAAAGTCCGGGTGACCGGACCTTTTCCATTAGTATAAGTCGATACAACGCACGTTGGCCAATCAGCGTGCACGTTTTGGAATATTAATGGGGGGGTCATGGTATAATATACTGGTTATTCAAATGATAAAAAACATTTTTGTTCATTGAATATTTTCCACAGGATGAAATTTAATTAAAATTATCTTTATCACACTTAAAAATATAGGGAAATTTTGAAAGTGACAATCTTAATCAAATATAACTCAAGCTAAGCTGATGAACTGAAAGACCACTTCACCAAAACTGCCTTATTCAAAGCAGTTTGGTTATTTTCTAATATGTTACAAATGGATATACTCCATAACACTAAAAACTTGTTTTCCTAAGTGGATCATTATTAATAGCAATTTAGAGATTATTTAAAAACTGGTTGACTGAGAAGGGCATCATCTAATATATTCATTTTTTTTTCCTTTTACAAATGCATGTCTGTAATCAGAATTTTTAAGTAAGAGTCCAGGCAAAGTTTTGAAGGTTTTATTAAGAAATAGAATGCTTCTATGAAAGTAATTTCACAGCAAGGCTCCAAAGAGGTATATTATAAAAGATTAGTTCATCAAGGCTTGGAATTATTGCTTGTAATGTAATGACTCTAGTAGAGATAGAGAATAATTTAAGGTTTGGAAGCTTTAAACTTCCTTTAATTTTTGGATCACACTATTGCTTCATATTTATGCATGGAGTTTATTCATTCTGCAGGAAGTTTACAATTAGTTTGTTTAGTGTTTTAAAACATTCTGGAGAAATATGAGTAACTGTACTGTTGAAGAAATAAGAGAATCTTAGAAAAAATGTTTGTCTTAATTAATGAACTTTCACCAGCAGTGTAAATTTGAATTTAGATCTGGACTCCAAACCTTTTTTGATATTATTTATTATATAGTATATACTGATAATGTGAAAATATATTCCTAACATCTTATATTTAACACTGAAATATTTAAGTTAATCTAGTAGGAACCAGGGAGAATATTTAATGCTATAGACAGGCACGACACATAGTCATATATTATGTATGATTTAAATGGTAACGATACAAGAATCACACAGGGACATTAGTGCTTCTTATAACAAATACACAACATAACTGAGGACCCAACTCTGTTCACTACAATAAGGACCACCATATCTCTTAAATAATGGAATGAAGAAAATACTCTGGTCTTAATCAGATGTTTAAAAACTGGGGAACTGCTACTCAGATTCAATGCCATGCTATGCATTACTTATCAAACAAGGGCTATTACTGTTCAGACAAGGTTATGCTAGGTATCAGTGACCAAAAAAAAAAGACTCACTGTACTGACTAGGATTAAAATGCATGCATTCCCATTAGAGTTCAATTTGGTAACTTGACTAAATCCAATGAAATTAGAATTTAGTTTAGAAGACATACAACGTACAAACTCCTGCAATGCACATCTCTACTTTGGTATTATTGTTTTTAGACATATTCTGCCGGATTCACGATGGCTTGCACAGAGTGTACGAGTAGAGTAAGACTCCATGCAGCCATCATGTCTGACGAGCGATCCAGGAACAGCATGTAGGGGCATGTAAGAGAGCTCCTAAAACGTCTCCTACACGGACAGGGCTGGGATATGCAAATTTCCTCACTTGCAGCTGAAAGGCATGACATCAGATCACAACATATGGAAAGGTCACACTGGGCATGCTCACACACTTGGATAAATGAGACATATGTCAGGCAACAAACCATGGAAAGCCTGAACTGGGCATGCTCACACACTTAGGCCATGTCTGAGTATAGCAGTCGGCCACACATATCTGGCAGTTGTATGTGTTAAGCCAGGAACCTCCCACGATCCAGCAATCTGCCCTGTGCACACAGTTAAATGACAACAGACACATATATTAATATACTGGAACCCTGTCATGATCAAACATGTTACGCAGATACACAAGTTGTTCATAGAAACTGGGAAAGCTACGAAAATAAAGACCTGAAAACAGTATCAGCAACAAATATTGTGCATCCCCAACATAAACATAGGTGCAGAGGTCGATACTAGGCTGTCTGCCCTAGGGAATTCATAAGCCTAGGCGGAGTGTGTTTGGCATCCGCCTCCCCAGTAGAGTAGCCTACTGTGCCTCTGTAAAGTAGGTCACAGAAGGCACCCTTTAAGGCTAGTTTGCTGTACCTCTGTCAAGCAGGGACACAGTGGAGATCCCAGGGGTGAATATGCAATTTCCCATCCATGCGGCTGGATTTTGCTGGAAGAGGGTTGGCGAGGGGCTATGTCTAACTTTAATTGGGATTCAATTCCAGAGTGAGGGGAGCCTCTGGGTAATAAATCTGTCCCTGCAGCATGTCCTATTTAGTTTTGTGCTGAGGTTTAAGTCCCTGGAGTGTGTAGCTCTAAGGGTCTTGGATGTTATGAGGTGGAGCATGTCCATTACTTCTGGGTTTGACATGGCTGTGTACGTCAGGCATAGATTACCTCTCAGTAGGTGTTAAGTGACTGAGTAGAGCTGGAGATCCATTAGTTGAGCTGCATAGGACATCTGTGTGTAGCCCATGATCCTCTTGCTGAGGTACTGTTGTGGACACTGTAGTTGCTGCAGGTGTTGGGTAAGGTACACCCCAAAAGGGCCATTGTAGTCAAATATGGGCCTGATGAGTGACTAGTAGAGGGCCACAATGACCTCCCATGATCTACATGCAAACCCCCATGTGATAAGGAGGGCTATATAAAGGTCTTTGCAATGACTCTGTCAATGTGATTAGCAAAGGAGAGGTTACGATCTATGTTGGTCCCCAAATCTGTAAATACATCTTCTGTACTTAATGGATTACCACTTATGTGGTGATTTGTGTGCACCTTGTTTTCCCCAAAGGGGATGACTATGCATGTCATAGCATTTAGCATGAGGCCATGGCTCTGGCAACAAGCATCCATCTCTGTGAGACCCTTATGGAGGAAGCATGTGTCA
The DNA here is from genome assembly GCF_019279795.1 of Protopterus annectens. Taxonomy (NCBI): domain Eukaryota; kingdom Metazoa; phylum Chordata; order Ceratodontiformes; family Protopteridae; genus Protopterus; species Protopterus annectens. The sequence goes on along the minus strand of NC_056731.1, from coordinate 1,820,383,598 downwards.
GCTGCAGTGTTGCTTATGGCCTCCGGTTAGCAGTCATCTGTGACGTTTGTTAGACATAATTCCCCCATGTTAGTCTGAACCTCAGAGAAGTACATACCGAACAGGACAGGTCCCACAACTGAGCCCAGTGAGACACCAGTTGTAACTGGTCTGGAATTGGACATGGCACCTGCAATTCTGACCATGTGGGTTCCATCCCTGAGGCAGATAGCAACACATCTAGTGATATAGGGATTGATATTTAAGCTGGTAAGCATATGTATGATGCCTGAGTGTGGTATTGTGTTGCAGGCTTCTGCAAGGTACAGGTAGACTGTGTGAACTACCTTGCCCTCATCCATGGCTTCAGTAACCATTTCAAAGATATGAACTATGTGTAAGAGGTAAGATCTGCCCTTAACAAAGCCAAATTGTGTATGATCCACTGTCTGGAGGCTCACAATGTTTTTGATTATGACTTCCATGATAATACGCTCCATAGCTTTTTCTACCACACTAGTCAGGCTTATGGGATGATAATTCCTGTGGTCCGTTGTGGCACCACCTTTGTGGAGTGGAAGCACTGTATCTGTATGCCATTCTCAGGTTACATATCCTGTAGTAAGGCTAAGATGGAACAGTGACTTAATGTGAGTGTTCAGCTCTACTCAGAGCTCATGTAGGACACAGCCTGGGACACCTGTCTGCCAGGGTGTAGGCTATGTCTGTAGGTTTGGCATATTTCGTGCTGTTATGCAACAATTCAGAGCATATCTGTGTTGTTTCCACACATATTCCTGACATAACTAAAGAAGGCCTTGTGATTATCTGTAGTGTCTGGTCAATTTCACTGTCAAAACGTGCAAGTGATGATTATATGAGGGATTGAAGTGTCTTGCCAATACTGTTCAAAGATGTCCTCCCTCTGTGGGATATTGCTCTGTTATGTAGTAGCTTCCTCCTTCTGTTGTACAGCTTATATATGGCCGGGGTCAACCAGACAGGTCTCCTGTTTTGGAGGAGTCATGGTTTTATTTGGGATAGCATGATCAATGCATACCTGCAGGTGCTCATACAATGCGTTTGTAAAGGATTCTGCAGATTGGGCTGTATTATCCTCCAGCAAGGGGCCTTTGAAGTATTCCACCCCAGTCTTCACAAGTGCAAAGTCTGCTTTTGGGTAATTCTTTACAGTGATTTCCTTGGCTGGGGGTGGGGACGGGATATGGATGTCCAAGGAAAGTTGTTTATGGTCTGATCTTAACAATGAGGATTCTACCTCTGATGTGGAACATAGAGTCCCCATGTTAGTGATGATCAGGTCCAATATGTATTCCCCCTTGTGGGTGTGGTGACTGGTTGTGCCATAGCACATGGATCCACAAATTGTAGTGGCTGTAGGGTGATGTTGTTGAGGGCCTGAGTAGTATCCCAGTCAATATTTGTGTACTTGAAGTCAACCACTATAATGGTGTGTGTGTGAAGACCTTCATATCCTACACTGTTCCCAGGAAAGTCGGGTGCGGTTCCTGGGTATGCGGGGGGGGGGTTCTGAACTACGCACCAAACCAAAAGGCAGTTCTGCACAATGGTAGTTGTATATGTATGGCCTGTCATGCTTAGTGCAGTGGTACCAACCCAGAGGTGTGTGTATCTGCGATGTATATGGATACACCCCCTACTTGTGTTGTGTGTTACAAGTCCTGTGGTCATGAAGCATGGTATAGAACATAACCTGGCAGTGCCAATGTGCATATGTGACCCTGAACTAGGTGTCTGTTAATGCACAGATATTGTTATCCCCCATACTGAGGGATAGTAAAAGATGTACATTCCTCTTTGGAAAGACTGATGATGTCAGCACCCTATAAATAAAGCAGGAGAAGAGCTTATCCAGTAATGAAATAGCGCTCTGCGCTAATGCGTCTCTTTTAAGTATCATAACATAGTTAGGTAGAGGTTTGAATCCTGCAAACGCTGTGTGTGGGGTGGCAGGGGGGTGTGTATGTACGCAATTCTCTGTGAAAGGAATGGCCTTTTTGAAGACTGGGATAACACACTAAAAGATGTACATTCCTCTTTGGAAAGACTGATGATGTCAGCACCCTCTAAATACAGCAGGAGAAGGAAAATAATCCAGTAATGCGAATAGTGCGCTGCACTAATGCGTCTCTCTCAAGTATCATAACATAGTTAGGTAGGGGTTTGAATCCTGCAAACACGGTGTGTGTGTGGGGGGTGGCAGGGGGGTGTGTATGTATGCAATTCTATGTGAAAAGAATGCCATTTTTGAAGACTGGGATAACACACTAAAAGATGTACATTCCTCTTTTGGAAAGACTGATGATGTCAGCACCCTATAAATACAGCAGGAGAAGGAAAATGATCCAGTAATGCGAATAGCGTGCTGCGCTAATGCGTCTTTCTCAAGTATCATAACATAGTTAGGTAGGAATTTGAATCCTACAAATGACATGTGTGTGTTTGTCACACAGTTTGTCAATGTGTTGTGTGTTTTGCTTTTATTATTGTATGACATATTATTATAACAGTAATTTCAATGCACACATCAGGTATGCGTGTGCCACATACAGATATGTACCTTTGACCTTTAATAGTTCCTATGTGTGAAGCCTGCCTCATATGATTACAGTTGTTACCTTTGCCAGCATGTGCCGCAGCTTACCAGACCTTAGGCCATACATGTATGTTGGTGACAATGCAGGCTACTGCAGTGATCTGTGTCCTATGCCAACTATGTGACACACACCCATGAAAGCTTTGATAGATTAATGTGGGTGATGGTTCATGTCTGGAGTATATGTCAGACATGTTAAAACACAGCAAAGTCTGTGAGTGATGGACATCCAGTGTAGGTGTATGGCAACTGTTGCCGATATGCATACAGACACCGTCTTGCTTAGGTGATACACTGAGGGACTGCAGAATACCTTTGGAAATGTGAATATCACAGGATAGACAAGATAACACTTGTCCACATGTACGCACCATTACCCGTTCTACATGATGGGTGCTACCACCTGCATGGTACTGTTGGAATACTATGTTAACTACATGCCGATGACAATGCTACAGTTGCGTTACAGCAATACAGCATGGCTTGGATCACAGGTATCTGTCTGTATGATACTCTTGTGGTGGTTAGGTGTGTCATGTGCAGAATGCATTGTAGGCCACTGTATGCATTTGCAGTCGTGGATGGACATATCTGTAGTGTGTTGACATGTACGTGAGATTGCTATATGCCAAAGAGTATTGTTCCCAGGGATGTGTGGGGCTTAGTAAGAATGGCTACTGGTATAGTGTAGTACTGCAGGGATATCACTGACACCAGGTTCCTACATCTGTGTATCAGTTGAGGAGATACCATGTAATGAACACAGAATGTCAGGCTATGTAGGCTGCGTATAGTACCAGAATGCAGACCATTGACATATGGAAACCGTATCACCCACAGCATACTGTCAAACCATATCATGTTCCATGCTAACCATGTTCACAAATGTACACCTGCAACTCTGTGCTGCAAACATCACACATGTACTGTCCACACCCCAACACATGCAGGCACAGGTACACACAACAGCCATGTGGCACATGTGCAGACAGTACACTTTGGGAATTAACACTGGTGTATACAAAACTACAATGACAATCATAGTTAATGCATCATGCATGCTCGAATATACCCATAACGATATCATTACACTGTACTGTTAACAACATGATATTATTACTACAGTGCTATGTAGTCACCCTGTGCATCAGCACCATGCTATCCTGTTCCTGCATCAATGTTACAGATGGCAGGAGGTGGCACAGTTTCATCATATGCACAGGGTGTGTACTTGGTTTGCCAGAGTCTGCCATTGACACATCCAATCGACATGTATGTGTGTGTGTGTGTGTTAGTGAGGGACAACAGTACAACATGGGGCAATGTTGATGCGATGTGTGTGTGTATGTGTTAGCCCTAGGTGTTAGCATTATGTGTGTGTGTATGCTTGCACACAGTTCCACCACATGGCTGACATATATGGGTGTTTGTGGACAGCCACAGACCGTACCTGCCAGGTCATACAGATCACTGTATCTGGCCATGAACACTGTACCTGTGCCTGGCAGGGGTGCTACGGACAGTATCAGGTACTAAGCCAGACTGGGTACTGTCATCAGAAGCAGTGGGTTGTTGACTGGACACATGTCCCTGCTGGGACTGTCCAGAACCACGTGCACGTGGTCTTCTAGGACGGTGTAATGACAGCACAGACCCAGCATTGCTGGAGCTGGTACTGGCACTATGGGAGCGGCTGCGGGTTTGTTGTCATCTGCGACGACTGCCAGCTGATGATGTTGCTGGCATACGTCCACGTTGACGCCTCAACCGTCCTGCACTGTCCTGGCTCCTGGACATGTAGTTGTGGAAGAGATCTAATGTGTCCCCCCAATGTCTATCAATGACCTCTCTGATATTACAGATGGCAGCCACAACGTCACGCATAGTGTCATTCATAGCACTGCGATGTGCTCTAAGCTCCCTCAGACCCTTTCTGGTGTACCGTTCCATATGTGCCTGTGTCTGCATTGCAGCCCAGAACATAGCTGAGGTTGAAAGACCTCTGTGGGCACGTCTGACAGGGGCAGTACGACCATGGATGCTCCCACGAGAACCCCTGGACATCTGCCTGTGTGGTACCATGTCAGGAATCTGGCCATGGCTGCTGCGAGGGGATGCATGTGCCAGTGATACCACACTACCCTGGTCAATGCCCACTGTATGCTGTCCCTCAGCTAAGGACATTGGTGACAATGGATGTATCGGCAGGATGACTGTGCGCATTGATGGGGTTGACTGCTGTGTAGTGTCGATCGGCTGACCAACGACAGACCCTGTGACACCTCCCCGTGCTATTACACATGTATCATCATTATCACTATCCCCAGTAGGGCTTCAGGTTCCCTGCTACACTCCACCAAAGCAACATCAGAACCTGTGAGAGGAAGATAGGAAACACAGTTTACAAATGTGTACACGATGTTAGCACACATGCACACATGCACACATGCACACATGCGCACATGCGCACATGCACACATGTGCACATGTACACATGCACACATGCACACAGGCGCACAGGTGCACATGCACACATGCACACATGCACACAGGCGCACAGGCGCACATGCACACATGCACACATGCACTCAAGCTCACAGGCACACAGGCGCACATGCACACATGCACACAAGCACACAGGCACACAGGCACACAGGCACACATGCACACAGGCACACATGCACACAGGTGCACATGCACACATGCACTCAAGCACACAGGCGCACATGCAGACATGCACACAAGCACACAGGCACACAGGCACACAGGCACACTCCTCAGTACAGCAGATACAAACACAGACACACCCGCAATCCAACACATACACAATGCTGTTTGAGGGTGGGTGACAGTATCACAAGGTAAAACATCACTGCACATGTGTCAGCATGCAGATTATGTGTTGCACAGGAACATGCAGTGCAAGTGGAGACAGCCCTTGTTAATAACAGTATACGTGTACTTGATGGTTGTGTGTAGTTGTTCAGTGATTGTCTCCACCCTGGGACACAATGTGTACAAGGACATAACAATGTTGTGCAAGTGTTACAAGCTGTGGGTGCATATATTTGCACACACACACAACACTTGATGGTGCTACACAATAACTGCTATGTGTACTTTTGTGGTCAGTGGAACTGGATGTGGTGTAGTAACGTGAGCCATGATCAACATGCTTCTTGTGGTCAGTCAACAATAATAATGTGTGCCAGACAGGCAGCTAGCATGCTGTACCTGAAGTGCAGTAACATGACTACAACCACAATTACACAGCCACTTGTTACATGGGTGTGTAAGGTGGCCAGTAGTGAGCATTGCCTAACATGAATGTATTATTTGTTCAAGACTGTTGCACAAAGACATGGTAGGCCTCTACCCCTCAGGCATATTATGTGTGCTGCATAGAGGATAAGTGGGATACTGAAGGGTGGCCATACAGCAGGTGTTATAATTGGACATGTGTAGCAGGCTAAGGTGTAGTGTCTCTGTCAAACATGTGTGTGTTATCTGCATGTGTATCAGGTATGCCTATACAATGTCCAGTACTGTGTTGCCACACATGTGTGTCATGCTCTGTGTATTGCATGTGAGTGAGGCAGCTACTGAGAATAATGGGATATGCATAGTCTCACAGCAAACATGCACAGCATGCATTATGCGTAGGTGTTACATGTGCACACACTACACCTCCATATGACATGCACATGTCATTAGCAATAGTACTGTTATTACACACTCACCAGCATGGATTGGCTGCCTTGCTGTCACTCCAGAGGGACCTGCAAAAATATGACAGTGACTGCCAGTGGCCACAACTGTGCCATTGATACTGTGAGTATGATAAAGTACAGTAGTACAACAGGTGGCTTTCACAGGTGTACAGATTATGCTCAGAATATCAATCTTGCAGAAGAATAGGCCATTAGTTGAGCTGCATAGGACATCTGTGTGTAGCCCATGATCCTCTTGCTGAGGTAATGTTGTGGACACTGTAGTTGCTGCAGGTGTTGGGTAAGGTACACCCCAAAAGGGCCATTGTAGTCAAATATGGGCCTGATGAGTGACTAGTAGAGGGCCACAATGACCTCCCATGATCTACATGCAAACCCCCATGTGATAAGGAGGGCTATATAAAGGTCTTTGCAATGACTCTGTCAATGTGATTAGCAAAGGAGAGGTTACGATCTATGTTGGTCCCCAAATCTGTAAATACATCTTCTGTACTTAATGGATTACCACTTATGTGGTGATTTGTGTGCACCTTGTTTTCCCCAAAGGGGATGACTATGCATGTCATAGCATTTAGCATGAGGCCATGGCTCTGGCAACAAGCATCCATCTCTGTGAGACCCTTATGGAGGAAGCATGTGTCAGCTGCAGTGTTGCTTATGGCCTCCGGTTAGCAGTCATCTGTGACATTTGTTAGACATAATCCCCCCATGTAAGTCTGAACCTCAGAGAAGTACATACTGAACAGGACAGGTCCCACAACTGAGCCCAGTGAGACACCAGTTGTAACTGGTCTGGAATTGGACATGGCACCTGCAATTCTGACCATGTGGGTTTCATCCCTGAGGCAGATAGCAACACATCTAGTGATATAGGGGTTGATATTTAAGCTGGTAAGCATATGTATGATGCCTGAGTGGGGTATTGTGTTGCAGGCTTCTGCAAGGTACAGGTAGACTGCGTGAACTACCTTGCCCTCATCCATGGCTTCAGTAACCATTTCAAAGATATGAACTATGTGTAAGAGGTAAGATCTGCCCTTAACAAAGCCGAATTGTGTATGATCCACTGTCTGGAGGCTCACAATGTTTTTGATTATGACTTCCATGATAATACGCTCCATAGCTTTTTCTACCACACTAGTCAGGCTTATGGGATGATAGTTCCTGTGGTCCATTGTGGCACCACCTTTGTGGAGTGGGAGCACTGTATCTGTATGCCATTCTCAGGTTACATATCCTGTAGTAAGGCTAAGTTGGAACAGTGACTTAATGTGAGTGTTCAGTTCTACTCAGAGCTCGTGTAGGACACAGCCTGGGACACCTGTCTGCCAGGGTGTAGGCTATTTCTGTAGGTTTGGCATATTTTGTTCTGTTATGCAATAATTCAGAGCATATCTGTGTTGTTTCCACACATATTCCTGACATAACTAAAGAAGGCCTTGTGATTATCTGTAATGTCTGGTCAATTTCACTGTCAAAACGTGCAAGTGATGATTATATGAGGGATTGAAGTGTCTTGCCAATACTGTTCAAAGATGTCCTCCCTCTGTGGGATATTGCTCTGTTATGTAGTAGCTTCCTCCTTCTGTTGTACAGCTTATATATGGTCGGGGTCAACCAGACAGGTCTCCTGTTTTGGAGGAGTCATGGTTTTATTTGGGATAGCATGATCAATGCATATCTGCAGGTGCTCATACAATGCGTTTGTAAAGGATTCTGCAGATTGGGCTGTATTATCCTCCAGCAAGGGGCCTTTGAAGTATTCCACCCCAGTCTTCACAAGTGCAAAGTCTGCTTTTGGGAAATTCTTTACAGTGATTTCCTTGGCTGGGGGTGGGGACGGGATATGGATGTCCAGGGAAAGTTGTTTATGGTCTGATCTTAACAATGAGGATTCTACCTCTGATGTGGAACATAGAGTCCCCATGTTGGTGATGATCAGGTCCAATATGTATTCCCCCTTGTGGGTGTGGTCACTGGTTGTGCCATAGCACATGGATCCACAAATTGTAGTGGCTGTAGGGTGATGTTGTTGAGGGCCTGAGTAGTATTCCAGTCAATATTTGTGTACCTGAAATCAACCACTATAATGGTGCGTGTGAAGACCTTCATATCCTACACTGTTCCCAGGAAAGCCGAGTGCGGTTCCTGGGTATGCGGGGGGGTGGTCTGAACTACACACCAAACCAAAAGGCAGTTCTGCACAATGGTAGTTGTATATGTATGGCCTGTCATGCTTAGTGCAGTGGTACCAACCCAGAGGTGTGTGTATCTGTGATGTATATGGATACACCCCCTACTTGTGTTGTGTGTTACAAGTCCTGTGGTCACGAAGCATGGTATAGAACATAACCTGGCAGTGCCAATGTGCATATGTGACCCTGAACTAGGTGTCTGTTAATGCACATATATTGTTATCCCCCATACTGAGGGATAGTAAAAGATGTACATTCCTCTTTGGAAAGACTGATGATGTCAGCACCCTATAAAAACAGCAGGAGAAGAGCTTATCCAGTAATGCAAATAGCGCTCTGTGCTAATGCGTCTCTTTTAAGTATCATAACATAGTTAGGTAGAGGTTTGAATCCTGCAAACGCTGTGTGTGGGGTGGCAGGGGGGTGTGTATGTACGCAATTCTCTGTGAAAGGAATGGCCTTTTTGAAGACTGGGATAACACACTAAAAGATGTACATTCCTCTTTGGAAAGACTGATGATGTCAGCACCCTCTAAATACAGCAGGAGAAGGAAAATAATCCAGTAATGCGAATAGTGCGCTGCACTAATGCGTCTCTCTCAAGTATCATAACATAGTTAGGTAGGGGGTTGAATCCTGCAAACGCTGTGTGTGTGTGTGGGGGGTGGCAGGGGGGTGTGTATGTATGCAATTCTATGTGAAAAGAATGCCCTTTTTGAAGACTGGGATAACACACTAAAAGATGTACATTCCTCTTTTGGAAAGACTGATGATGTCAGCACCCTATAAATACAGCAGGAGAAGGAAAATGATCCAGTAATGCGAATAGCGTGCTGCTCTAATGCGTCTTTCTCAAGTATCATAACATAGTTAGGTAGGAATTTGAATCCTACAAATGACATGTGTGTGTTTGTCACACAGTTTGTCAATGTGTTGTGTGTTTTGCTTTTATTATTGTATGACATATTATTATAACACTAATTTCAATGCACACATCAGGTATGTGTGTGCCACATACAGATATGTACCTGTGACCTTTAATAGTTCCTATGTGTGAAGCCTGCCTCATATGATTACAGTTGTTGCCTTTGCCAGCATGTGCCGCAGCTTACCAGACCTTAGACCATACATGTATGTTGGTGACAATGCAGGCTACTGCAGTGATCTGTGTCCTATGCCAACTATGTGACACACACCCATGAAAGCTTTGATAGATTAATGTGGGTGACGGTTCATGTCTGGAGTATATGTCAGACATGTTAAAACACAGCAAAGTCTGTGAGTGATGGACATCCAGTGTAGGTGTATGGCAACTGTTGCCGATATGCATACAGACACCATCTTGCTTAGGTGATACACCGAGGGACTGCAGAATACCTTTGGAAATGTGAATATCACAGGATAGACAAGATAACACTTGTCCACATGTACACACCATTACCCGTTCTACATGATGGGTGCTACCACCTGCATGGTACTGTTGGAATACTATGTTAACTACATGCCGATGACAATGCTACAGTTGTGTTACAGCAATACAGCATGGCTTGGACAACAGGTATCTGTCTGTATGATACTCTTGTGGTGGTTAGGTGTGTCATGTGCAGAATGCATTGTAGGCCGCTGTATGCATTTGCAGTCGTGGATGGACATATCTGTATTGTGTTGACATGTACGTGAGATTGCTATATGCCAAAGAGTATTGTTCCCAGGGATGTGTGGGGCTTAGTAAGAATGGCTACTGGTATAGTGTAGTACTGCAGTAATATCACTGACACCAGGTTCCTACATCTGTGTATCAGTTGAGGAGACACCATGTAATGACCACAGAATGTCAGGCTATGTAGGCTGCGTATAGTACCAGAATGCAGACCATTGACATATGGAAACCGTATCACCCACAGCATACTGTCAAACCATGTCATGTTCCATGCTAACCATGTTCACAAATGTACACCTGCAACTCTGTGCTGCAAACATCACACATGTACTGTCCACACCCCAACACATGCAGGCACAGGTACACACAACAGCCATGTGGCACATGTGCAGACAGTACACTTTGGGAATTAACACTGGTGTATACAAAACTACAATGACAATCATAGTTAATGCATCATGCATGCTCGAATATACCCACAATGATATCATTACACTGTACTGTTAACAACATGATATTATTACTACAGTGCTATGTAGTCACCCTGTGCATCAGCACCATGCTATCCTGTTCCTGCATCAATGTTACAGATGGCAGGAGGTGGCACAGTTTCATCATATGCACAGGGTGTGTACTTGGTTTGCCAGAGTCTGCCATTGACACATCCAATCAACATGTATGTGTGTGTGTGTGTGTGTTAGTGAGGGACAACAGTACAACATGGGGCAATGTTGATGCGATGTGTGTGTGTATGTGTTAGCCCTAGGTGTTAGCATTATGTGTGTGTGTATGCTTGCACACAGTTCCACCACATGGCTGACATATACGGGTGTTTGTGGACAGCCACAGACTGTACCTGCCAGGTCATATAGATCACTGTATCTGGCCATGAACACTGTACCTGTGCCTGGCAGGGGTGCTACGGACAGTATCAGGTACTAAGCCAGACTGGGTACTGTCATCAGAAGCAGTGGGTTGTTGACTGGACACATGTCCCTGCTGGGACTGTCCAGAACCACGTGCACGTGGTCTTCTAGGACGGTGTAATGACTGCACAGACCCAGCATTGCTGGGGCTGGTACTGGCACTATAGGAGTGGCTGCAGGTTTGTTGTCATCCGCGACGACTGCCAGCTGATGATGTTGCTGGCATACGTCCACATTGACGCCTCAACCATCCTGCACTGTCCTGGCTCCTGGACATGTAGTTGTGGAAGAGATCTAATGTGTCCCCCCAACGTCTATCAATGACCTCGCTGATATTACAGATGGCAGCCACAACGTCACGCATAGTGTCATTCATAGCACTCAGACCCTTTCTGGTGTACCGTTCCATACGTGCCTGTGCCTGCATTACAGCCCAGAACATAGCTGAGGTTGAAAGACCTCTGTGGGCACATCTGACAGGGGCAGTACAACCATGGATGCTCCCACGAGAACCCCTGGACATCTGACTGTGTGGTACCATGTCAGGAATCTGGCCATGGCTGCTGCGAGGGGATGCATGTGCCAATGATACCACACTACCCTGGTCAATGCCCACTGTATGCTGTCCCTCAGCTAAGGACATTGGTGACAATGGATGTATCAGCAGGATGACTGTGCGCATTGATGGGGTTGACTGCTGTTTAGTGTCGATCGGCTGACCAACGACAGACCCTGTCACACCTCCCCGTGCCATTACACATGTATCGTCATTATCACTATCCCTAGCAGTGGCTTCAGGTTCCCTGCTACACTCCACCAAAGCAACATCAGAACCTGTGAGAGGAAGATAGGAAACACAGTTTACAAATGTGTACACGATGTTAGCACACATGCACACATGCACACAGGCACACATGCACACATGCACACATGCACACATGCACACATGCACACATGCACGCATGCGCACATGTACACATGCACATGCACACAGGCGCACAGGCGCACATGCACACATGCACACATGCACTCAAGCTCACAGGCACACAGGCGCACATGCACACATGCGCACAAGCACACAGGCACACAGGCGCACATGCACACATGCACACATGCACACAGGTGCACAGGCACACATGCACACAGGCGCACATGCACGCATGCACTCAAGCACACAGGCGCACATGCACACATGCACACAAGCACACAGGCACACAGGCACACAGGCGCACATGCACAGATGCACACATGCACACAGGCGCACAGGCACACATGCACACAGGCGCACATGCACACATGCACTCAAGCACACAGGCGCACATGCAGACATGCACACAAGCACACAGGCACACAGGCACACAGGCACACTCCTCAGTACAGCAGATACAAACACAGACACACCCGCAATCCAACACATACACAATGCTGTTTGAGGGTGGGTGACAGTATCACAAGGTAAAACATCACTGCACACGTGTCAGCATGCAGATTATGTGTTGCACAGGAACATGCAGTGCAAGTGGAGACAGCCCTTGTTAATAACAGTATACGTGTACTTGATGGTTGTGTGTAGTTGTTCAGTGATTGTCTCCACCCTGGGACACAATGTGTACAAGGACATAACAATGTTGTGCAAGTGTTACAAGCTGTGGGTGCATATATTTGCACACACCCACAACACATGACGGTGCTACACAATAACTGCTATGTGTACTTTTGTGGTCAGTGGAACTGGATGTGGTGTAGTAACGTGAGCCATGATCAACATGCTTCTTGTGGTCAGTCAACAATAATAATGTGTGCCAGACAGGCAGCTAGCATGCTGTACCTGAAGTGCAGTAACATGACTACATCCACAATTACACAGCCACTTGTTACATGGGTGTGTAAGGTGGCCAATAGTGAGCATTGCCTAACATAAATGTATTATTTGTTCAAGACTGTTGCACAAAGACATGGTAGGCCTCTACCCCTCAGGTATATTATGTGTGCTGCATAGAGGATAAGTGGGATACTGAAGGGTGGCCATACAGCAGGTGTTATAATTGGACATGTGTAGCAGGCTAAGGTGTAGTGTCTCTGTCAAACATGTGTGTGTTATGTGCATGTGTATCAGGTATGCCTATACAATGTCCAGTACTGTGTTGCCACACATGTGTGTCATGCTCTGTGTATTGCATGTGAGTGAGGCAGCTACTGAGAATAATGGGATATGCATAGTCTCACAGCAAACATGCACAGCATGCATTATGCGTAGGTGTTACATGTGCACACACTACACCTCCATATGACATGCACATGTCATTAGCAATACTATTGTTATTACACACTCACCAGCATGGATTGGCTGCCTTGCTGTCACTCCAGAGGGACCTGCAAAAATATGACAGTGACTGCCAGTGGCCACAACTGTGCCATTGATACTGTGAGTATGATAAAGTACAGTAGTACAACAGGTGGCTTTCACAGGTGTACAGATTATGCTCAGAATTTCAATCTTGCAGAAGAATAGGCAGGTTAACAGCACACAGTACATATCTCACACATGCATAAACTACCAGTACAGAGAACAGTCAACTACAGATATGGCATGTTACCTGCACACTCCATTTCAACATGCTGGGTGGCTCCAGCCTCCATAATGACATATGTTTGTGGATGCTGTTGTTGTTGGCCTGGAGCCACAGCACTTAAGAGGTGCTCCTCCACACTGGTGAGGGGGAGTGGATAGGTACCCCACCACCTGTGGCAAGCTGTTGTCTGTGGATATCAGATGCACGCTGCCGGACATGTCTAATTAAATCACTGCAGTGATGGCGTACCTGCTCATATGTCCAGTTATGCATGCCTATGTCATTTACCCGACGGACAAGATCTTGCCACAGTGCAGCCCTCTCATGCTGGTTCTGGCTGAAACTGGAAAACAGCACAGAGAAATTCTGCACCAGGCTCTGGTGGATCTCCTGATCCTCTGCTGCTGTATAAGGTGGGTTATGCTGATGCACCATCACCCTGGAAGGAAAATAAAAATATGTGAGCAAGTCATGTGGCACACTTAATATTCTAATGTACTGATATCACTTAACTGCCATATATAGCATCTGTCTGTCTATCAGGGGATACGCATATTCAATACCACATATCAGTGCTCATCCCACAACTATCTGACAGTGCCTGCCACACTCCATACAACAAACTAGTATACACCAGCACTCAGCACACTGTTTGGGATACAATGCACAACCTCACACTGGGGGTATGTATCAAGCTAATGGATGAAGAATATTGTCATCCCATGCAATGAATGCAACGCACATTTACAGTTTAAATGGTAATCCACCCTAGTCTTTGATGCCATACCCCTACCTGACATATGCGCACAGTTGTTAATATAGCCAGCAAACTTCTGTCACAGAGTATACATGCTGCCAGGTCCACACACATACCCTGTAACACACATATGATTGCGGCCATGGTACAG
>NC_056731.1:1820268988-1820363988 GCF_019279795.1 Protopterus annectens | reverse complement strand
TTGTCCTATGTTTAGCAGTATTTTATGGTATTTTGGGTTAGTAACAAACAACACCATTCAAAATTAGTTGTAACAGCATGCATCAGTATTCCCATTAACCAAACACACATGAATTCCGAACATTGAGCAGCAAGCATAACACATGCATATTTAGAACAACAGTGGACATTCCAACAGCATGCAGGGTTGATTGGTGGCAACAGGCCATCAGGTTTGGATATGTGAACAGGCCACATGCATCAATGTACATGCAGATATGTATAAACCAACAGGACAAATGTCCATGGGAATCAATTGTGAATCCACATACCCAGTTTGGTGTGGAATGGCATAATTTGTGAAAATAGGGTAGGGTGGAGAAATATTACATTAACAACATAAACTACCTATACATATACTGTACATTCCTAGTAGATGAAGATATATATCCCCTACATGTATTAGTACAGTTTCCTGTATGTAACCTTAGGAATGTTGGTGATGGGGATGTTACTGCTACATTAATATACATTCCATTTTTATCCATATATGTTCATATCTGGCTGTGTTCAGGTAAAGCATCCTGCTACATTTGATTTATATGGGTCTAGACAACTGTGGATGTTCAGCATTTCATACAACCATACTATCTCCATAATGCAAGGGTACAGCAACATATCCAAATTGTGGGATGGACACAGTCCAGGTTCTGTACTTTATTAAAGACATTTCATTCTTTGGTTGTGGCTGTCTCATTCATTTCATTATGTAGTGAATGCAGTATATCTTTATTCCAGACTTATTACAGCTTTCTTGGTAGCTTCAAACTCTCTTTCTCACACTCTCTCACTTATTTTATATTTACATTTCAGGATAGTACTTAATTCTAGGCTTTACTAACATTTATTACTGGGTTACAACAATCCTTTCCAGTTGACTCACTTATTTCATATGGCAGAATTTACAAGGATGTATTCGACAGTTGTCTATCCTTTGTTGGTTGATTACAACACTCATTTTCAGGCTGAAGCAGTTATCTGATATTACAATACAGGTGGAAACTCTATTTGAGACTTGTTTAATCTTTATTACTGGATTGCAATACTCTTTTCCAGGCTGCATCACTTATCTAATCTTACAATACTAGTAGAATCTTTCTTCTAGGCTTATTTCACCTTTATTACTGGGTTACAACACTGAACTCTTTTACAAGCTGTCCCACTTATATTCTATAACAATACCAGCAGAATAATTACTAACCTGCCTGGTGGCACAACCTCGCCAGCCTATCAGCATAGGCTTGCCGATTCACGGAATGAACACCTGCAGCTGTAATATAAATGAAGGAATATTGTAACATACCTATCCATACTACAGGCTAGGATAGCATTTCTTACATACTTAATTACATGCATACTTACTCAGTAGTGGAGCATTGGGCATTTGGCGGGCCTCCTGGATCCATCGGTTCAGTTGGTCCTCCTTTCATCGCTTCAGGTCCGCATGGTGGTGACAGACCTGTTCACCAGTCCTCGGAATGCCTGTGGCACTGGTGAGATCATGTGCCAACCGGTTCCACGCCTCTGCCTTATACGCTCCCCATTGAACCTGGCCCTGCATGAGTTGCGCTTCATGATCATGGACTAGGAGCCAAACCATATATTTTGACTCCTCAACACACCACCTTTGTGCTCTAAAGTGATTTCCCTCTCCTGCACCTGCCATCCTGACTGCAAATGGGTACCACAATCAGTTATGGTGTGTATTCCCGCCTATGGGGCTTATATATGCCGGTTTTCCCACACTTATCTGTGATTGGCCATTTTGGATATTTCTCTGCTTACAGCAAACCTGCTGTGTCATGATTATATTTTCATTCATTCCTATATATATGGTAATACTGTACTTCTCAGTACAGCTGTCATGGCTTAGTGGTTCAATGCTTTGACTATGGTGCACAGTATCCCTGGTTCAATCCTTACCATTGCTTTTTTATTTTACTACTGTCTATACAGGCTAGTAGGTGTGTCTGTGTAAAGGCAACTTTGCTACTTTGCTACAGCTTGCCCAACGTTGCCTGATGGTAAGCTGGTTGGCGCGCTGTGCTGCTCCGCGCAAATGGCTTATGCTGGGTAATGCCTTATTTAGCCATAAGCACTCATATTAAGCTGGGTAAAGCACTGCCCAGCTACAGGCACTCATATTGACCTTGTTAAAGCGCTGCTCAGCTATGGGCACTCATATTAAGCTTGTTAACATGCTGCTCAGCTACGGGCACTCATATTAAGCTTGTTAAAGCGCTGCTCAGCTACGGACACTCATATTAAGCTTGTTAAAGCACTGCTCAGCTACGGGCACTCATATTAAGCTTGTTAAAGCACTGCTCAGCTAAGGGCAATTATGATCCTTTTTATATATACATAATATAGGTTTTGTTCAGAAATACATGGGCCATTTCATTACATTTTGCTTAAATTAAATTTATAAATATCGGGGAATTGTTTCATACTTATTTAAAGAAAAATGGAGGGGGGTGTTGTGGGGCTCGAACCGTGACTACCTATTCTTTGGGCGACATCTCTACCGCTATGCTATTGCTACTTTGCTTAATTTGCATATGTAGATCTTATATGCTTTTCAATGTCATATCTGCTAACTGTGGTTGAGCAAAGGGCATACCCATGCAAACGAGCGCAAATGCGGGCAAACATTTTGGAAGTTATAAAAAAAAGGAAACTGCTATTTTTACATTTTACATATTTTCAGTAGGGTTTAGTCTGTGGGGATGTGTGGTGCTGTGTTCCTTGACATTTCAGCGGACTCGCTCGTGGGTCTTTACTTTCTGGACTCTGACTTTTCTGGGGGCATGTCCCTTTGCTGTACTCGGCAAACGGACATGCCCCTTACTTTCCTACACGGACAGTGTTAGACTTGGGTATGATTCAGCATGCCCTCATGAATATGCATGGCATGCTGACGTCATACCGTTCAACTGCAGCCTCCGAGTAAGACATATTAAGTCTTACATGGAGGTTTTGTGAATCCGGCCCATTGTTTTTTCACTCAAAAATACAGGTATCTGCTACTGTAACTGAGTTTGCCATTTATCTAAGGATCATTTAAAACTTGTGAAGGGGAGGCCAAAGTGTATTTAAAATGCATTTGGCCTTAGTAAATAATCAATTGCCATCTATCTGAAAGTCCTGAACAGTGTATCATACAGGACACAGGCATATAAAACATGAGCAAATAGAAGAAAGCTAAATATTAGTTTTTTTGGATAATGTTCATCCCAGGAATTATAAGTTTCTCTTCCTATGTTTCCTGTTTGGTACTACTCCTCTTGGATTTCCTGTTGTGCCTTTCTCCCAGGTGTGCTATTTTTGCCATGACTTGAACATCTGATCATGGAGAAAAGCAAATCATCACTGTAGATGCAGACTAAAGATGTAAGAAATGCAGTGTGCTAGCAGATATATGTATAACTCTTATAAAATAATCTCTTAAACATGACAATGTTGTTGGCTGTCAACATGTGCCATGTTTTTTATGTTCCTTTATCATTTTGTTTGTCTATGTACTGCAGCAGTGAAGGCAGCAGAATCTCATTTTATCAAAAAAAAATATGATGGCTGTGAGTAATGTGTATAATGTAATTTTTTTCTCGCACAAAACAACATGACTGAACAGTATTCTGATATAATTGTTAAGCACAGTGAATTATTGTTTTTTTTTTTTTTCGTGTGACGTTTATTTTTATTTGGATAACTAGGTTGTCAGCTGATCTTAGTTAACTCCTTTTTTTTCTGTGCAGTCCTCAGGACAGAAAGTATACACCTATAGCTACATACTAATAATACTGAGGAAATATGTATCCACCTTTTATAGATCTGGGATTTGAGAGGATTAAAATTTCTACAAAACAAAAGTGACAGATATTTTGTGAGTGAACTATTTAGAAGAATTTAATAGCATTTTATATACAGTAAATTCTCAGTTAACAGGTGCCCATGGGGATTGGTAGTTGCCAGATAACTGTAGTTTCTAGTTGCTTGAGAGTTAATATTAAAAATAGGGCTGACTAATACTGTACCCTATACTATTTGTTTGGTTTGACTTGTTCTCAGGTTGGGGAGAGGGAATGTATTCCTATCTTCCTTTTTAAAACTCTAAAATTCTAAAAATGTATGGAATGTTTCTGCAGGGGGAGACAGAAAGTGTATTTCTTTGGTTTCTTTTTCCTGATTGCTTGAAAGTGCCAATTGCTTGAGTTCCAGTTAACTGAGAGTTTACTGTAGATTGATAGGTAGATAGGTAGACAGACACACAAACACCCACACACAGACACAATTTAAACTTTAAAAAATAAGGTACACAGTGTTGTGTATTGCAGACTTATTACTGTCGACTGGTTATGTAAAATACTCGGTCATTGGGTTTGTGCCTCACACCTCCCCCACCCCCAAAAGTGTAGTATCACCTGTACAATGCACACCCTTTAGTTTTTTATTGGATGTAGTCCTAAGAGACAAGAATTTCAAATGAGCAGAAAACTGAATCTTTGCTGAAATATACTGAATATGTAAGTGCTTAAAATGTTATCAATGAAAACATTTTGTTATTAAGGTTCATCAGATAGGTTATTCTTTTTCCAATTACACTCACTTTCCTAGTTCATAGCAACATTTTAACCACAATTTAAGCACACTTTTTTTCTTCAGCAAGTGAGGACAACATGTGAGATTCTTGATAATTGTGTTTGTGCTTAACAACCCCCAAAAGGATAGTGACACCTGTACAATGCACACCCTTTATTTTCTATTGGTTACATATAGATTCATAGGTTCATACTAGGCTAACTGCCCTTGCAAGCCATTTTTTAAGCCTAGCCAATTATCCCCTGTGAGGCTCAAACCCTGCACGTATGTAACCATAAGAGCTGAACATTTCAAATATTAACATAACTGAATCTCTGCTGAAACAAATTGAATTTGTAAGTGTTAGTAGCATTATCAATGTACGTTTTGCTATTAATTTTCTTCAGGTAAGTCACTAATTTTCCATTTACACTTGATTTTCCAATTCATGGCAAACTTTTTAACAACAATTTAAGCACACTTTTTTTTACATTCAGCAAGTGAGGAGGTATGCTGTATTATTATAGCCTTCTTAAAGCAGAATTTCATTTATGAAAAGCTCATAAATATTTAGTATCATATTCTCACACTGTGCTCTTCTCATCTCTGGTAAAAGTTATTTTGGGGCATTCTCATAACATATATGTTTCTGATCTTTTATTACTAATGGTAAATTTGAGGAAACACTACTGGGGATTCATTGTAAGTTTCTTCATTTGATTTAAAAGTAAATCACAGCAGAGTATCCCCAATGAAGGTGTCAGAACTCACTTAATCCATACTGAAAGGAATATTTTGTCGGATGAGTCAATGCATTGTGAACTAACCTAACTAAAAATCATGGAATACTATTTAGTACTACAACAACCCAAATAATTTCTGTTTAAGTAAAAGGTGCACATAGTGAGCTCACATCTACTATAGGTCATTGTAATGGAAACTGTACAACTGCTAAGTAAAACCAAACTTTACCACCAGAAAGAAAACTAATGCATAAAGAAGACAGATAGAATCTGCCATCCTGTGAATGTAATGTGCTACTGTTTATTCTTAGTAAATAAATCACTATCTAGCACCGTTGTTATTGATGACCAACTTAAATTTGATATTCACATTTCACAAGCCATAAAAAAGACACACCAAAAATTAGGTCTACTATACAGAAACAAAAAATATTTAACGAAGGATACAAAACAAACTCTTGCACAGGCTTTTCTATACCTTTTCTATTCTATGCTGTACCTATGCTCACTAATATACAAACTAACCTCCTGGACAAAATAGAATCTACCTACAATAAAATAGCCAAGTTTGTAGCAAATCTTCCCTACCGGTCCCACCACTGTACTGCCCTCCAAAATCTGCAATGGCCAGAAGCCCTCAACCTACTTCTACTCCCACAACTTCATCTCACACACTCCATTCTAGCAAATCTCTCCCACTGCCCTGCCCTCTCCATGATTATCTCCCCATACTCCCCCAAACGTCAACTTCGTAGCTCAGACCAACATCTACTTATAAATAAACTTTGCAGAAAACTCCTATATAGTCATTCACTTGCAAATACCTGGAATAAACTTCCACCTGACCTTAGAGCCACCTCAAGTAGTCTCTGTTTTAAAAAAAGGCTAAAAGAATTCATGCTCAAAACATGGTCTTGCCCCTGCCTAACATCAACCTGACCTCATTATTTTCAGCCCTCTGCCATCTCTTCCTTTCACACCCCCTGTAATTATTGCTTTCTCATCCAACAATGTGTAGTCTTAACAATGGTCAACCACTATGTATTTGTAGCTACATTATGTACGATTTATATAGCCTATGCTCAATATTGATGTAAATATATATCATGTAATACACACCATTGTTCTACCTAAAACCTGTCTGCAGTATGTATACAAATGTATATTTTTTATCGTTTTTTTCACTTCTAATGACCAACACACAAATGTTGTATGACACCAAAATGTATCTTTTGATTTCTTTTTTACTTTGCTTTCTTTCCTGCTTTGTTTATTGGAGCTTTTCTCCTTGGGTCTCTGCTGAAAAAGGGCTACATGCCCAGTCAGACTAACCTGGTTAACAAATGTCAAATATATAAATAAAATAAATATAAGAAATGATAAAAAAGTATAGGTATATCTTGCATTTGCATAATAGAAGACATACAGAATATTTTTCTTAATCATATAAACTGTAAAAGCATACCCTGAACATTTAATAAAATGTAAAATATTTTGTCTTACAACTATCAGTTTCATGTTTTTGTAAAATAAAAATCTATTGCACAGTGAGTACAATTTTACTCATCGAATTATGCCACCAAATTTCACTGCAATTTATTTTTTGTAAATATGTACATACATGAACTGTTTTTGTTCCTAGATTCATTTAGTCTTGTTTTGTTTTAAATAAGAAAACAGTTATAATTTTAATGAAAAAAACATTACTGATATTATTTAAATGACACATACAATCATATTTGATTTCTGTTATATTGTTTGGTGACTTAGCATTGGAGAGATGTCACTGCACATGAGAACATATAAACTGCAGAGGATTAAAATGCATTAAAAGTTGCTTTCATATTTTGGGAACCTTCGTAAAAAGTGCAAAAAATCCAGTTACATAATTAAATAACTTCATCTTTCCTAACAGCAATGAAACAATACTTCCCAAAAAGGAGAAACTCGTGTACATTATTTTAGTCTAACTTCCCACTGTATTATGGAATGAAATTCCTTTTATAGATGGGAAAGATTTGTTGGGGTAGAATGTTGTAATTTCTGTAAATATGTCAATATCTAAAAGAGCAATAATGCCAGGTATCAGTTTCTATATCAAACTTACTGACTAAGTGAACTCATGAGACGCTGTTTGTTGTTTGTACTTCTTAAATATATCAAGTGTAAGGTATTGAAGTGTTTCATTAAACCATTTCCCCTGTGGATGTTGCATAATAAATTAAATATCTGCAGTTACCATTTGACACAAAGAAAGCAAAAGTTAAAATCCATGACTTAAGAACACAGCAGGAAGAGTTTTTCAGAATCATATCATGAAACATTAATCTTGCAAGCACATAATCCTGTTAGATGGCCATGAACGTTTTTTCCTTATATAATAAATCGTGTAATGCTCTGTCATCATTAACATTGACCACTGTGCCAGACCTCTTAAAATGCGACATGCCAAAATGATTTATAATTATAAACCTTGGGTGGAATTTATATACAAACTGTGCAGTGCACAATGGCAATTTACATAGTAAGCAGGCACATGCAGGATGTCGATAATTCATTCACAAGTTATACAACAACAAAGTGGCCTCCACTCCACATTATTTAGTGTATGCAAATGACTGCATAATGAGGTGTAATGATATGCAAATCGATTCATAGATTAGTACTAGTCTAGCTGCCCTAGTGGGTTATTTTAAGCCTAGCCAATTACCCCATGTGAGAATCGAACACTGCATCTTGTGTCTGTAACATAAACATTTTAACCATTATGCCAACCTCCCACCCCTCAAATGCACATAGACAAAACAGTGTCAACATTCAATAGTTGTAAATGCAACAGCTTGTGTGTGTAATTGCACTGCCCTGTAAAGATAATCAGTGTGTAGGGAGTTAAAGAGATGTATGTCAGCAAATTGCTAGCAGTGCTAGTAGTCTGAGCCCAAAAGCACTTGCTTTGTTCTTTTGAATATAACCTTGGCCCAGCTGTACTTCATGGCAGACCATGACAACCATGAATGCTTGGACAGTGGATAAATGTATAATAACATGAATGACCAGAAGACAGTTGAGCAGTTTCATGTAGACTGAGACATAATAAGGAGACTGGCAAACATATAGTGTCCACATGTTAAATGCACAGGAATGTTTGCCATTTCTATCCTTGTGGAGCCACAGTATCTGTAGCAGTTACTACTGCAGCAACCTGGGACCTTTTGGTGACCAAATAAGAACATGCTAGGTATATTGCAGGCATCTG
Organism: Protopterus annectens; assembly: GCF_019279795.1. Classification (NCBI taxonomy): domain Eukaryota; kingdom Metazoa; phylum Chordata; order Ceratodontiformes; family Protopteridae; genus Protopterus; species Protopterus annectens. The sequence continues at coordinate 1,820,355,373 of NC_056731.1, read as the reverse complement.
CCTCATAGATATTTAACATGTTTCTTTGATATCATGCTAAGTTACTGCCGGGGTTAATTTTCGTTGTTCCGGGAGTTTGATATAATGAAGACTCGATGAAGTCAGGCTTGATGAAGTTGGATTCGATAATGTGAGAATTCATTGTTTTGAAGTAGACCTCTCTCTCTCTCTCTCTCTCTCTATATATATATATATATATATATACTGTACTTACGTACTATCGCAACCAGATGTCTAACCAATAATATGTAGGTACCAAACATTCATACACCCTTCACTTGGTGACAAAATTATTTCATCTTCTTGTGTCAATTTCAAAGTGTATAACTATTTAAAAAGTACCCCAATTTTTATGCTGTTGTCCTACCATTATTTTATGTTTCCATAAGATTTCTAGAAGTTCTAAGTTTACAAGAATATCTGTCATTGTCACTTAATTCCCAAAGCTTCCCTTCAGTTATGGCAGAAAGGTTAATGTAAAAGGTAAAATTGGTAATGTCTGTTTTCAGTTTGTTACATGTACTAATACTATTAGCCCAGAAATTAAACGAGCTGTTAGACATGACTGCTGCTTCTCTTCCTACTGCGACTGATTGCTCCAGTCTACCTAATCGCCACTTGTGTCTCACTGCCATTGCAGCTATACATACTTGTCAACTGTCCAGATTTTCGCACAATGTCCACCTTTTTCCCACATATCTTGGGTCCGTCCCTCATAAATTCTGTGACTGTCTACCAAGTTAGTGGGATGATCTGAGGATGGAAGCCAGTAAGTAATGAGATACATTACATACACCATATCTGTAGCACCAACCAGGTTAATTATAGTTTTCATTAAGTGTCGTCAGTAAAGGACGGTACCCAGGAAGAGGAATTTTGCCATTATTCCTTTTTCTGTTTCTGAAATAATGCAATACAATACAATACTAATTTGGAATTTACACACTCCTTTTTACTTTGAGATACACTTGTTCCATGATCTGGTTGCGATAATACGTAAGTACTATATATATATATATATATATATATATATATATATATATATATATATATATATATATATATATATATAAGGATCTCTGGCATTATTCAGTGCCTGAAACAATTTGTGATTTATAAGGGGAAGGGAGAGGAAACATTAGGCATACATGTCAACACTGTAGCACAAAATGGGACAACAGCAGGGATGGATTTAAATGATACCTCTAACAAACTTAGAAAGTTTCTAACCTAACAGCTCTGTCAATAGCCTGGATTTACTGAAAGATAAGAAGTGTGACATTAATTTCTACCAGTAATGACTGACTGGCATCATCTATGATTTCATAGGTCAGGACAAAGAAGATACTGGGGATGTTCTGACAACACAGGGACAGGTATGGGGTATGTAGTGTGTGTGTGTGTGTGTGTGTGTGTGTGTGTGTGTTTGAATGTGTGCATTGTGTATAGGACACTGAATGGGAAGGCGCCTGAGCTACCATGATGCAGCTTGCTGCCACTGTTAAATACAACAGGAAGTGTTGATCTGCACTCAGGGTAGTTAACAGTGATTCAGAGACATGCAAGTTAGTGAATAATGAGGTTTTTCCTTATTGTGGCTAATGTACGTCTGAATGTGCTAGTATGTCATTGTAGACTAGGGTCTTTTTAAAACAGCCCTTAGCGTGATCAGTGGGATTGTCTGTTAATGCCAGAGTATCTCTGGTTCTCTTGGACAGCAGAGGAAGGAGCCACCTCTATGCATAGTTTATAGAAATAGTGCACTCCCTGATATATCTCATGCCATAGATGGCATGCATGTAACAACAAAGGCCTCCACTTGGCCCACAGACACAGATGTATAGGAACAGTAAGGGCTACCTTTCTCTGAAGGGACAGGTGGTTTGAGCGAGGAGAGAATAATATCCAATGTGTATGTATTGTGTGTGTGTGTGTGTGTGTGTGTGTGTGTGTGTGTGTGTGTGTGTGTGTGTGTGTGTGTGTGTGTGTAGCATCCTGGCAGTTTCCCTGATTCCCCTGTCTGGCATGCCTGTATCTTTGTTTGACTAAGGTAACGTCCCATTTGGTCACCTGGTTACTAAGTATAAGCTGATTGCACAACATTAATTTTACTGCTAAGGAAATTGCACATACAGCTACTACCTCCTCCAAATGCTTTTGCTCTGTTTTGCAGGTAATGCTAGATACCCTCTTGTGCCCAGTCTCATGACTTTTATCCCTAATCCTGAAACTGAAGTTGAAATACAGCATAACACAATGCAATGTCAGCTACATTGAGACCAAGAATATTATCAGACATGTCTTTGGTGTGCTAAAGGTATACTTTCACACCTTGACACATCTAGTGGAGCACTACAATACTCCACTGACATAAACAGCCAACAGGCTGCCATCTGTACCATGCTTCACAACATGATTATATGGAAACAAGATGATCAGCCCCATGACATAGCTTTGTTATGACCTTTTCCAGACATCACAGCAGTAACATCAGAAGAGGAAGATGAAGTGGAACATAGTCATGCATTTGCAGGAAGAGACCCACAGGTAACAACAGGCCCCATACCTGGGGCCCTGGCAAAACAGTGGCTTATGATCAAAAACAATGGGTGATGAAAATCAGAAAGTGACAGAGTTATGGTGGCTAAACATAATGCATGTAGGTTTACTGTCAGGGCATGTTGGTCAATGTGTAGTTTGTTTAGAATTTGCATCAAATATCACCTTAACTTAATACAACACAGGATGGAGGGTTGTGGATTGCAATCATCCTCATTTGCACAGGTGACAAGACACACAATAACACAAGACTGTTAGCAAAAACTGAGTCTGACAGAAAATTCACACACACACACACACACACACACACACACACACACACACACACACACACACGCACACAGCAGTACAGAAAACATTACTGGAGTAGTGCAAAGGCCATAACAGCCTAGATGTGGTGTCTACCAGAGATGACTGGCTTGTGGCTTCCTATGACAGAGATGGAGTGCTACTGTGTAACTTGGACCTGGATATAGTTTGTTAATGAAAGGTGCTGGGGCTCATGGCCTTCTGTTACAAAGATGGAGTGTCATTACATGGCCTAAATGGATATAGTTTGCAGGTGTGGGGTACCAGAAGTCATAACCTTCTGTCCTGGGCCTGGATGCAACTCTACATACCCACATACATCAGGGAATGACAGGACTTCTGACAGATCCTGACAATGGTACCCTGGATGTACTCTATAAAGACTCTGACATACATCCACAACAGGTGAGTACCTTATCCCAGCCAGAAACAACAGTGGCATTGTTGCAACCCACCACAGTAATAACAACCCAATATGTAGCTGTGTTAACTGGCAGCAGAGTCCTCAGTCCACTCATCATTCCCTGATGTTTATGCTCCATGCCCACATGTAGATCACAGTGGTGAAGCTTGGCATCCTCACCAATGCCACCTAACATGTCCAGTAGCTCCAGTGTAGACTGTGTGGAAGAAGACTATACTTCCTACACAATTTAACCCCATGCTGCTTACATCTTAGAGACCACATGGGAACAGTGATGCCAATGTATACCCCAGTGTCTCTGGGCTGTAAGGATGCAACATGCATCCCCTTGATAGTCACAGTATCCCCAATATTTCTTTTTATATCACCACTCTGTGTATGGGGTACCTCACAGCCCAGGAGTAACAAAGATAGTATTGTTTCCCAAGATTTTGAATCCTGGTTATGTCTTTTGACATGATTGTTGGGTATATCTGTGGCAGTGATATAAGCCCTTTGTCAAGCCTGTCACATTTGATGCCTGTGGATAGACAGTATACAGAAAACCATGGTGAACCAAAAGACATAAGCTACTAGGGTGCCCATGTGTCATACAGAATGAGGCTGATCATGCATCACATTACATTGTATCGCTGCTTTATTTTCAGTGGTGGTACGATGCTTGTGTACGCCTATGAAGACAAATTGGTATCATATAAACTGGATTATCTGACATTCAGAATGTCTAAGAAAGGTATAGGCAAACCTCTACTAGGAAATAATAACATAGTCAGCCACCTATAGAAATATTATTATTTATTTATTTATTGACATTTGATTACCATGAAAGTCCAGCTGGGTAGAAGTCCATTTTCAGTGGAGGCCTGGGAAGAAAAGCTGTAAATTATTACAAAACATTTTAAGAACAAAAATTTTACAATCCTCAAAAACAAAAACATCTGCAGTTTAAATAATTATAACAAAATAGTGACACTAAAAAAACATTGGTTAAGAATCAATACAAGCTATATGACATCATTTAATGTTGTTGTTGTTGAGTCTTTCGGCTTTTCCCGGTTAGGGGTCACCACAGCGGAACTCTGGTCCGCTAATGATTGGTAGTTGATTTTTACATGCCGAGTTACCAGCCCTGATGCCCAACCTTCAACGAAGGTATGCCCATTCACGCATGTCTCCACGCAGAAGACGCTCTAGCTGAGAATCGAACCGGACAACGCCTTACTGTGAGGTGACCGCTACCGCAGCACCACTGCAGGTTATATGACATCATTTAATATTTAGAGAATTTAGAGAAAATTTAAACGATTGTCAAATAACTTGTATTTATTCAAAATATCAAAATATAAGGTGATAGACCATCCTGCCACCAACATCCAGACTGCCTCCAGGGATAATGGCTAATGCACACCTCCAGACAGGGGCATTACTAATTCTTCTGTCTTAGTGAATCAAGTGTGCCCCAGAGTGCCTCTTGCTGCAGGAGGACTCTCCACTTCAAGCTGCCATTGCTTGTACTTGGACCATCCAATCATATCTATGAAGTGCCATTGATGCTTGTGCATTGTCTGCTTCTATTTTCCAGAATACTGATATCCTGTGACATGGACTATATCCTGTGATGCCAAAACTGCTGGCCAGAGCTACCTCTGCCCAGCAGATGTAGTCCATACTACCCGTGGACTGGCAGTGGAATCTCATTTTCTTCAGTGCTTAACTTTTCCTGCTGCAGCCAGTCTGGTTGTCCTCTAAGCCTGCTGAATCTTGTATAAGCAAAGAGATATAGCAATACATGTTTACTGTGATTGTGAATGCTATGTGTACACAGTATGAATGTACCTGTTTCATACACGTACCTATTCACAGTCACAGGGCCTAAATGGAATGGAGTCATTGGAAAACTAACTCGCTGGTGCTCCCTGCTATCCACGACTCCCTCTTTGTATCTCCCAGGTATCTCGCTCCCATCATCCCCCCTTTTTCTCCAGTATTACCATTCCCTTACTCTACAGCTTTTTCCTCCATCCTTTCAACACATCCTAACTGGCCAAAACTGCATCATAATAACTGTGGGGGAATAATTGAATTACGCACAGGGGTTGGAGGCTGCTACGTCCCTAGTAGTCACACGATCCTAAATGTTCAGAGTAACATTTTATAAATTTTTCCGACCATTTGGTCTGATGATGGCCTGATCAAAAATCTTAAGTAAGGAAAGAATTTATTTTTTTAAGGAAGCTTAATGTTTGCAGCTGGACAAAGCAGTAGTTAGCAATAAATTCAAATGACAAATTCTTGCAAGGATAAGTAAATCATTATTATGTTATGGTGCCTGCCTCTCCCACCCCCCACCCCCCCAAAAAAAAGGTATTCACATTCTTTGTGCCCCTCTAATCTTAATTAAAGAAGAAAGCATGCTCAAATGGCCACAGTCATACATTTGAAGTTGTTGCTGTCATACATAAGCACACCTCTATGTCCAAAACATAGATACTTTCTGTATACCCCTCTAATAGTCTTGCGTGACAAGTGAAAGGAAAATGGTCACATAATGTATTTAATCAACACAACAATCAGGGCTTGAACAAAGAAGTTAAGTGGAAGGCTCATTTACAATGAAGTGTTAATTATTTTATTGTCTTAATTGTTTTAATTTTCTAATTGATTTTGGGTGATACACTTTGTTATTTAACTGTGGAGTCATTCTTAGTTTGTATTAACAATGACAAAGGCTTGTTTGCCGAGGCGCAAGAGTATTCTAGATTAAATTATATTTTATTCATTACCAACTTTGCAGTCTGTGTTTTTCACTAGCCTTACTGTTGTTTTAAATGTATTTAATCAAATCTGCACACTGCCCCTTGACAAGCTATAGCAAACATGTGAAAATATCTAAAGCATGATTCTGAAAAAAAGTTAATCCCTTTAAACATGAGTATCTTCAGAAGTCTGGTCCTAGAATGCTTATTGTTTTTGGCTTTTTTTTTTTTTGGTCTGTATATTTAGATATTACTGTTTTAGGGAATGTTACTGGCACCATTATCTATAAAATTGCATTGTACTGGGCTCCTGCCCTCAAAGACAAAGAGGTAGCGGCATCTTGCATTTTAAGGAAGAAAAATATATTTTTATGTCCTTTGATGCCTCACTCTAAACAAAGAAAGAAACTATCACTTTTTTCCAATAAGCATCTTTATTAAATTATCAAGTATGACATAAGCAAGCTTAGATTTATATAAACAAAAAAAAAAAACAACACTAACACCACTTAAGTTGCAAACGTTATACATCACAGACACCATTGAAACAACTGTAGTTGCTAAAATTATACACCACTTATAATATATCCTGTCATTGGCAGTTAAGCATTATATGGCTCATTGAAATCGTATCTCTTAAACCTCGTTCCTTCTCTGCATATATTGTTCCCATAATTCCCAATTCCCGTTGTTTTATCTCTGTTACAATAGTCACTGCCTCTGGTAAAGATGGTCTAGACTTTGATTTCCATTTTCTAGTAATTGCTTTTTTGACAGCCCCCATAATTAGACTCGGCAAGGCTTTACTATGTCTAGGTAATTCCAGTTCTGTATCATAGCTCAAAAATATCATCTCCCCAGTCAATCCAATCCACTCACTCAGCATATCTAACAGAGAGGTTTGCAGGAAACCCCAAACGTCTGCCAGTTCATTGCACTTTTCTACAGAAACACATTCTGCTTTTATGTCTGAAATCATACCAACATTGCATGGGATTCAGAAAGTCTTGGAGAGATGTAGAAGCTTTATCTCAGAATGTTTTTGCATCATGCTAAGTCTTTTGAATTTACAAACCATTCTACTGCTGAGGCTTTTGCCTCACTGGAACATCAGTACAGACAATAGCTATGTGAACAAAACCCCATGCTAATGTGGCAGTTCGGGGGGTGTGGGTAATGCTAATTAGTTAAGTGGTCTTCCCAAGAAATGTTCATGGCTTCTCATTTGCTCACTCAGCCAAGTAAAAGTTAACTCTAAGATGAAAAAATGACCACTGTCAAAACACCCATTCAGTCTTGTGGAAGTACTTAAGATGTAGGTAAGTTCAAAGATGACATGGAGGTGGGAGAAGTTATTGTGTGCATATGTGTTAACTTGTGTCAGCCTATCCATGGGGACATGATTGAGATAGCATGAGTGTTTATGTGTGTGTGTGTGTGTGTGTGTGTGTGTGTGTGTGTGTGTGTGTGTGTGTGTGTGTGTGTGTGTGTGTGTGTGTGTGTGTGTGTGTCCACTGGAGTGTGCATATAGATGAATGGATGAATGCTTCCATGAGTGTGAGCGGGCTTGTTTGAGGCTGAGCAGATGTATGTGTGTGTGGGGGGGTGCATGTGTGTGTGTGTGTGTGTGTGTGTGTGTGTGTGTGTGTGTGTGTGTGTGTGTGTGTGTGTGTCCACTGGAGTGTGCATATGGATGAATGGGTGAATGTTTCCATGAGTGTGAGAGGGCTTGTTTGAGGATGAGTGGATGTGTGTGGAGGGGGTGTCTTGGAGTGCATATGTGTGTGTGTGTGTGTGTGTGTGTGTGTGTGTGTGTGTGTGTGTGTGTGTGTGTGTGTGTGTGTGTGTGTGTGTGTGTGTGTGTGTGTGTGACCATTGGAAGGTGCATATGGATGTATAGGTGAACATTTGCATGAGTGAAAGTAAGTGTGAAGAGACTTCACAAATCCAAAACCAGATAAGGGAGAGACCGCAACCACAAAAATAGTTTAATATAAACGTTAATATTGTAAAATCACAACGTTTTCGTCAGTATGAATAACTGACTTCTTCAGATAAAATGTCATGCCACAAAGCAACCTGTTTATATAACACTCTACAATCAAATTGCACTAATTAAACCTCCCTAATTGATATTTAAAGTGAAAACATTTATAAACCTGAATATAAAACTACAATTTGATAGAACAAATGTCCTTTGTATAAACTAAAATATCATACTACATACAAAACTTGATAAAAAATCATGAATACATTAAAAATATATATAAATTATTAAAATGTAAAATGTATATATGTATAAATAAAATATAAATACATATTGTATATATGTCACAATTTAGCAGCTTTCAACTTTAACAAGGGCAAAATGGATATATGATCATTCATACCAGGCAGTCTATTAGCTTCCAACAACACCTGCCAAAAAGCTTCCCGGTATTCTAACCGGGTCTCCCATGGACCCCCCCTATGATCCCTCATCTGTGTTTCCAATACAAAAAATATAAATGTGTCTTGTGGGCATGTCAATGTATGTCGATATAAGGCATTACTGTAATTCTGTTTTTGTATTTCATAAAGGTGTTCATAAATCCTCCGTTTCAAATGTCTCTCAGTTTTGCCTATATAAAATCCCTGACAAACCTGACACATGCTAAGATAAATTATTCTTTGACTGTTACAGTTACAATAGTTAGATGCATGAATCCATCTGTTTCTAGCTGAGATGTAAAGTTTGTCAGTATGTGCTATGTATTTACATTGCCCACAAGCTCCACATCTGTATGTACCTTTACGTTGATTGGAATAAATTCTAGTATCCATTTCCCATTCTAAAACATTCTTTATATTTTTCCCCTTACGAAATACTGTTTTCATAATTTTCCCTTTGAAACAAGTGAGATCAGTCATGTTACAGAAATGTCCCATTCTTCTTCAACTATTTTTTTAATAATGCCTGAATTAGCACTATAATCTGTAACAAATACTGTCTTGTAATCTCCATTTAAGTCACTTGTTTGCCTAGGGATGGAAGGTACAGGCAAGTTTCCTAAGCCCAAAATGGGCTTATATTTATTGGTCCCCTCATTAACTTCTCCACACACATTTTCAATAAGTTCTAGGGGATATTCTCTCTCCAAAAACAACCTTGTAAGAATAGAACATTCATGAATATAATCAAGGTCGTCCGAGGTCATTCGTGATGCTCGGACAAATTGTCCCTTCACTATCCCCCTCTTTTGATGTTTAGGATGTGAACTTGTGTATCTTAAATAACTGTTGGAGAAAGTGTTTTTTCTGAAAATATTAGATTTAAACTTACCCTCTGATACTTTCAGGGTTACATCCAAATAATCCAACTGACTCTTGGAACTTTGATAAGTAAATTTCAAAAATTCTGTACTAGAATTCAAGTATGTAATGAATTCTTCTAGTACTTCAACTGGACCTGTCCAGAAAATGCAAATATCGTCCAAGAATCGTGAATAAAAACTCCAGTACTGACTGTAAATACTGTTAAATACATACTGACTTTCCCATACAGATAAAACTATGTCCGCATAGGTAGGGGCACAATTGGCCCCCATTGCCACTCCTGAAGTTTTCTGAAAAAACTCTCCTGAAAAGTACAAAAAATTGTTTTGTAGAACTAATTCTGCTAATTCCAAAACCAAGAAAATATCATTGTCACTGACCCCTTTATTTTTCCTAAGGGCTACCTCCAACCAGGCTAGCCCCTGTTGGTGTGGGATCACAGAAAAAAGGTCTACTATATCTATGGTCAGGAAAATTAAATTAGGGGAATATAAATCAGATGTAATTTTAGCCAAAAATTCCCAAGAGTCCTTTAATAGATGGTTGTCTTTCCCCCAAAGATATTTAAGTTTCTTATCCAGAAACTTGGATATAGGCGAAATCTTAGAACCCTGTGCAGCAACTATAGGCCTAAGTGGGGGGTCTTGGGTTATTCTTGTGTACTTTGGGTATCCCAAAGATAGAGGGAACCCTGGGCCATAAATTCTCAAGGTATGAATATACACTATAATCTATAATACCTTGGTCAAACAAGTCTTTGAGGGCCAGGTCTATTTTTTTATATGAAACATTAATTTCATTCATGGAAACTGGCCTATATCTAGATCCATTGTGTAAAATGTCATTCATTTTCCCTTCGTACACAATTCTATCCATAAGTACTAACCCCCCACCCTTGTCGGGTTCCATAACTCGGATGTTAGAATTATGGCTAAATAGATTAAGTAATTCCTTTTCAGCCTCTTTTAAATTAGAAATATGTCCTTTGTATCTTTTGACTTGCCTAATCCTTCTTTCTATTGTACTTTCCAGGTTTTACAACTGCGGATGTACAGGAGGATTGTATGTACTAGACTTATAGGGAACACTAGGGTTAAACTCAAAAGTTGCTTTGCCCATTATATTTTCTAAATTCAGCTTTCGAATGAAAGTTTTTAAGTCAAAAATAGTTTTAGTAATGTCACAACTTCTTTGAGGAACATATTTAAAACCTTTTGTAAACAAGTCAAAAAATGTATCAGAAACATGTAATTCACTATAATTGTAAATATGAAAACCTTCTTTACTAGAAATCACTTGTTGGTCCGTGCTGGATTTGTTTTCTGCAAATGTATCACAAATTACCACCTCTGGTTCTTGTTCTGCTGGTAACCCCCCCCCCCCCCATAAGGGTAAGGTACCTGGTGAAAAGAATTAGGCCTGGTGTTGTTACGCTGATTGCGTATTCTTTCTGAATGCCTGGGCAAATTATCATTGTCAAGGGAATGTTCATCCCCTATCTCAGCTCCTCTTTCATTTTCATTTTGATTCCCATCTTCAAAATAAACACCCTGATGAGATGGAATTTTTCCCCCCCCGCCCCTAATTGTATTGTCCCCGTACAACGGGTGGTGCAGGGTATTGTTACCCCTTCTCATACTCCCCCATGTCCCGTTGTAATTTTCTATGTTTTCTGATAGAAATTTCTTCACATTTCTTATCAACATAAAACCTAATGTCGTAATACTTTTTCTTTTCTTGCTCTATACTGAACATTAAATCATTTACAATAAAATTGTTGTGTAATTCAATCTCTTCATGTAACCTAACTATCTCTTTTTCATTATTCTTGACAATGGCCTGGACAATTTCCAGTCCACAGTTATCAAAAGCCCTAATAAGGTCCTGATGAAATTCACTACCCAGTATAACATTGTTAGGGTATTTATAAGTCCGAAGCCCTTTAGGTACTAAGCGTTTTTTAAGACACTCATTCAGATACATATTATCTAAATGTAAAAGTGTGAAGAGACTTGTTTGTGGATGGGTGTTTGCATGTACTGGGGGAGATTTCTGGGAGTGTGCGTGTGTATGTGTGTGTGTGTGTGTGTGTGTGTGTGTGTGTGTGTGTGTGTGTGTGTGTGTGTGTGTGTGTGTGTGTGTGTGTGTATGTCTGTCTTGATGGTGCCTTTGTTAATATGCTGTATAAGTTGCTAGCCAGAACAATAATGTGGTCAGTTCTGACAGCACTAGTGTTCATTTCAGAGACACAGTAATAAGCCAATAATGAGGTCTTTCTCTTTGCAGTTATACCTGTCTCTGAATCACATTTCTTGCTGCCATCATGCTACTTGGCCAACGTGTTGGAAAATTAGCACAAGCAATGTGGATTTTACTTAATCTTAATAATTATTTATTTATGTTTTTGATAGCTTTTGATTACTTTGCTCTCAACAGAACTGAAAGCTATGTTTGTTTTCAGCTGAATGTTTTGTAAATGTTGCATTCTTTCAATTTAAAGACCATTCTGGTCTGAATTCTTCCTTATCTTCAAATGACAGCATTTCTCTGCTGCTTCAATATATTCACATGCCATTTTCTGGACAAGACCCTTTGATGATATTCAAATACAAGTTCATACAGGAAGAGTACACAACTACACGAAGTGGCAAAGGACTGGGCAAGGACAAGTACCCTGCCAGTTGTGTAAAGGAAGGGGGTACTACTGAATCAGTTCAGTGTATTGTTCACCAGACATATTAACATTTATGACAAGAGAGACTGAAGAAGGGAAGTAAGATGAGATAAACAGTATTGTATTGGTCTGATCTTCAGGACAGAAAGACAGAGAGAAAGAGAGTGAGAGACAAGGAGGACAGAAGGGGTTGACATTTCTGACCATCAAGCATTTAGTCTGTATATGTCATGAATAAGGCAGAAAGCACTGCGTACTTGCATGTAGTGCAGATGGTTTTCTAGATTCAGCCATTTTAATTACAGCTGGTTATACTGTAATGTTCTGAAGGATTATACAAAGGTTGATTTGGCTACACTTTTTATGCTGATTCACATTTGGTATGACAGTCTTAATAGGAAAGAGTGAACAAGATTCCATCAAAAGCATTATGGACTGTATTTCTGCAAAAGTCAGTTTAATTCTTGTAGAAAATGACAGGGAGGATTTTATTCTTGTGAGACAATTTGTAGTTTGATTGAATCTTCATTTATTTTGAAGCCATTCCTCTCAGTAATAGTCAGAGACTTATCAATTATGACGTTGTTTGAAAGGCTGACTTCCTCACTAGGAGAGCTGTCAACAGAGGAAATTTACATTTTTTTTCTGATTTGAAAAAGGTGTATTGTTGACTATAGAAAATGATGTTTAAATACATTTAGAGATAAGCGTAAGACCCATAATGGTAAATCTGCCTTGGAAAAGTTTTATTGAAATTCTTATTTTGCATCTGGAATATCCACCAGGCATGCAATGGTGGAATTATCTGCATGTTGGAGAAGCTACAGACATCACAGTAGGAGGATATATGATTCACATAGTAAAAAAATAAAAGAAGACTAAATATAGATCTGTGAGGGGCACATTTTGTTAGGATAACATGCTTCAGCACTACCATACTTCAATCCAACTTTGTGGCTTCTACCAGACAACTACATCTTACACCAGTTTATTGTAAATGTCTTTATATCCATGGCACCAGGCTTGTTATGAAATGTATATGATGGATGGTGTTGAAGGCTTTGCTCATGTCTAGGAAAATGGGTGCCCCAATCTAACCTGTACCTAGTTTGTTTAAAATGAGCTACTGAGAAAGAATAAGGTAGTATTGATACCATACAGTTTGAGAATCCATGTTGAACTCAAGTAGTAATGCAGTCATAGTGGAGGAAAGACATGAGATGAAAGTGAGTTAGCATTTCAAGAATTTTTGATAGCTGGCTTAATACAGAGAATGGGCCTAAAATTGAATATCACACATGAGGTGGTTTTAATGGCCATGGCTCAATTCAAAGATTTTCTTTTCCTATATACTTTTTCACACAGCACCAGTTAGCCATCAAGCCCCACCCCCTTCAGCTATGTCCATTCATTCCCTTATCCTGGTTATTCCCCAGTGAGGGCAAGATTTGGCCAGGAAACCCTTCTGCACACATCTTCAGCAGTGGTTTATAGCCTCACTGTTGTCCCAGTAAGGAAGGTATATCTGTGTAGGCACAACACTCTGTTTTGCACGGGGAGATGGATGCCCAGCATCACTCTCCACAATGCGAGTGCATTGGTGAGACCTATCACTGAAGCAATTTGGTGGCAGAATATGTCTCCCCAAAACTGTTTCTTGCAGTGCTACCCTTCCTCCAAGTGAATGTGACATTGGATGGTCCCAGACTGCTGTTTCCTTCAAGGATGAGCACACCCAGCCTCCATCTTCAGTTGTATCAAGCACTGAAATGAAGCCTCTATTAACGTTTGAATCACCTGTGAAATAGAGCTTTATTCATCCTGCCACCAAATCTGCTGCCACAGTCAATGGGCCAGATTTACGATGGCTTGCACAGAGTCTAAGAGTAGAGTAAGACTCCATGCAGCCGTCATGTCCGACGAGCTATCCAGGAACAGCCTGTAGGGGCATGTAAGAGAGCTCCTAAAATGGCTCTTACACGGACAGGACTGGGATATGCAAATCACCTCAATCGCAGGCGAAAGGCATGCAAATGAGGTAGATTTGCGATTCAGGAAACCTGAACCTGTCCGAGTAAGAGCAGTGTTATTTGCAGAAATGTATTCAGTTGACAACTGAGTACCATTCTGCAAATAGCAAAACGGAGCCGTGACAGCTCCAAATAAAGGTTGCATCCAGTGCAGGAAGCATGCCAATGGCCAAATATACGGCCATTGGAAATGTTCCCTGATGCAAAATTAAAATAAAAATAATTTTTTTTTCTTTCGTCGATTTCCGATGTTTAAATGGGCTGCACTCTAAAACACAGAATACTACAAATTAAAACCCGCAAATGTGGATTTTATTGAAAGTGGTAATGTACAATGCAAGAGAATGGCAGGCTGAAGACAAGATGGCCACCAAGTAGAGGTTGCTAAGGGGGAAACTCAATCTAAGACATGTAACCAAGCATTAGTATGCAATCCTATGTAAATGAGTGTTAGGATAGTGAATCGCTAGTTTACATAGTAAATGAGCACAGTCAGTGGAGTGTAGGAGTAGGATATGGGGAGTAACAGAGTAGAAGATAGGTGACATCACGAGGGGGGTATGTATGAAAGAAGTGAAGCTCATTGGTGCAGAGTGGCATGTGTCCGCTGTCATTTAGACATCATGGAAAGAGGTGTGTCAACAGGTAGACTAGAGAAAGCCAAGAAATGGAAGGTGTATGTTGTGGATAACACCAAAGTTTCTTGCTGAGTGGGTATGCATGCGTGTGCGCGCCTGTAAACCTGAGTAAGACAGAATACGCATGTGTAAGCATGAGTGCGTGTGTTTAAGCTGGAGTAAGCTTGTATAAGGCTGTTTAAAGGGTTGTAAGCACGTTTGCACTGGTGTGCACGCGTTCTAACCCGAATAAGCAAGTTTTACTCCGTCTAAGCATGAGTGCGTGCGTGTTAGCTGCTGTGCGCGTTTGCGCTTGTGTGCGCGGCGCTCCCCCCTGAGGAAACAGAAAGGAAAAAGGAAGCACAACAAATAGTAAATAGCTACCAGGGAGTACTAGCAGAGCTAGCAGGTGAAAACAATCAGAATCAGGCAATTACACAGGCAGTAAACTAGCCCAGCCCAGCCTAGCACTTAAAACTCTGCCAACAACAGTCCATTATGTTTCTCACAACAGACACTGCAGTAAGCTAATAGAAGTGAAAATTGAAAAAGCTTACTGAGACAAAGAAATGTTAGGGGCTGCCATTGCTGTTATAAGGCGACATATGCAACATGCTGAGGGTGATGACAATGGAAATGCTGCTGGACAACCCACAGTGAGGAGATGGAGAAGAGTGTACAGGCCCAGGGTAACCTATCAGGGGCTACATGAGCTGGAGATAGTGGAGTGCTATAGAGTGGACAGAGACCTCCTGCAGCAAATTGTTGAGCTGTGCAGGCCACACCTCACACACAGAACCAACAGAGGGGAACCCATCCCAGTGGAAACCAAGGTATGTGTTGGCCTAAGAATATTAGCAACAGGTACCTTCCAGAGACCAACTGGTGATATGATGGGGATATCACAGGCATCAGCATTCAGGGTACTACATCAGTTCCTGGATGCCATGACAGCACATGTCAGTGATCATGTACATTTCCCCAATTCCCATGAGGTATTGGCCATCAATATGTGTCTCTTCCAGCAAATAGCAGAATGCCCTGAGGTAGTGGGCGCAATAGACTACACGCACATACACATCAAAGCACCAGCTGGTGAGCGGGGTAGGGTCTACTTCAACCACAAGGGCTTCCCCTCCATCAACTACCAGGTCGTGTGTGATGCCCAGGGCATAATACTGAATGTGTGTGCAGGCTGCCCTGGAAGCTACCATGATTCCCATATCTGGCATCTGACGCAGCTGTACCAGACATCTGCCAATGGGGACATCCCACATGGTCACCTAGTGGGGGATGCTGGCTATGCACTGGAGCCGTGGCTGATGACACCCATCAGAAATGCACACACACCTGAACAGGAACGGTATAATGAGGCACACGCACAAACACGTAATGTAATAGAGCGTGTGTTTGGGCTGCTCAAGTCATGGTTCCAGTGCCTGGACACATCTGGTGGTGCATTGCAGTACTCACCAACTACATGTACCCAAATTGTCATGGTATGTGCTATGCTACATAATATGATTCTGTGAAAACAGCTGCAGCAGGACCAGCATAGGCCTGGGCCAAACAGCCCCCCACCATTGCCAAGGCTATCACAGGCAAAGCGTGACTCTGAGGAGGAACAACCTGAGCCTGCCCCAGTAGGCAGAAGGAGGCGTGCCCAGTATGCTTTGGCCTTGGCAAAGAGGCAACGCATAGCACATACACTGGCTCAGTAGTAACTCTGAAAATGATACCCCTCTCCGACTCGCATATAAAGTAAAAGGGATGGCTAAGTTGACACTACCTGCTTCCAAACACGTGCAGAGAGTAAAGTATGTGCATCCAACATAGGCAGCCCTGCAGCACAACCTAAGGCATGAATGCCATGTGTTAAGCAATATAAAGCAGTGCTAAACAGCAATTACCACCATGTAGTATATGCAAACAAAATTGCACACACCAACTAGCACAACTGTGGTCAATGTTGAGTAATATTGGGCAACGTCCAGCAATGTTGGTGAATATTGAGCAATGTCGGACAAGCCTGGTCTAAGTAGGGCATAGCTGAACAAAAGCCAACATACTCATATATGCTTAACAGGGCCTTAAGCAGTCCAGTCTGCTCAGTATGAAAATATAAAGCAGTGATGGACCTCAAACCCAGGATACTGTGCACTAAAGCCAAAGTACTGAACCACTAAACCATGACAGCATTGCAGTGGTCCACCTGTATGATGGAATGTTGATAAGTCTATGCAAAGTATTCCATGGAAGCCCTGCAGCCACAGCATAACCCTTGTTGAGTTATGACACAAAGGTGAGTCCTGCAGTGAGAACAGAACCTGACTTCCAACACACAAAGTATAAATGTTAATATTGGTCATGTTCGCACACATCAGCAAATGTAGTGGACCTCAGATAGCAACATACTGAAGGGTCACACTGGGCATGCTCACACACTTGTATAAATGAGACAAATGTCAGGCAACAAAACATGGAATGGTAGAACTGGGCATGCTCACACACTTAGGCCATGTCTGAGTACAGAAGTGGTCCACGCATATCTGGCAGTTGCATGTGTTAACCCAGGAACCTGTCACTATACAGCAATCCGCCCTGTGCACACAGTTATATGACAACAGACACATCTATAATATAGTGGAACCCTGTCATAATCAAATATGTTCTGCAGATACCGAAGTTGTTCATGGAAACTGGTAAAGCAAAGATGATAAAGACCTGCAAACAGTATCAGCAATAAACATTGTGCATCATGAACATTAGCATAGGTTCAGAGGTCGATACTAGGCTATCTGCCCTAGGGCATGTACAAGCCTAGCCAGAGTGTGTTTGGCATTCACAACCCTGTCAGATTACTACACTGTGTGTATGAATAGTAGGTCACACAAGATAGCCCATGTACATTTAGGCTAGTGTGCCTCTGTCTAGCAGGGGCACAGAAGATATTCCAGGGGTAAATATACAATCACCCATACAGTCGTCAAGATGTCTCCAGTAGGTGGTCAGTGGGTGGCTCTGCCTATGTGAAACTGGGATTACATTCTGTAGTGAGTGGAGCCTCTGGGATAAGAATCTGTCCCTCCACAATGTCCTATTAACATATGTGCTGAGGTATACGTCCCTGGAGTGTGTAGCTCCAAGGGAGTTGGATATCCTGAGGTGAAACATGTCCAGTGATTCTGGTTTGGGTATATCTGTAAACAACAGGCACACATCATATCTGAGTAGGTGGTAAGTGACTGAGTAGAGCTGGAGTTACTGCATCTGAACTATGCAGGGCATCTGTGTGAGTCCCTAGATCTGCTTGGTGAGGACCTTCCGTGGCCAGTACAGTTGCTGCAGGTGTCAGGTAAGGTACACCCCAAATGTGGCATTGTAACCAAGCATGGATGTGATGAGTATAGGGGCACAATGACCTAATTCGATCTAGATGTGAAACCATATGGGATAAGGTGGCCCACATAGAAGGTGTGTCCAACGACTTTGGCAACGTGAATGTTAAAGGCGACAGTACGAACAAGTCATGTCCCCAAACCCCTAACAACTCCTACCGTATGTAATGGAGTACTACCTATGTGGTAATGTGTGGGCATGCTGTTACTCCCAAAGGGGATGACTATGCAACTAATGGCATTTAGCTGTAGGCCATGGCTCAGGCACCAGTCATCCATCTCTGTGAGACCCTGATTGAGTATGCATGTGGCAGCTGGAGAGTTGATCATGGCACCCAGTTTGCAGTCAAGTGCAAACATGTTCAGCAATATTCCCCCTGTGGTAGCCTGTACGTAAGACAAATACATACTGAACAAGAGAGATCCCAGGACCAAGCCATGTGGGATGCCATGTGTAACTGGTGTATAGTCAGACATGGCACCTGCAATTCTGACCATGTGGGTGCTATCCCTGATCTAGGTATCAATCCATTGTGTGAGACATGTGTCCATATTGACGCTGGTGAGCCTATGCATAATGGCCCAGTGGGTTATTGTGTTGAAGGGTTTTGCAAGGTTCAGGTAGGCTGTGTGGACAGCCGTCCTTATGTTGATGGACCTGTTAGCCATTTAAAGAATACAAACAGGTTCAAGAGGCAAGATCTGCCCACAGCAATGCTGAAATGTGTAGGACACAGTGTCTGTAGGTACCCGATGTCTATGTGTAGGAGTCCTATGACAATATGCTCCATAGCTTTCAGAACAGGCTACATAGGCTTATAGGGCAATATTGTCTGTGGTCCATTGTGGCACCAACTCTGTGGAGCGGGACCACTGTCGCAGTATGCCATTCCTTGGGTACATATCCTGTGGTAACTCCAATATTGAACGGTGATGTAATGTGAGGGTTGCATTTGTCATAATGCTCGTGTATGATGCAGGCTGGGACACCATCTGGTCACATTGATACTGTGATGTACGCTGTGAGGAGGGCAGCACTCACTTGTTACTGTGTGATGTCAGGGAGGTTATACTCTGTTGGGATGGATAGTTGCTCCTTAGGAGGTATGGATGGGAGACATCTGCACTGAACCTGTTTGCCAGGATTTAGGCAATGCCAGTGGGTTCAGGGTAGGTTTAATCAGTATGCAGTAACTCACAGCATATCAGTGAGTGTTCACCCAGGTTCCTGACATAACTGAAGAAGGCTGTGTGATAGTCCTACATGTCAGCTGCAATTGTCTGGTAGAAGCAGCCCTTAGAAAAGTCCATGAATGATTGTAGCTGTCTGCTAGTACAGATCACAGATGCCTTCCCAGTCTGGGATTGTGCTCTATCATGTAGTAGTGTCCTCCTGACGTTGTACAGCTTATTAATGGCTGGGTCTACCAGACAGGTCCCCTGCCATTGTAGTAGTGGGTCCTGTTGTTATTTGGGATAGCACAATCCATGCAGTCCACTAGGTGTCCATAGAATGTGTATGTAAAGGATGCAGCAGTGTGAGCCGTATATGCCACTGTCTCAGGATCTCTGAAGGATACCACCTTGCTTTGGTGAAGTGAGATATTGGCTCATGAGAAGTTCACCAAGATTACCCAGGATGGGTGTGTGGAGGGTATATGTATGTCCTGTGAGATACATATATGTTCTGACCTTACCAATGAGGGGTATATCGCTGGTGTGGAACATAGAGTCCCCATGTTGGTGATGAGCAGGTCCAATATGTATTCCCCCTTGTGGCTGTGCTAACTGGTTGTGCCAAAGCATATGAGTCCACAAATTGTAGTGACTGTTGGGTGAGGTTGTCGGGGCTTGAGTAGTATCCCCAGTCAATATTTGTGTATATGAAGTCACACAATATAATGGTGTTTGTGGAGACCTTCATATTCTCCATAGTTACCACGAAAGCCGAGTGTGGTTCCTGAGTTTGGGAGTGTGTTCTGTAGCAGGCAACATACTGAAAGGCAGTATTGCACAATGGTAGTTGTATATGTATGGTCTGTGATGCTTTGTGCAGTGCCACTAACCTGGAGGTGTGTGTATCTGTGATGTATAAGGATACTCCCCCTAGTTGTGTTGTCTGTTGCAAGTCTTGTTGTCAGACAGCATGGTATGAAACATAACCTGGTAGTGCTGGTGTGCATAAGCGAGTCTGAACCAGGCATCTGTCAGTGCACAGATATTGCTCTCCTCCATACTGAGGAGAGTCCTGAGTGGCCACAATATGAGGTTAACACAACTGTTGTTGAGCAGCATTACCCTTAGTTTCATTTAACCTGTAACGTCTATGGAGGTGGGTTTGTCTTCTGAGCCCTGCTTAAAAAAGGCACTATGGTTTTAGCAAGAGTCTTAGCCAGCATACCAAAGTCCAAGGGTGACAGGTGCAAGCTGTCCATAGTGAAGCTACGTGGCATGTTGAGCATGTCACCATATGCTGACAGACACTGTATCCCCTATGAATGAAAGAAATTTGTTAGCCAACTGTTAAATGTGATATGTGTGTCCATATACTGTGACATCATAATTGGTGGGTGTAAGATGCTAGACAAGGTCAGGGTCATACTGGCCTGGGCTACATGATCAGAGTGTACCTCCATGTATCATGTCATGTGGTCCAGGGAGTAACGTCTGAGGTTACACACACCAGCATGGACAATGATTGTGCCAGTCTTGTACTTGCTTTGGAGTGACCTGACTGCCTGTATTATGCGGCAGATCCTGGCACCCAACAGACAGCCCAAAGTGATTATTCCCTTGTCAGGGCTGGTGAGTGGTATGTCAGTGTGTCTGAACATAAGTGTCACCTATTACAAGTGTATTAGGTGTGTTGTGTAGCCCGAAGGGCAGTGACTGTGTGGCACACTAACATTGTGAACTTTGTGATATGTGGGTATTGTAGTGGGGTAGCAGGTGTGTGTGTGTTTGCTTTGGAGGTCTCTGCTGCTTAGGTAGAGTACATTTACAGCATCTGAGTATGTCAATGTGTGCTAATGTGGTTTGAGTGCTGTTGCTAGAGGATATGTGAGACTGATATGTGGTGTGTGTGGATACCTTCACCACCTGATAGACTGTGCCAGTCATGGGTTGAGAGAGTTCAGCTCCCTGTATGTCTATATAGGTGCATCTCACACATATATCTGAGTTTGTCGGGAGGAGGAGAGGGTTGTCTGTGTACATGAGGCAGATGTGACATTGTGTCAATATCACAATATCCACCAGCTGGACTGAAGAGTACACACAAAACCGACCCCTGGACATGCCAGGATATTATCATGACATACTCTGTAGCCTAATCACAAAGGATCAGTAGGGTGTTAAGCATGTAAAAGAGTATAACAGGGATTAGTGCTCATGTTCATTAGTGTTTTGTAAAGAGGAGCTGAGAAGGAGTCCAGACTGAATCATGGCACCTCCTTCAGCTATGTCATAAATATCAATGTACACCCATATATGTCCTGAGTCAGGGCCAACTGTACCTGAGTGTCAATGCTGACATCATGACAGACAGGCCCATATGTACATACCCATCCCCCACTGACAATAGTCCACATCATCATACCAGGAGATGTCACATGTAGAATGGATGAGCAGCCACCCCCACTGCCAAAAGCATGACAGCAGGTGGAATACATTGATTCCCAATATGTGTCATGCACAAACTACAGAACAAACAGATCATGCATCTGAACAGTCAGCTGAGCCACACCCCTTACACAGGATGTGGAACCGTTGAATGTGTCACAGCTACATATGGCACTCCCCACAAGTGTTGCTGCACAACACACCATGGGAAGTCAAGTCCAGTACGCCTATGAGGTCTGATCTGCAAGGTCATGGAGTCCATCATGGTTGCAGTCATAAACAGAGCTATTGGAAGCTGACACACACACAACCCTACCAACTGTGGTATGTTCATGTGTGGATCATGGTTCCCAAACATGCTAGACTGTTTGCAAGGCAGCCACCCAGGACATACATCAATGAACACATCTACACATGTGTCACATAGACTTTGAATAGCCCTTTATCAACATCCCAGACACATGT
Source organism: Protopterus annectens (assembly GCF_019279795.1). Classification (NCBI taxonomy): domain Eukaryota; kingdom Metazoa; phylum Chordata; order Ceratodontiformes; family Protopteridae; genus Protopterus; species Protopterus annectens. Next base: position 1,820,333,205 of record NC_056731.1, on the reverse strand, counting down.
AGTATCCACAAAACCAAGAAGCTGTGCATAAATATGTGTTGACATATGACGGAATGTCACTGTGTCCACAGATAGATCACACAAGGTAAGGATTCTGGGGTCATGTTCAAGCTGTTGACACCTGCTGACCCACATGGACCATACCTGTAATGGCATAAAACAAAGTGTGCACACATCACCATGTCCAGTCTGATGATGTCACCATCCTATAAATACAGCAGGAGAAGGGAAACCAGCCAGGAAAACAAATAGTGTGCTGTGTTAATGCGTCTTTTTCCAGTATCATAACATAGGTAGGGGTTTGCATCCTGCAAACTGTGTATGTGTGCAGTTTTCTTTAAGAGGTGTTCCCTTTTTGGAGACTGGGAAAACTCAGTAAAGGAGGTACATTCCTCTTTGGAAAGTCTGATTATGTCACCATCCTACAAATACTGCAGGAGAAGGAAAACCAGCTAGTAAAGCAAATAGCGTGCCATATTAATGCATCTCTTTCCAGTATCATAACATAGTTAGGTAAGAGTTTGAATCCTGCAAACTGTGTGTATGTGTGCAGTTTCCTTTGAAAGATGGTCCCTTTTTGGAGACTGGGGGTGTGTGTATGTGTGCAGTTTCCTTTCAGAGGTTTTCCCTTTTTGGAGACTGGGAAAACTCAGTAAAGGAGGTACATTCCTCTTTGGAAAGTCTGATGATGTCACCATCCTACAAATACTGCAGGAGAAGGGAAACCAGCCAGTAATGCAAATAGCGCACCGTGGTAATGTGTCTCTTTCCAGTATCATAACATAGTTAGATAGGGGTTTGAATCCTGCAAACTGTGTGTGTGTGGGAGGTGTTTATGTGTGCAGTTTTCTTTGAGAGGTGTTCCCTTTTTGGAGACTGGGAAAACTCAGTAAAGGAGGTACATTCCTCTTTGGAAAGTCTGATGATGTCACCATCCTACAAATACTGCAGGAGAAAGGAAACCAGCCAGTAAAGCAAATAGCACGCAGTGTTAGTGCGTCTCTCTCTAGTATTATGACATAGTTAGGTAGGGGGTTGAATCTTGCAAACAGTGTATGTATGTGTGCAATTGTCTTTGAAAGGCGTGCCCTTTTTGGAGACTGTGAAAAAACACTAAAGGAGGTACATTCCTCTTTGGAAAGTCTGATGATGTCAGCATCCTACAAATACTGCAGGAGAAGGAAAACCAGCCAGTAAAGCAAAAAGCGCACCATGTTAGTGTGTCTCTCTCTAGTATCATAACATAGTTAGGTAGGGGTTTGAATCCTGCAAACAGTGAGTGTATGAATGCAATTGTCTTTGAAAGGAGTGCCCTTTTTGGAGACTGTGAAAACACACTAAAGGAGGTACATTCCTGTTTGTAATATCGGTACATTCCTGTTTGGAATATCTGATGATGTCACCATCCTACAAATACTGCAGGGGAAGGGGAAACCAGCCAGTAAAGCAAATAGTGCACCGTGTTAGTGCGTTTCTCTATCTCTAGTCTTATAACATAGTTAGGTAGGGGTTTAAATCCTGCAAGCAGTGTATGTGTGCAATTGTCTTTGAAAGAAGTGCCCTTTTTTGGAGACTGTGAAAACACACTAAAGGAGGTACATTCCTCTTTAGAAAGTCTGATGATGTCACCATCCTACAAATACTGCAGGAGAAGGAAAAACCAGCCAGTAAAGCAAATAGCGCACCGTGTTAATGTGTCTCTCTCTCTAGTATCATAACATTGTTGGATAGGGGATTAAATCCTGCAAATGCTGACTGTGTGTGTGTCACTGTTAGTCAACACGGTGTGGGTTTTGCTTTTACTATGGTATGACATCGTATGATGACAACAGTAAGTGCATTGCAGACATCAGGTATCTGCATGGCAAATATATATGTGTACATGTCCCCTCAATCAGTACATAGGTGTGAAGCCTGCATACTACATGAATACATTTGTTTCCATTGACAAGTTGTGCCGCTGCTTCTCAGATCGTAGGTCACATATGTATGTATGTGACACGGCCATCCACTGTCATGTTCTGTGGCCAAGGTCATCTGTGGCACACACACCCATGACAGTTACTTAAGAATAGTGTGAGTGAGGGTATATGCCTGGGGTATATGTCAGACATGGTCATACACAACAAAGTCTGCCAAGAATGGACAGTCTTTATAGGTGTATGACTGCCTTGTGGATATGCATTCAGGCCTCTAATGTCTTATGTGATACACCTTGGGACTCCACAATACCTATGGATATGTGGATACCAAGGGACACATGACATAACATGGGTCTGTATGTACACAATGGTACCCAACATACATGTTGAGGGCTACCACCTGTGTGGTGCTGACAGGATAGTATGTTTAGTACATGAGGATGACTATGCCATAGTCGGCTTACTGCTATACAGCATGTATCATACAACAGGTATCTGTCTGTATGATACCCTTGTGTAGGATATGTGTCCCATCCAGGGAATGCATTGTAGGCCAATCCATACATTCCCAGATTTGGATGGACACATCCCTAATGTGTCTGCATGTACCTAAGGGGGCTATATGACACACAAGTGTGGTCACAGTAATGGGTGGCAGTCATCACCACCACTGGTTAGTGTTATATTGTAGCACCGGAAGGATCCAATTGATACTAGGTTCCCTACTACTGTGTGTCAGTTATCAGGACATCATCCAATGATTGCTTATAGTCATGCTGTTGAGGTTGTGTATGCTACCAGGCTGCAAATCATTGACTGATATTAACGGTATCACCCGCAGCATAGTGTCAACCCATGTCATACACATGTCTCCCCATGTTAGTACATAACTGTAGTAGAATGCATACTGGCCATTGAAAGATGCAATGAGATGTTAACAATGTGTATGACAGGGTATGCCACATGTCCCATGTGTCCACTATGCACGTACATCCAGACAGTGCGCACCCACCATGTTCACATATGTACACTTGCTAATCTGTACTGCACACATCACACACATACTGTCCACTCACTAACACATGCTGGCAACACATCACACATCAGCCAAGTGGCACATGAGTGTATAATACATACCCAGACCTAACAGTGGTGTAAACAATGCTACATTGACGATCAGAGCTTTGATGCATAATGTCTGCTCAGATATACCTACAAGGATGTAGTTACACTTCCTTGTTGACAACTTGCTATTATTGCTACACTGCTATAGTGTCACCCTGTGCATCAGCACCATGTTAGCCTATCCCTTCGTTGATAATGCAGATGACAGGAGGTGGCACAGGTATCATCATATGCACAGGGCATTTTGTTGTTTGCCAGAGCCTGACATTGACCCATCCAATCGACATGTCTGTGTGTGTGTGTGTGTGTGTGTGTGTGTGTGTGTGTGTGTGTGTGTGTGTGTGTGTGAGTGCGTGTGTGAGGGACAGCAGTACAGCATGGGCCAATATTGGTGTACTGTGTGTGTGTGTATGTGTGAGCCCTAGTTGTTTGCTTAATGTGTGTGTGTTTGCATGCACACAGCTCCACCATGTGGCTGCCATATACGGTGGTTTGTGGGACAGCCACAGACTGTACCTGCTTGGCTGTACAGATCACTGTCTCTGGCCATGGACACAGTACCTGTACCTGGCAGGGGTGCTACGGACAGTATTGGGTACCAACCCTGACTGGGTACTGTCATCAGAGGCAGAGGTATGATGACTGGACCCACGTCCCTGCTGGGACTGGCCAGAGCCATGTGCACGTGGTCTACTGGGACGGACAATGGACAGGCCAGCCCCAGCATTGCTGGGGCTGGTACTGCCACTATGGGAGTGGCTGTGAACTGTGGGCCATCCACGACCACTGCTAGCTGTTGCTGTTGCTGGCATGCATCCGCGTCGACGTCGCAACCGTCCCGCATGGTCCTGGCTCGAGGAAGACATGTTGTGGAGGGCATCTATTGTCTCCCCCCGTCTATCAATGACCTCGGTGTATGTCCGGATGGCACCAGCAAGGTCACGGATGCTGTCATTGATAGCGGTGTAATGTGCCCTCTGCACCCTAAGTCCCTGCCTGGTGTACCGTTCCATACGTGCCTGAGCCTGCATTACATTCCGGAACATAGTGGTCGTCGTAAGACCTGTGAGGGCACGCCTGCCAGGGGCAATACGTCCAGTGGTGCTCCCCCGAGAACCCCTGGACCTCTGCCTATGTGGTACTGTTCCAGGTCTACCGCTATGGCTGCTGTGAGGGGATGCAAGTGCCATGGGTACCACACTCTCCTGGTCAATGCCAACTGTATGCTGTCCCTCCCCTATGGCCATTGGTGGTGAGGGATGTAATGGCAGTATGAGTGTGCGCATAGATGGGTTGAACGCTGTGTACTGTCGACTGGCGGACCAACGACAGACCCTGTCAAATCTCCCTGTGCCAATATACATGTGTCATCATCACCACTATCCGTGGCAGTGGCTTCAGGTTGCCTGCTGCTTTCGCCAACCCCTACCTCAGCACCTGTGAGAGGAAGACAGGAAACAAACGTTATGGTCTGCGCATGCACACATGCACACATGAACACATGCACACATGCACACATCCACACATCCACACATGAACACATGCACACAGGAACACATGCACACAGGAACACAGGAACACATGCACACAGGAACACAGGAACACATGCACACTCTTCACTACAGCAGACACACACACCCAACAGAAATCCAAATCATACTCAATACTGGTTGAAGATGGCTGACAGTATCACAAGGCAAACAGTCACGTCACACATGTCAGCATGCAGAATAAGTGTTGATCAAGTCCATGCAGTGTGAGTGTAGACAGCCATAGTTAATGACAGTGTACATGGCTGTGGTGCATATGTGTACATCTTCATTGATTGCCTACACCCTGGAACACAATGTGTACAAGGACATGACATTTCTGTGCAAGTATTATAAGCTCTGCAATGTCCTGTGCACCATCACACACAGGTATACATACCATTGCTACATGTGTTATCTGTGTGTCACATGGATTTCCATGTCTGATTGCAGTGTCTGTGTCTGTAGCAGATAATTGTGAACACAGGTGTAGCACATGCATGCTATATACACACACAGGATGAGTGGTGAATGTATACGTGATGGGATACCAATCCTGGACATGGCCATTGTAACAGTATGGGGTGTAGTACCATTAGCCATCATCATCATGCATCATGTGGTCACTCAAGGCCACTAAAGTGTGCTAGACCACTGCCTAGCATGCTGTACCTGAACCGCAGTACCGTGGCTAAGTTCACAATTGCACAGCCACGTTGCACAAGGGTGTGTGAGGTGCCCAATAGGGAGCATTGCCTAACATGACTGTGTTATGTGTTGAGGAGTGTTGCACAGCTCCATACTAGGCCCCTACCCATCAGGTATATTATGTGTGGTGTGTGGATGACATGTGGGATACTGAAGTGTGACCTGGCAGCGGGTGTCCGGTTACATTATGTGTAGCATGTTGAGGTGTACTGCATATGACAAACGTGTTATGTTGTGTACATGTGTGTCAACTATGCCTATCCAATGTGCAGGACAGTGTTGCCACATTTGTGTCTGATGCTCTGTGCATTGCATGTGATTGAGGCAGCTACTGACTTTACTGAGATGTTTCACGTCTCACAGCAAACATGCACAGCATGCATTATGCGTAGGTGTGTTATGTGTACATGGCCTACACCTCACCTATGACATGCACAGTTCAATACCAAGTTTATAGTGTTAACACACTCACCAGCATGTATCGTCTGCCCTGCTGTCACACCAGAGGGACCTGTAAGAATATGACACAGTTTGTCAGTGGCCACAACTGTGGCATTGCTACTGTGAGTGTGCTAAACTACAGTAGAACAAGGTGTACAGATACTATTCAAATTATCAGTATTGCACACAATAGGCAGCACAACTGCTAAACGCAGTACACATCTCACATATGCATAATCTAACAATACGCGTAACAGTAGTCTACAGCTAGGGCATGTTACCTGCATGCTCCATGTCACCATGCTGGGTGGCTCCAGCCTCCATGATGACACATGTGTGATGTTGTTGCTGCTGTAGGCCAGGAGCTATCACACTTAGAAGCAGTTCCTCCACTCTGGTGAGGTGGGGATGTATGGCCTCCCCACCACCTGTGGCAAGCTGTTGTCTGTGGATATCAGATGCACACCACCAGACATGTCTAATTAAATCACTGCAGTGATGGCATACCTGCTCATATGTCCGGTTATGCATGCCTATGTCATTTACCCGACGAACAAGTTCTTGCTACAGTGCAGTACGCTCCTGCTGGTGCTGGCTGGTCCTGGAAAACAGCAGGGTATAGTGCTGAACCAGGCTGTGGTGGATTTCCTGTTCCTCTGCAGCTGTGTATGAGGGATTCCTCTGATGAGCCATAAGCCTGGAAGACAAGTAAACGATATGTGTGAGCAAGTCATTTGGCACACAACATTATACAGTACAGATATCAGTTAATTGCCATATATAGCATCTGTTCATCTGTCAGAGGATACACGCATTCAATACCACATATCAGTGCTTAGCCCACAACTGGCTGACAGTGCCTGCCACACTCCATATAACACACCAGTATACACCAGTACTCGGCACACTGTTTGGGATCCAATGCACAGCCTTGCCAGGGGGTACATATCAAGCTAATGCATGCAGAAATATGTCATCCATTGCAATGAATGTGAAGTACAGTTACAGTATAACCAGTAACCCACCCTAGTCATTGCTGCCATACTCCTACCTAACATATGTGCACAGTTGTTAATATAGCTGGCATACTGCTGTAACAGAGTATACATGTTGCTAGGTACACACGCAAACCCTGCATCATGCATGTGATTGTGGACATGGTGCAGGCATCATTACACACACATCAGACATTCATACAACACACAAATGTATGCTGACACAGATGAGCATTTCCTGTGTACCTTACAGTACTGTGTGCCCCTACTTACAGATACCTATGCCTGAGGTATGTAATCTGTGCAGACTACAAGAAACACACAAGACAGTGTTACCAGGGAATGTGAACATACACCATACTGTGCTGTTTAGGCCTACAGCTTCAGGTGGTACAATGGTTCAAATGTCGGCTGGATTCACCAGCAGTACCACTTACTGAGCATACATGTATTGCTTCAGCCTATAATGGGGCACCACAGTCATACACAAGGAACTACGTCACAACATATACCATCCTACTATGTCTGCATCCCAATAACTGAAACATCTTACTCTGGCCTCACACCTAGGACACAAACGACCATGACAGAAACAACCTCACACTAAGCTATCACACCATTACAGACCTTGCACACATTCACTGTCACACTCATTCCACCTCACATAGCAGGTATTGCACTGTGTACATGTCTGTGTGCATTGTGTCATAAGCTGGTAATACGCTATTGGCCCTGGGGCCTACAGCAGGCTAGCCATATGCTACCCTGGCCTTTGACACACATGTAATTAGATTTCACTTCCTCCTGTCAACCGGATACACAGAGGTGATTCCCAGGGTGTGTTACCTATCCCCCAAACAATCATCAGGGGTATGTATGACATCTGCTACTGAGGAGCCTTGTTTGTTCATGCTGGGTGTTTTACTCCAGAGTATGGCATATTTGCCAGTAGGAGCCTATCCCTCCAGCATGTGCTGTTTAGAGAGGTTGCGGGGATTAGGGACCTAGGCTGTGTAGCCCAGTGGAATTGTGAGGTGTTGACATGGTGGTTGTCTGACTGCTATGGGTGTGGCATACCTCTGTATGTTTGGGAGAGGTAACCTCTGGGTGGCCGGTATGCAATGCACTGTACCTGTGGTTATGTGAGTCAGTCTGCATAGGGTATGTGTTTCAGGGCAGTATTACCATTTGTGAGGGATGTCTGTGGCCTTTCCACTTGCTGTAGTTGTCGTGTGAGGTACATACCACATGGAGCATTGTGATGAGTACAGGGGAACACTGACCTATATTTCCGTACATGACACATCGTTTGTGATGACACGTACCACGTAGACAGATTACAAGACTAGTGTGGCACTGTGAATATCAAAGGGGAGGCTACTGTCCACCTGTGTCCCATGTTCCCTTCTGCCACCTTCAGTGTTGGTCAGGCAACCACCTATCTGGTAGTTAGTGGGTAAAGTGTTTTGGAATGGGGTATGGCACTGCAGTATCAACACTGGTGTTCAGTCCATGCCTTGGTCACCAGGCACCTGTTGCACACGTCTGACCCTGTGTCTCCCTCTCTCACTACATATATATATATATATATATATATATATATATATATATATATATAGATATATATGAATATTTATATACATATATATTTATATATCACTATATATATATATATATATATATATATATATATATATATAAATATTTATATACATATATATTTATATATCACTCTATATATGCATATATATATATATATATATATATATATATATACAGATCTATATATATTCATATATATCTGTATATATCTATATATCTCTATATATATCCATATATGTATATATCTATATATCTATATATATCTATATATGTATATATCTTTATATCTACATATCTATATATCTATATATATCTATATATGTATATATATGTATATATCTATATATATACATATATCTATCTATATATACATATATCTATCTATATATATATATATATATATATATATATATATATATATGTATATATACATATATATTTGTATATATAATTACATATATATATATCTATATCTATATATATATATATATATATATATGTGTGTGTATATATACACACACACACACATATATATATACATATATATATATATATATATTTATATATATACACACATACTTGTAAACATCCACTGCTGTACATGCACATATATGCACAAATATTACCCACCTTTCATGGTGGGAATATCATTTATGGAACAGTTGTGAGACATACAATTATGTAATAATATTGCACAGTGTTGTGCAGAGTGCATTTTGCTGTCCTCAGGCCATATAGCCATAGCAGACATCACTGGCTGTAACTCAGTCCCACAGCATTTAACCACCACATGACATATACCTGCACTGCTTGCTGTTTTCAATGCCACACACTACAACCTACATAGATATGTGCACATAGCAACCTTCAAGTACATATATATGTCCAGCCTTCACTAACAGTTGCAGTATGTCCCTTGCCCTATGCACATCTGCATATACATATAGTTACAGACTGCTACCACATAAAGAGTGTTCACAGTATGTAGAGTACCCCCCTTCAGACACATCATTCAGATGCCAGCAAATACATCAGTGTTACATACCTTACCTTTGTATTTCTCACCTCAGTCTGTTGTACCTGTTGATGTTTTCTATTTTTTTATTAGGATGGTGTCTTAAACTGCCTTTGTTTGTTTTTTGTTTTTTTTTTTTTGTTTTGGTTGGTTGGTGTCTCCAGCTGCCTCTGTTTGTTGTTTTTCTTTTGTTATGGTTGGTGTCTCCAACCGCCTCTGTTTGTTGTTATTTATTGGGTTGGTGTCTCCAACTGCCTCTGTTTGTTTGTCTGTCTGTCTGTCTATCTCTCTCGCTCTCTCTCTCTCCAGTTGCTGCAATGATATTATTGCATGTGTGGACAGCAAGTACAGGCTGCTTTTGTAGGTATCTGCACATGTGCATGTGATGGCCTCTGCACCAATTTAGTAATTGCATGCAGCCTGCTGTGTGGTAATTGCAGTTCTCACTGTGACTTCAGGACACTGCTATAAAATGATAGGTTAGGTAGGCGTAGGCCTTTCAGTTTTGCAAGGTGGGGACCATGCTTGTTTGCTGTGGACATTGTTGTGTCAGTCAGATGGTTGGTATATGTCTCATATCTGAAGCTGGGTTGTAGCCAGTGAAATGCATGTTGTACTGAAACTTGACTGCTACTTCTTCCAGTACACTCTTCTCAGTGTGTAAGTTTACTCATACCTCCTAATACTAACGCTGGATACATGGGAGTATGTACTTTCATTTGGAATTAGGGAATTAACTGGCACACAAGAGTAGGTATTGCAATGTATTCCTATGGCTTTCCTATTTTCCATTTACATTCACTCCTTGTAATGCATGTTATATTTCTTGATTGCAATGTATTCCTATGGCTTTCCTATTTTCCCTTTACATTCACTCCTTGTAATGAATGTTATATTTCTTTCAGCACCAAGTTATTGTATATCTGCTGTGGCTTAGTGGTACATCATGCAGACTGGTGAGTCCAAGGTTTGAGACTGACAAGGGTATTTTATTTTGCTGCTGAGCAATACAAGGGCCTTGTCATACAGAGTGACTAAGGCACTTTTAAGCAGTTGTAAGTGGGTTTGCGTGGGTTTGCGCGATGCTTAGCTATGCTTAGCTGAGCTTTTTGTATTTCAGCAATACTAAGCTAAGCTGAGCTTAGCTCATTTTATGTTAGCAATAGTAAGCTAAGCTTGGTGTAGCTTATCATATATTAGCAATGCTAAGCTAGGCACACACATGTGCACACTGGTGCAAACCCGCTTACTACTGTTTACAAGTGCTCACTCCCTCTAACCCCTGTGCTCATGTCTTTGACAGAAAAGTAAATGGGGAGATAGGAATGTGGTGATAAAGGGTGCTCAAAGAGGGGAAGACAGTAGGGAAACTAGCTTGGGATGTATGCGATAGGTGTGGAGAAGGTCCATAGCTGCCCATTTCTTTACCAGCAACAGCTGTGCATATGCAATACATTAGGTGGGATATTTGAAACATTCCACCCCTGAGAGAGGGGTGAGGACATCTAAGTATGTTGTACTACCAATTACGAATATCAGGCACATGCACTGTTTGTGAACTGCTATACTGTCATTAGTACGTTACTCACATCTGAACAGTTTGTGGTATGTGTTGACATTAGCACAGTCTGCTCAGGACGACTGGACATATTTCTATACTGTGTATGCCTACCTATACCCTTGGTTGTGCCTGACTACACAGGTATATAGTACCTTTGGGTAGGGGTGCAGAACTGCAGTGTGCATTATTTATTATTGTGTGATGTTTATCTTACTGAACATGCAGAGTTGCTGTGTACCTGTAAGTCTATGAAGGCTTGTAGTCTGTCTGAGTAGCTCCCACCTGTGGACATATCCAGATGGTAGACAGAGGTCAGCCTAGTATTCTTTGACTGTGCACCACAGCAGTCTTTTCAGCACCTGTACAATGGCATTGTCACAGGTGGTTGCTAGCAGTTCATAGCTACATCCTTTGTTATTTCTGTGTTGTACTGCTACATAAGGGCATGCTTGTGGGATTCATTCTACAGCTATTTGCAGAGTGTGTAACAGCAGACAAGCTGATATGCCTGTGTGTTTCTGACTCTTCCAGGCCTCAGATACTCTCACGTATATATTTGAACAGCCTCAGGGAAAGGTACATATAACTGGGATACACCTGTCATATAGTTCAGACATTTTGCAGTTCAGACTTTGGGTGAATCAGATCATTTCTATTACTACACCTTTTCTGACGTGCAAACAGTGTCTACACTCACTTATTGACATTTGTTATTAAGTGAGATTCAGCACCTTTCTGCCTACTGTTAGTACATTTCACAGGGAGTCAGAGTGGCACAGCTAACATTTGTTTACAAATCAGGGTCATCACTGTAGAGCAGTCACTTTTGGGAGGTCTGGCCTGTGACCTATGCAAATATGCCAGTGTGTATCCTTCTCTGATACTGTGTGGGGTTTGTAAGCTGCTACTGTAACCTTATTCCCTACTAGCATGGCTGATTCTCTTTTCACAGTCATGTCATGCAATTCAACAACACCTGCTGGTTAAGGCCCACAGAACAAGATTTGTGTTATGCCATTCCTATTTTCCCTTTACATTCACTCATGGTAATGCATGATAAATTGTTTTCAGCACAAAGTTATTGTATATCTGCTGTGGTTTAGTGGTACTTCATGCAGACTGGTGAGTCCAGGGTTCGAGACTGACAAGGGTATTTTTATTTTGCTGCTGAGCAATACAAGGGCCTTGTGACTAAGGCACTTTTAAGCAGTTGTAAGCGGGTTGGTGTGGGTTTGCGTGATGCTTAGCAATCCTTAGCTAAGCGCACACAAGCTCACACTCGCGCACCCCCGCTAACTACTGCTTAAAAGTGCTTACTCCCACTAACCCCCATGCTAATTTCTTTTAAAGAAAAGAAAATGGGGAGATAGGAAAGTGGTGCAAAAGGGGGCACAGAGAGGGACAGACAGTAGGATAAACAAGCTCAGGATGTGCAGGAAGGGTGTAGGGAAGGCCCATATCTACCCATTTCTTTAACAGCGACAGCTGTGCATATGTTGAACATTTGGAGTGAGTTTTGAGACCTTCCACCCCTGAGAGAGGGGTGAGGACAACATAGTTTGTTGCACTGCCAATTAGAATTATCGGTGTACATGTTCTATGGACATGTGTGCAAAATGGGAAGCTATGTATGGGGCATAATTTTTTTGGGGGTACAGATTGCCCTTTTTTGTTTTTGTTTTTTTGTTTTTTTTCAGGTGAGGGTGGTAAGTGAGGAAGGGGAAATAGGTATATTTGGGGAGGTAGGTTGGGGAGGTAAACAGACAAGACAAACAAGATGCATACAGGGGTGGAATTTGACACATGGGGTGGGTGAACACAACTGATGGGGAAGGTTGTTTAGAAATCGCAAGCCCATGAGCCCACAGATGGTAACAGTGGAACTGAGATCCCCACCCATGGGCAGTCACCACTGCACCTTCACAGCCCCGGGGGTGGCTGTGCTGGGGGCTGAGTAGGACAGGCAGGCTCACCCGTGAGACATGCCATTCTTGCCTCAAGCTGGCGTAGGGGATCAGCGACTGAACGCTGGATCTCCCTACACACCACAGCCCGGACCCTTCGAAGGGTGACGGGTGGCTCTTTTCTGCCCACGCTTGCATGGGGGGGGTGAGCCCCATCCCCTGCAGCCCTTCCACCCGAAGGTGGCACAGGACCAATGGAGGAGGGGAGTCCAGGCTGGGCACCAGAGCCAGTGGTGCTAGGTGCACTCACCAACTGAGGAGGGACAGGTGGGTCCGCTGGGACCAGCCATCCCATGCGTTCTGTGATTAGGTGTGTTTCATTACAACATAAACAACAGCATTCCAGATTAGTTGTAACAGCATGCAGTAATATTCCCATTAGTCCAACACACCACAGTTCCAACAGTTGAACAGCAAACATAACGCATGCATATATTGAACAACAGTGGTTATTCCAACTGCATGCAGGGATGATTGATAGCAACAGGCCACCATGAACGTGGTGTTTGAACAGGGCACACGCATCAACATGAGTGCAAATATTTATGGAACAATAGGACATATATCCCGACAAATATTTAAGATTACACATACCCATTGAATTGCATGGTTTATGCACAAACAGTAGGGTATAGAAAAAACCTCCATTAACATCTTATAAACACTTTTACTCTACACTACATTCCTAGTGACTGCAGGTGTATATTCCCTGCATGTATTATTACACTTGCCACCATGCATTAGGTTGTGTAGTGGGTTTGGCTAGTTCAATCTATACTTGACCTATATCTCACACTCTAACTGTCCAGGATGCAGATGTTACTGCTACATATTTCATGGCTGCATTTATATTTCTTTATCTACATATTTGGATGTTTTCACATGACATTTTCACTTCTAATTGTACAGAACCCTGCATTTATTGAAGCACACTTACATTTCTGGGTAACATATTAGCATGCTACTTGTGTGCCAGATTTACTTATGCATGCCAGCCAGTAACTGACTGTTGAGGACTGTATATTTACTTCACAGCTACTAGCACTTCCATCACCCACTTTAGATGGGACTGCAGAACTCTGGGTTGCCAGCATTTTCTAACACATTACTATTTGTATAATGCAAGGGTGCAACAACATTCCATACTAAGTGAAACAGACACACTCTGGGTTTTAGACCTTTATTAATGACATTACACACTTTTCCACAGGCTCACTCCTTTATTTGTTTTAATGGTATATATGGCAGACATGTTCACGACATATTATACCTTTATTAATAGGTTAGCACACTCTTTTTTCAGGCTCACTCACATATTATTTTATATGACAGTGCCTGCAGAGATATTATTCCAGACATTTGTTACCTTTCTTAATGGGTTACTACACTCTTTTTTCTGCCTCTCTAACATTTTTATCTGACAGTACATGCAGAGGGCTTATTCAGTCCATTTTATGGCTGTATTATTGGACTACAACACTTTCTTTCATGCTCTCTCCCATACTTTATATAACAATACATGCAGAATAATCACTAACCTGCCTGGCGGCGCAGCCTTAGCAGCCTATCAGCATAGGCTTGCTGATTCGTAACACGGTCACCTGCAGTTGTAAAGTAAATGAGGGGATATTGAGACATTCCTATCCATTATACATACTCCATTTTAAATCCTTACATACTGCATTCCATGGCTATATACTCAGTTGTGGGGCATCCCGCATCCCATGGGCCTTCTGTATCCACTGGTTCAGGTGGTCCTCCTTTCGTCTCTTCAGGTCCGCATGGTGGTGACGGCCCTGCTCACCAGTCCGGGGAATGCCTGTGGCACTGGTGAGGTCACGGGTTAACCAGTTCCAAGCCTCTGCCTTGTACTTCATCCCTTGGAACTGGCCCTACAGGAGTCTTGCCTCGTGATGGTGGACTAGGAGCCAAACCATGTATTTGGACTCCTCGGTGCCCCATCTCTGCACTCGGAAGCACACTCCCTCTCCATCACCAGATATTCTGACCGCAGATGTGAGCTACAATCAGTTATGGTGTGTATTCCTGCCTGTGGGGCTTAAATATGCCTCATTTCCCACACTTTTTTGTGACTGGCCATTTTGTAAAATTCTCGGCTGACTGCAGACCTGCTTAGTAATGGTTAAACTACCATTCCTAAGTTTATGAATGTTAATAATGGCTGTTTCCCCTATGTTGTCATGGCTTAGTGGTTCTGTACTTTCATTATAATGCAAAGGGTCCTGGGGTTCAAACCTTGTCATTCTTTTATTTTAATACTGTCTAGACAGGCTAGGGTGTGTGGCTACGTTTAAGCAACTTAGCTCTACGTTGCTCCCCTGTGCCCTATGGTGCCCTGGTTGGCACGGCACGCACGTCCGCGCAAACACATTGCACTGGGTAAAGTGTTTTTAAACATTGGGCAACTCTATTGTGCTGGATAAAGCACTATTACACTATGGGCAACTCTGTTTAGCTGGGTGAAGCACTATTAAACTATGGGCAACTCTGTTTAGCTGGATAAAGCACTATTAAACTATGGGCACCTCTGTTTAGATGGGTATAGAGCTATTAAACTATGGGCACCTGTGTTTAGCTGTGGAAAACATTGCTTAACAGCAGGCTATTATATATATGGGTCTTTTCAAAATATATATTTTGTTCGCTGATACATTGGCCATGTCACTGCTTTTAATAAAATTTTAATCATATTTGTCTGGTATTATTTCAAATACTGATTTAAAACATAAATAAGAAGGGGAGTGGTGGGACTCGAACCGTGAATACTTTCTCTTTGTGCATACACTCTACCATTATGCTATTGCTATTTGGATTAATTTGCACAAGTAGTTCTTATATGCTCTTCAATGTCACAATTGCTAACTGTGGTTAAGCAATGGGCACACCTGCGCAAACAAGCGCAAATGCGGGCAGCTATATCGTGGATTTCAAAAAAAAATAATATTTTCCGTTTTATAACTCTGATGAGGGTTTACAGTGTCAGGGAGTGTGGTATTGGGTGCAAGTACATTTGAGCGGACTCGCTCTTGTCTGTTGACGTTATGCTTTTTAAAACCTTGCAGGGGCGTGAACTTTTAGACTGCTCAGCAGTTGGACATGCCCCCTGCTTGCCTAATCAGTCTGTGTAAGCGTTACGGATGAGTCAGCGTGCCCTCATGAATATTCATGGCATGCTGAAGTCATACCTTTCAACTGCAGCCTCCAAGTAAGGCATATTAAATCTTACACGGAGGTTTCGTGCATCCAGCCCAATGTTTTTTAGCATTGTTCTACTATTGTTTCTTTTTATACTATGTATTAGTGCTGTTTACTATTTAATAGCAATTCTCATTACATTGTTGCAGTGTATAGTACATTTTTAAAGATCGTTCTTAGATCAAATTTTAAGCACTGATGTAGATACACATACATTAATAGAAAAGAAAATACATTTGTAGCTTTTCATCATTATCTTCAAGCAGCATACATTTGTTTTCTATTTAACAATTATTATTCACTACAATATTACACAAAATGCTCGGTTTCTGCCTTCTCTTAAAACTTGCACCTCCTCTTGAACATTATTCTGCATCTATTGTTCAATTTCCCTTTATTTGTATTTAATTTCCTCCTTCCCTTATCTAAAGATCCTACCTCCAGTTCTTAAATCTCCTCAAAAATATTCAGTTACAGTTGGTTTAGACTTTGAGTTTCATCTTGGAGTAATTTCTTTGTTGGCAGCCAGTATTATTAAAATTAGTAAGCCTTACTATTTCTAGGTAGTTCAGTTCAGTGCCTGTCCCCTAGCTCAAAAGAATAATTTCCTTATTTACAATGATTTTCACCCCTCCCCCAACATTTCTGAGAAGTACTCTGTAGGGAATGTTTAAAATCCACCATCACTTTACAGTCATAAAAATATGTTCCCAATTATCTCTCTATTTCCCACCCCACCACAAGCATTTGCTACCTACCTAAGAAAACTCTCCTAAGACTGGTGGGGTATAAAAATACCTCTGAAAACACTTCCAAGCAAAACTATGCTCTTCATATTATTCCTGGTGTGATGGTCTTAAAACACTTTAATAAAGCTGAAATTAATAGGGATAAAGTACCACCTTTGTGCAGTGGAAGGGTATACACCTCTTTTCGTAACATGCCAACTATCCTTCTGAGATATTTCAGTTTATAATTCTAGTTAGAGAAATTACAGAGGAATAACAGAACATTTTGAGACCATTTATGAACCTGGGTGGTAGTACATCATAACCACAACAACTTTCACCTCTTCCTATAGCTAGGAATTTTCTTCTAACTTCCAAAATATTTGTCCTATTTAGATTTGAACCAGAGCTTTGCTATTTGTTTTTCCTAAAACCTGAGGAGAGGCTGCAATGTAATTCAGAAATAATTCCTAAACAAGTTTGCTACTGGTTTAACTTTAGAATAGGGTTCATAGATTCATAGGTTCACAGGCAAGCACTAAGCTAATCAGTCTGCAGATTATTACAAGCCTAATCAATGACCACAGGTCAGAATAAAGTCCTTTGCCCTGTATCTGTGAGATAAAGACCTTAACCATTATGCCAAACCCTCCCACTAATACATGCAAGGGGGTTGGGGTAAGGGGGAAGGTGTGGTTTGTTTATCTGGGTGAAGTAAGGAATATACAGATTTTCAGAAGTTTTTTGTAAACGTATAGTTTGTATGTTTTGACAGGACCTGGTGCCATATTCTGGCTCTTATAAGAGCTTTACACAGATTTTGTAGTTTTTGTAGTTTTCTGTATTAATTCTGCAAGGAGGGTGTCCTAGTTTAAGATAAAAAGCTCATACCTTATCATGAGACATTTTGCCTTTCATTTCACATTCCCATCCAGAGAAAATGCAGCCTTCCTACTGAATAAGATGCAATATGAACTATATATTTTATGAAATTCCATATAATATTACGGAATAGGGTTAATAGGTTGGACACAAGGACATTAGCTAGCAAGTGTAATCTCTCTGTCTAGCTCCCTCTATATGTAAATATGTAACATATATTATACAATATATGTTTAGATAGATACGTAGACATATATATATAGATATAGATATAGATATAGATACAGATATTAGTTAAAGGATAGAGCTAAAGAAAACTGTCAGCCAAATGACAACTGTCACACCTCAGACAAACACACTGACTCATAATAAATAACTCAATTAAAAGTCTAAAACTGCTGTTGAGCCTGTCAGAGGTCTTAAAGTCTTCTTCTACACTTTTTTTGTTATAGCAAATGTTGCGATTTGTTGGAGGATGGGGGACTAATTAGACTGTATTGATTGACCTAAACGTTGAATGAACCATTAAAAAATGATAATGATCCTCCTCCAGCAAGTAGTAGCTGGTTTACAGTTTTATCATAGGTAAAAGCACACTGATGCTGTGGAAATGATCACAGGAGACTGAGCTCTTCAAGTTGGAGGCAGGAAAAGTTCCATAGCATTAGTATGCTTTCTGCAAATCCAACCAGCAATTAGTAAAAACTACAAGAAAAACCTAGCCAAGCTAGAGTTTTCATTATGTGATACCTTAAACCTCCTGTAATAGAGGCCCATAGGAAATATGTAAATGACCCCTTAAGGACATCAAGTGTTTCAGCTATATGGCTTCTGAATGTCCATAATGCTTTACTTGGCTTTATTGGCCTAAATGTATCTACAAAGACTTAAAAAAAGAAAAAATAAAAAGTCATGGACATTCAGAAGCCATATAACTGAAACACTTTATGTTCTTAACACACCATCTGCATATATCCCATAGGCCTCTATTACAGGAGGTTTAAGGTATCACACAGTAAAAACTCTTGCTTAGTTAGGTTTTTCCTGTAGTTTTTAATAAATGGTTTGTCTCTGTGACCTTTTTACTCTTTGGTTTGCAGCTGCAAGCAGTAGCAAATGTATCTACTGTAAATTTTCAGATTTAGCTAACATACTCCAATTTGACTCATTTCAAATGTCCTAAAATGAGTGAGAAAAAAATATAAAATGTCAGAAAAAAGTTAACCACAAAGATTTCTCCTTTAGGTAGTTTAATTAAAGACATACCCAAAACACGATAGCTCTCAAAATAGTGTCTTGCTGATTTTGTTTGAATGATGTAGAGCTTAATAGTTACAGTTGTGGGGGATAAATGGTTAACTATTTTCACCAGATGAAATAGAGAGGCTTCAAAGACATTCAGGTTAGCAACTTGTAGGTCCTTTTAATGTCCACAGTCTTGAGACTTCCTTTAAAAGCAAAACAAGTACCTTGTAGTTCATGGACTGTGGTAATTACGTTCTAAAATCTGGAAAAATACAAATCAGTTAAGCACTTCTGTCGCATGAGACCAGATCTTAAGTAATGTTAATCATCCCCTGCTTCAGTTGTTAAGATCTGGTATTGAGCTAGACAATTAAACCTACCAGTACTGGCCAGCAAAGAACAGCAGCAGAATAAAAAAACAGAGTTGTTTCCGTCTGCTGTCTGTACCAGTAATGCATGCCTGACTTTTTCTAACATATCAGAATCTCTTACACTGTCTTTCTGACAGCTCTCACTAGGTGCTTTACAGGTTTGAAAGTCAGAAAAACACTTGTGAGTTTTTTCCCATAACAAGTAGTACATGGAGCAGATGAAGCTCCATGCACTACAAAGAACTGTGATTGGGTCTCCAATCCTAACCCTTTATTTTGTGCCCTTGACATGGATGCTAAGATTCACCTTGAGAGTGAATTTCTTGGCATCCATTTCTCGAACACATAATAAGTCAGTTGTTATCTCCAACAGACTCATAACCCTCTATGTTTTTCTTGGCATTTAGAAATGGTGATGATTTCATAGCTATTTGTGTTAAAAAGAAACCCCCTCCATGATGCCTGGGAAGGATAAAATATACAGCTTCAGATTTTCATCTCTAAGTAAAAAAATGGTGCTCTCAAATGTTACTTCTAAAGATCTGGTCACTTTTGCCAACAAGTTGTCAATGACCCTTCAGAGTACTGCTTGTACTTGGTTTAGGGTATAAGAAGTAAACTTTAGAATAAATGCATGCTTGAGGGATGGCAGCTGCCTAAAATGTCTGCCATTATGAGTAAGAAGCAGCTCAAAACAGTTGTTACACATTTGAGAGTAAAATTTATTTTAAGTCTTAATTAAACAATCTGGTTGTAACAGAAAATAATAAAAGTATTTTAGAATTGCTTGATTAAATCTGAACATATGCATTTCTTGTACGATATGTAGCACTTTAGTCCACAAATATAAAATCAGTTTTATTTCCTTGAGGCAGTACTATTGTCCACTTTCACTTGTCAGATTTGATCCTGGCAGGCACTCATTTGTCACAACTGCTGGTCCAGGGGAAGTCAAGATACACCACTGACATGATATTTTAACAAAACCTTATATGGGGTTGTTGGTCTGCATCAGATTCTGTAGATCATATTGATTGCTGACATAACATATTCTTCCCAGCTGTCCCACATTTCATGCACTATCCCTCATTTTACATCAGACTTTTACTTCACCCATGGCCTCTCAACTGACCACATTTTGGGGATACATCTCTTATTAGCTCTCAGACCTATGTTCTGTCCCTCCTAAACTGGAAATTATTTTGAGAAGGTCTAAGTTAATCATGCCAGCATTTGAGAAGTGTCCCTAATTTGGGGCTATTTGCCATATTATGATTTTTTTTTTTTGCTTTCTTCATAACTCTGTAGGTAAAAGGTGAGGGGTTTTAATACATAGTGAGAAATGGGTTATTATTATTCACTAGACACTGTCAGACATTGCAGTCATAGACAGTTTCATAGCATGTATATTTATATAAATCATTACAGTTTTTTTGTTTCTTAAGTGAATACATCCAGTATTTTTAAAATGTTTGTATTCATTGTCCCTTATGATATTTGGCTTATGTTCTACATTCTCTGTGAATTGTTTGAATGAGATAAAACTGGGGTGTACATATTTTTTGTGTGTGTGTGTCTGTGTGCATGTCGAGGATGGAACATGTTCAGCCTGTGATTTTGGGGTATCTATAAAGGGATGGAACTTTTTTGAAGAATGGGGCAAATGGACAAATAATCGCATGACATAAAAATTAACAAAGCTATATTAAAAATATATTTTTCCAGCAAACAAGCATACCTCAGGTATTCACAATTTCATAGAATGTCCAGATTAATGCTTCATATTTTGGGTCTGTCCCTCATAAAATTTATGGCTTTCTGTCAAATCATTGAGGACTGAAGTCATTAAATAATGACAGGCATTTGAGGTTCAGACATGATATATTTTAGAAAATGTACAGTAACACACAACCTGGTATTCTAGAAACTTTATAAGTTTGTAAGAGCAAAATTTAAAATCTGTCCTTAAATTTGAGTCTTTGCCCCCCCCCCTCCGATATTATTTTTGGCTGTGACCAGATTTTTTCCACCAAGAGGTTAAAAGGTATGCATACAATCATGAAAACCTTCAACTTGTAGGTGGTAGTAATACTGTAGTAATACTGGACTGACTGGACTAAAGAATGGAAGATGCAAACCTGGTGGGACTAACCTTTGGACTCTTGAAACTGTGTGTGTGTGTATATATATATATATATATATATATATATATATATATTTTTTTTTTTGTATTAATGTTTAAGACAAAGGCTGGGATTCCAAATGGAATATTGTGAGTAAAAAGCCTTACCATGAGCAGTTTCTCCCTCATGATTATCTTTTCTAATGCATAGACAGCCCTGCTGCTGAGGTTTCCTGCTCTTTGGTGGTCCCCAAGTGCACTTAGGGTTGGGATTTTATTTTCTGCTACTCACCAGGTGGTTTGCATATTTATTTATATTTATAATTTGGTTACCAGGTAAAGCAATGGATGGACAACTGTAGGCTCAGCCCACGTTACAATCACATTGTAACAATGAAAAGCAACAAACAACAAATATCACTAGAAGCATAACAGTTCAGATATAAAAAACAGTAAAAGATATACAAATAAATCATATCAACCTCTTTGGTTTCTCCCAACGTATCTCCACACCTACAAGAATTGACAGACGCAATAATAAACATTCCATTCTAGACTGAATTCTCTCAAATTACCCAAACCTATGCTCTAAGTCTGGCTCTCCTATCCATCAATCTACTACCTTCTCATTTCAGCCCATCCAAACTACTTACATCAAAAAACTCCTTCTTCAACTAAAACCCACTACACTTGCAGTTGATCAACTCCCAAATTAATTTCTTAAACTAGCTGCAGACTTCATCTTGTACCCAATCTCCCTGTTTATCAATCATTCCATTCCTGAACAATATGTACCAGTACTCTGGAAACTCCTACATCATTCCCCTGCATAAGGGTGGCCTATCCAACTAGAGGCCCATTGACATACTCTCTCCCCTTACCAAAATACTAGAAATATGCGTTAATTCTCAATCCATGGCCTATCTACAACAAAACAATCTTCTCTCCAACTCACAGCATGGTTTCAGACCAAGACACAGCACAACAACTGTCCTACTAAGTTTCAGAGATTCCGTCAACCACCACAAAAATAGTAACAACCTTATTTCTTCCATTTCCTAGATATGACAAAAGCAATTGACACAGTATCCCATCATAAACTACTTCAAGAACTATCATCCCTACAACTCTCACTATCTTCCATCACTTGGTTTCACATCTATCTATCCAACTGACAACAAGCAGTCAAATAGAAAGATGAAATCTCTTCCCTTCTACCTGCCACCATAGGAGTCCCACAAGGCTCAGTTCTTGGGCCTTTACTATTTTCCATCTTTACAAACAAAGTTCTGCATCTACACACGCAACTATAGTGCAGTATGCAGATGACTCCACAGTCATTTGCACAATCCCCTCCCACCCTGAACTCCTAAGTAAAACTCAGAGAGCATTCTCAGGCATTGAGCAGTATCCCAAAGAAAAACAACTCATACTAAACCCTATCAAGAGAAAGCTAATGAAATTCTCCAATAATAGATCCACAGACCCCATTACCCCTCTTCATATCTTGTCTTCCAACAGCAGCAAAATTGAACCAGTAGATAGCATAAAGTTAATAGATGTCACAATACATGCTCCCTAAAATCTGATAAGGACATAGCCCTAACTGTAAAAAAAGTACATATTAAACTAGGCTGTCTATACAGGTCCAGAACATTCCTCACTCCTACCACTATGCAAAGTATAGCAAGAACATACCTTCTGTCAACCGTACTGTCTGCCTCTCCCATGCTAACTAATCTTAGAAAATCTGAACTGTCCAAACTAGAAATATGTTACCACAAAATAGCTTATTTTGCTGCCAGTGTCCTTAACAGAACACATCACTGCACTGCCCTAAAACAGCTACACTGCCTCAAGCTACCAAACCTACTATCACTTAACCAACTCAAAATTGCTCACAGCATCACAAGTCAACCGGATCATGCCCAGCTCTAACAAATCTTGTTCATCCTTATAATGCAGCTGGTACGCTATGATCATCCAACAAACTCCCCCTAAAAGTTAATAAATCTAGCAATTCTTTTGGTGACTCCTTATTTGCAAATCACATTGCAAAACTATGAAACAACATTCCCCAATGTATACTTAATACCCCTACTACCTCCAAATTTAAACTCTTTCTCAAAGAACACCTAAACAATAAATGGCTCTGTTCCTGTATTATTCCTGGATAAGATTCTCTCCACTCATTTGTACTTCACACCTTACCTACACTAAAACCTCCTGCTAACCTCCCTCCTCCTCCTGTCACTCTACACCTTAAACTTATTTCATTTACAAGAGTGAAGCTTGCTTTTCCCTAAAACTATGTGTTACTGTAAAACATGTAGACATTGTAACCTACATCTACTATATATCTAATGTATGCTTTCAGATTATATTAATATTAATCAAATTATAAAAAGCTTCTACTGTGTTTTTAGCAACCACTGTGTAAATTGTTATATTGTAACTTCTGTTTTAATTGTTAAGTCATTCTAATTGTCTTTTTTACTATAGTTTGTTTCTTGGAGCTTTTCTCCCTGGGCCTCCTCTGAAAATGGGCCACTGGCTCAGTCGGACCATCCTGGTAAACAAACATAAAATAAATAAGCTGAAGTACAGGGTAAGTCTGAGAGTTACACATTCCACAGGGTTTTACAGGATGATGTTACTACTGTGAACTGACAAGTGCATAAATAGTAAGGCACAGACTTAACTGAAACAGTACAGAGTAGGAGATAATCAGAAAGAAAGAAGTGTTAACTCATAAGGGAAAATGTATGTATAACTAATGCTTCCATTTTCCTGGTGTTTGCATTTGCATTGACCAATCAGGAATTGTTTGAATTCTGATCTGTACTTGGGATAGCTTGCGTGGCAAGTGAGGTCATAAATGAGAAATTGCCACAGTTTATGGGAAAGAATAAAGACATTCTGATCTATGCAATGCAGTTTTGTGTCAGGGATTTGGAGTAAAGGCTCAACGTCAGATTGGCATCTGAGGCTGTACATTGGGCTGGCTGCTGTGCATTTCACTGTGAGAGGAGATAGGGTACCTTGATGGAAATGGAATAGTCTGAAGAGTAGGGAACCAATTTGGAGGTTGGCTCTGGCCTGTATGGAAACCCATTTCGATAGTATATTCAGTTTTGTTACATTAGTTAATTAGTTCCACTCCGGCTACTATTTTATCTCAGATTTTAGCTATGCTAGTTTTCACACTGATAAAGCTTTTGTGTGTGTTACTTTACAGTAGTTCCATCCTTACCATGCCGGCTTTATAGCGTTAGGAATGGCAAGAAAAATCTTCCCAGGGCATTTTCAATTTCTGTTAAGTTGATGCTGCCACAAAGCCACAGAATAGTGGCTGGGGCTGTGGACAGTTTTGCACAGGTGAGAACTGTTTGTCTCACAGTCATTTATGCCTTCTTTAATTACATGCACTAACTCATGTTTTCCTTTGTAATATTTTATTTTTAAACAGGTGCAGGATGTCAAATCCCTTGTATCCACAGCCCTTCAAAACTAAGTAAAGCAGTCGGGGTAAATAACGTGAATTTATGTTCAACTTTACAAGTAGATACTATAGTATCAAGGAATTTCTGACTATTTACTCTATTTACAGATCTTTAAGTAATACGTTTATCCCAGGATTCAATAAAGCATACACAGTTGTTTTTCACCATGTACATGATGTGGGGTGATTCGTACACACTCGCGGAAAGTTTTAGATTCAGTAAGCTCCGTTTAGAAGTGTGCACCCATGTGCAAACCAATCTAACATGGTGGAGCTATTCAACAAGCTATAAAGCATCCGTACAGACTCCATGCTGGTTTTCCCTGTGAATTCCAAAACTTTTGGAATACAGCCACGGAAAGCAGTCTACACAGACAGAATGTTAGGGGCTGCTGCTGCTGCTTTAATTCATTTGTATGTGCTACATGCTGAAGCCAGTGCTGCTGCTAGTAATAGGCCTAGGCTGAGAAGCAGAAGAGTTTTCAGGCCCCATTTGACTTTTCACAACCTACATGATGTGGAAATTGTAGAGCGCTAGAGGGTGGGCAGGGACATACTACAGGAACTCTGCGATCTCTACCATCCTCAACTCAGAGCCAGAGCCAACCAAGGGGAACTGATCCCAGGGGAGACAGGTACCTCTCAGTGACCAACAGGGGGCATGCTGGTAGTGGTACAGGCATCAGCATCCAGGATCCTCCACAAACTCCTGAATGCTATGCTTCCATGTGCCAGTGACCACATATATATTTCCCTGTAGTTCTGAGGAGAGGGCCTGAAATATGCAGGAGTTCTACCATGTAGCCCACTACCCTGAATTATGGGGTGAAATAGATTGCACACATATAGAAATGAAGACACCAGCTAGGGAACAGGGTAGGCTCTACATTAGCAGAAAGAGCTACCACTCTATCAACTGCCAACTTGTGTAATATGCCATGGGAATCATCCTGAATGTGTGTGCTGGCAACCCTGGCAGTTACCATGACTCACATATCTGGCACACCTCCCAAATGTACCAGATGTTTGCTCGGGGGCATATCCCATAGAGTTATTTACTGGGAGATGTAGGCTATGCACTGGAACTGTAGCTGATGATACCCTTCAAAAATGCACACACACCCATGGAAGAATGCCATAATGAGACACATGCTCAAACCAGAAATATCATAGAGCATGTGTTTGGGCTGCTGAAGTTATGGTTCCTGTGCCTAGATACATCTGGGGGAGCCAAGCACTACAATTCATGGACATGTACAGAAATATTCACAGTATGTGCCACAACATAATCCTGAGGAAACAGCTCATCAGGATCAGTAAGGGGAAGGATCACACATCCCACCACCAAGGCCAAGGTCACCATAGCCACAGGCTGATGAGGAGTCAAAGGGGGAACCACCAGCTGCTATGGGTGTAGACAGATGTAGGCCTGCACAGTATGCCCTTGCATTGGGTAAGAGACAATGCATAGCACACTCACTCACTCACCACCTAGGGGCCTAAAACCTTTCTCCTACACATATACATATAGTAACATTGATGCTAGGCAACTCACACAACCTTTACCTCCCCATGTATTGGCTGTGTACTGCTTGCATCAGACAGAGTCAGCCCTGAATTACAGTTATGTCAACTGCTGCTTTTACAATGTATGTCTCTAAACTGGAGTGTATTGTGTAATAATATGAATGAGTGGCATATCCTTGTATCACACTAACTGGTACTGTAAGCAGGTAAGAGGTGGGAGATTGGTAATGAAATTATCTAAAAATTTGACAGCAGAGATTTGTGTGATTTATATGTATGAACAAAAATGCAGAACACAGCACCACAGCAAACCAATAAAAAGCAGATGACAAAGAGCTGTGTAAAATCCAACTAGACTTTTATTCAAACACAGGTGAGCACTTTTGTGATAAAATTGCTTCTTCAGACCATACAAAAAATCAGCAGCATCTCAAATATTTAAAATACAATCAATTAAATATCTACCAATAAAAAACATTCAAGTACAATAGCCATAAAAAATTTAAAGGCACAACTTTCTTTTAAGACAGAAACCAAAAAAGGCTATTGACATAAAAACACACATAGTAGTATACTTATTTAAGAAGCTTTATTTCTTTCAGAACTGGCTTAAGAGGTACTGATTCATTCAAACCAGCACCTCTATGTGCTGATAGTTTAAGAATCCATCTTAATTCTTTCCCTTCTGTGACATTAGTACTGAAATAAAGTTTCTGTCTGTCAGCCCGGACATGAGCCTGAAAAAGAGGATGTGTCCGGGAAAACCCGGATGTATGGTAACCTTATGTAGGGGTCCTCCAGGTGCAATTGGTGTGTGAGAGTCTGCATGGGCACAGCCAAGCTCTGTGCTGGCTTTATGTCTCAGTGTGTTGGACAGGTGTGAACCATGCATGGTAGAGGTGGCAGTTCATCATTGTCATGAGAACTTGTTGTGCCAAGAGTTGCACTGGCACATCCATACCCATAGTCATATGCACTGCTGCTTCCTGAATATGACCGATATATGCTGGATGAGCTCCCTTCATGGGAACGCCCAGGACCATGACCCTATGGCCTACCACATCTGGGTGTGGACAGTACACTTACTAATGGTACAGTAGAAGTAGTGCCACTATGGGAGTGTAATTGGGCACAGCCATGTCTGACACCAGATGATGTGGCTGACCTATGCCCATGAGTATACCATTCCCCTCCAACATGTTCCATCACAGACATTGCACTTTCCATGGCAACTACCCCACATTCCAATGTGTCATTCACCAGATCCATGGAATCAGCAACATGATGGAGGTATTCATGAATGTCAGCCTGAGCCACATCTACTACCCTGAACATTTGTCTGGAGCACCTATGGGTCTGTGCTTTCATGATGGCCCTATACATACATTGAGTGGCACAGGAAGAGACACCTGGAGCAGGTGGAGGAGGGACAGCAGACCCCCCTGAGTACCCCTATCAACCCTCCTGCCCGGCACCTCACCTGCACTTTGGCAGCAGCCAAACTCAACAGGCACTGAAGCTGCAGTAACCACAATTCCCTGATCAATGACCTCACCCTTCACCTGTCTAATATCTGTGGTGTCACTGGAATGGGTAGTTGTAGGCCTACTGGCTGTGTCCAATGGAATTGCAGGGAATGGCTGTATGTCAACTTAGTGTAGGCTTTAACCTCTACATTCTCTAACTGTGCTTCAGTTTGGCCAGCATCATCATCAGAGTATGATAATACACTGACATCATGTAGCAGAGTGCCCACACTTTCACTGTCATGATCACAAGCAAGAAACACAGGACATTATTAATACCTACACTACTGCATTACAATATATGCTAACAAAGTAACAATGGTGCCACAATTATACACACTACAGCAATACACACAACAGGCCTGACCTCAACAGCTCACAACAAAATATTTCTTTCAGTTGCTCATCAGTACTGACATAAAAATGTGTGGTATACTATCTGCAGATGAGACCCTCCTCTGTAAGCCAGATGGGCCTGGAAGAAGTTAAGCAAGAGGTAATGGTGACATCATCACAATTAAAAGTAATACAGGTGGTAATACTTTTAGTTAGCCCTTAATATGTCCATTAAATATGTTGTCAACAATGATGGCTGTCAACTGAAACCTAAGCTAATAACTGTACCAATATTTACCCCCCCCCCCCATAAAGTAACATATTGATTTCAATTGTTTTACCATACAACAGTATTCAATGGTTGAGATAGCAAATCATACCTGGCAGTTCCTCTTGTGATGTACTTGCTCTCTCTGATGCAGTTGCTCCCACATCCAGGACATGCTGTACTACACTCTCCTGTGAGCTGTCTGGATCCCTGATACTGGCAAGGAACTCTTCATTGGATTTTAGTGGTGGTTCCCTAGCAGGCCATCCTCTGGTACCCATCTAATCATGGCTCACTACAGCTGCTCTCCTCCATGCAAATGTGATCATGTCAGTGGCCCTCTGGCACACCTGCTCATACGTTCTGCCATGGCCCCCTATGGCATTTAGATTAGCATCTATCTGTTGCCATATTTGTATCCTATGAGCCATATGTCCCTGTCCCTTTTCCAGCAGAGGAGCACTATGTTGTCTGAAGACATTTACTGTGAACTGGTTCTTGGCATAGGTGAAGGGAGGTCTCCGAGGATTCACATGTCTAGGTGGCATACTTCTAGGTATCCAAAAAGACAACAGAATGATATTACACATAAGTATCACATAATTAAGAAATACTTGTTTCCAGATAAAACACAAAATGAGCCAGTCAGTATTACCCCTTGTAGAAACATATACAACAGTGTACATATGTGAAATATGATGCCAAACAAGGAGCATGAGAAGAGCAATATATCCTTGTTTGTGCCATAACAGTAACTTACCTGTGCTTCCCCACCAGAAAAGAACAGGCTATCCTTGTTTGTGCCATAACAGTAACTTACCTGTGCTTCCCCACCAGAAAAGAACAGGCTATCCTTGTTTGTGCCATAACAGTAACTTACCTGTGCTTCCCCACCAGAAAAGAACAGGCTATCCTTGTTTGTGCCATAACAGTAACTTACCTGTGCTTCCCCACCAGAAAAGAACAGTCTATCCTTGTTTGTGCCATAACAATAACTTACCTTTGCCCCTCCCAAAAAAAAAAAAAAGAAAAGAAAAGAACCGGAAAATTACACATTGTGCTAACAAACCATCTTTATAATGCTAAAAGTTCTATCAAAGGAAATGTCCCTGAAACATTTGTACATAGTTATCACAATGCATTTCATTTTATTGTATTGCCAAGCATGTACATCACAATGCAATCCATTTTATTGTATTGGCAATTGTGTATATCTCTGAAATTGCTTGGCAAACATGTCCATGACATCAGTACACTTCTAATCAATATATACAGATAAAAGTGTAAAATCTTTTGCTTCAGAATTTTCTTAAATACATTCCAGTATATGCAGTATCTAGCTGAAAAAATGGAAGCATACCTTCTGAAGTTCAATACTCCTCTGTGAATATATATCCCAAAGTAATAGTGTAACAACAGTTTATTCCACATAAACAAGTCTCCTTACCATCTGTTTGCCTAGCTACATGGTTGCCGTTTTATATGGTGTAGATTCACGGTTGTCAGCATGGTGAAGATGCAAATGAGGTGTGAATCCCAAAAAAATGGATCCATGTAGGGATGTAAACATAATTCAGGCACTCCCTCATGTTTGGTTTTAATGGATTGCAAATGTGATGGATTAGTGTTTGGGGGAAGGAAAACATGACAGCATTGCACATAACTCATAGGTTGTGTTCCTTCACATCCAACCTGCCCTTTATTTTTATGGCAGCTGCATATATTATTATTTCCACTTAACATCCTCACACATTTAAAAAGCCAATAATATAGAATGGCACACGGCATGTCTCAGATTCATGCTCAGATACAGAAAGAAATGCCAACAAACACAGAAATGTAAGACCTGTACATTTGCAAGCAATAATCATGACAGGTGATGTGATCACTAGGTACACTACATCCAGAACTACTAAATGTATTAATAATACTTGAATGGTTTGGTATCACTGTGGATGCTGTTGCAGTTGGTTGTGTGCAAACTTTGCTGCAAACCACTTGTGTGCCAAAGAAGGATAAGGCACCCACCCTGTGTTCTGAAGGTGCATTGGAGTGAGATTTCAAATCCAGACTTATGTAGTAATATTTTTTGTGTACTACCAATTTCTAGTGTGCATGTCATATTGTTTTTTTTTTCATTTCAACTACACCTCCCTTTTTTTCTTTTTTTTATCGGCAAGTCCTTGCTCAATTTGCCACATAGCGCAAGCAAGGGAGACAGAGAGAAAAAGGGATGTCAGGTTTGGCTATGCTTATCTGGTTTGTATGAAGTGCAGCAGTGTGCAAACTGGAAAACTGGCCACCCAGGAAGCAGACAGGAGGCAGATGGCCAAAAATAGAAACCAGAAGCATTCAATTAATACTACTGAGCATCACATAAACCACGTATGCAACATTGCACTGCAGTTAACAGTGAGACCTTAAGAATGATTAGTAAAATACGGGATGTCATGTAACTAGTCCTGTCACAGCAGGTGATAAGGGTAGGATGGAAGTACAGATGGTCTTGGGGTCTAGTACAGGGTGTGGAACTTTTGTTTTACTGTTGTAACATTACAGTTTATAGCAATAAAACACAACATAGACAACTGCTTTTTCACCCTTCTTGTGGCAAGAGGTGTAAGTGTTGGACTGCCATGCACATGGTCCTGGGTTTGAATACAGCATATTCCATACACTTTTATTATTGCTCCACTTCACATTACAGACTCTCTCATTTATAACACTTGACATA
The DNA here is from genome assembly GCF_019279795.1 of Protopterus annectens. Classification (NCBI taxonomy): domain Eukaryota; kingdom Metazoa; phylum Chordata; order Ceratodontiformes; family Protopteridae; genus Protopterus; species Protopterus annectens. The sequence goes on along the minus strand of NC_056731.1, from coordinate 1,820,301,886 downwards.
GTGTAGCTGATATTAATTGTATGTATGATAGCTGAAGTACTAGTATTGAGTCAGTTATATATTTATCTATATAATAGCACATTTATTATCAAATATATGACTGTGTGTATACTGTGTACTATATTCCTGCAAGTATATTTTTGCTATCTGGACTGCCAAGGCTTTCACATTTGTCTAATGCAGATAGATAACTGACAGCACATCCAATAACCTTGAAATTGCTTTGCTTGCCACTGTTGCACTCCACTTACCCTCACGCAAACATGATGCTGGGAGGTGAGTACTGGTGAGCATTGTGTCTTCATGAGGTAACAGGTACAAGCTAGCAAAATCTGAGGGTAATGCTACTCAGTGCTAGCAGTCTAAACCTCAAAATGCACTCACTTGAGGCACTCCTTACAATGGAGAACATCGACATCTGTGCAGTGACAGAGACCTGTTCAAGGCTCCAGAAAGCACCCCTGCATTACCAGGCTATAATTCATACCACACCTTTCAACCACCTAACCTGGGCCGAAACACTAAAGGCAGAGACATGTCCATATTCATTAAGGATATCCACACCTCCAGGCTAGTTGCTCAGCATAATACATCCAAGATTATCCAAGTGCAACTAACTCTGGGCAAGACCGCAATCTAAATTGTAGCTTGCTACAGATCCCCCATTATGCCCCAGGATTCCCACTCCTCATTTCTTGATACACTGGAAAATATTAGGGTGCAACCAAACACCCTGATAATGGGCGATTTCAACGACCCTACCATTAACTGGGAAAACTTCTCATACACCAACTCTTTTGCTCAACGTTTTCTGGAATTCATAAATTCCAATACCTTGGATCAACTTACCACACCCCCACTAGGGCAGCAGTATCCTAGACCTGGTCATTACCAACATGGGCAACCGGTGTTCCACACCAGAGGTCAATTCCTCATTGGTCAGATCCGACCACAAGCTAATCACCCTAGACATCCACATCCTGCTCCCCACCCCCCATTAGGGAAACCACCATAAAAAATTTCTCCAAAGCCAACTTCACACTTCTTAAGGCAGAAGTGGCAAACTTCATGACACCCATGCAGACAGACAATAGAGGTATGACTGCTGAATCCTACACAGTGCACTTTATAAGCACTTACATGAGTGCATGGATCATGTAATCCCTAACAGAACCAAGATGCTATCCTTCAAAAAAAGGAAGCCAATCTGGTGGTCCCCTGCCATAAACAAACTCTACAACAGAAGAAAGAAACTGTTGCAAAAAAGAGAAAAATCCCATGATTGGATGAACTCCCTGGTCAGCCTTAGTAAAAAGCTGAGATCCCTCATAAAATCCTCCAAAGCTAGTTACAGAAACTAAATTGCCACTGATTCTAAAGGCAACCACAAATAATTCTATAGCTATGTCAAGAATCTCAATGGCAACACCCAGATCTGCTCTGAGTTACAGCACAATGGCACTAAATATACAGAATCAACTGATATTGCCAGCATCCTGGCAGATAGGTTCAGTGCTAACTTTACCCCCCCCTCACCCCCTAAAGGACCCATCTCTATACTTGAAGAATGAAAAGTTCCTGTAATCCTGGCTGTATAGGTAAAAAACACACTCTCCAAAGCCAAGAGCACAGCATCCATGGGACGTGACAACATCCCAGGCTGCATTCTACACGAACTACAGAATGAACTGGCAACCCATCTAAGTACCATGTTCAATCATAGCCTCACCTCAGGCTTTGTGCCCACTTAATGTCCCACAACAATGGTTATCACACTCTACAAAGGAGGAGCCACCACGGACCCTGGGAACTACCACCCTATTACCCTGATGAGCCTGGTCTGCAAGGCTATGGAGTGTATCTTCATGGAACTTATAAACAATGACATTGGTAATCTTCAAACTCTGGAACCTACCCAGTTTGGATTTGTAAAAGGCAGATCATGTCTCCTAAACCTGATAGACTTCTTTGAAGCAGTCACCAAAGCCATAGTTGAGGGTAAGGTGGTTCACACAGCCTATCTAGATCTCGCCAAGGCTTTCCACACCATCCCCCACTCTGGAAATATAGATAAACTCACCAAACTAGGTATAAATCCCTATGTCGCAAGATGGGTTGTCAACTGGCTCACTGACAGAACCCACACTGTGAAAGTAGCAGACTCCAAATATGACTTTAGACCAGTGACAAGTGGAGTACTACAGGGTTCAGTCCTGGGTCCTCTCCTATTTGGTATCTACTTCTCAAACATACAGGCTAACAGAGAAGGTCTTTGGCTAATGAAGTTTGCAGATGACTGCAAACTAGGAGCCATAATCGAAACTCCTAACGATGTGGACATCCTACAAAGCGGCCTCGCTGAGACAGATACTTGGTGTCAAAGCCATGGCCTCAAGCTCAATGCCAAAAAGTGCATTGTCATCCCTTTTGGTAAAAACTCTATACCCATGAATTACCACATAAGCGGTAGTCTACTTAAAACCGAAAGTGTAATAAGAGACCTTGGGACACAGGTGGACAGTAGTGTCTCCTTTGATAATCACATTGCCACAGTAGTCAGGAAATCCTTCTACATCGCACACCTTATCACAAAAGGTTTCTCATCCAGGAAAAAAGAGGTCATTGTTCCCCTCTACTCGTCACTCATTAGACCCATTGTAAAGTACAACACCCTTTTTGGTATTTACCTCAAAAGACATCTACAACTAGAAAGGCTGCAGAAATACCTCACAAAGAGGATCATTGACTAAAAACAGATGCCCTATGCAGACCGTCTCAAAAAACTCCAGCTATACTCCATCACATATCACCTACTCAGAGGTGATCACTGCCTAACATACAAAGCTATGTCAAAGCCAGAGCTGTTGCACATGCTCCACTTAAAGAAATCCCAATGCCTCCAAGCTACATGCTCTAGGGACCTAAACCTTGTCATCACAATAAACAGAACATGCTGGAGGGATAGATTCCTATCCCAGAGACTTCCCATACTCTGGAAGAAACTACCTATCTATATCAAACAAAGCTCCTCATTAGCACTCTTCAAAAAAAATCTTGATGATTGGATGGGAGATAGAAAATTCAACTCGGGGATCATTTCTGTGACTCTGCTCGACAGGGCCACAGGAAAATAATTTTCTTGGGTGGCGAAAGCCAGGGTACCTTTTTTGGCTAGGCTTATATAGGCCCTAGGGACAATAGTCTAGTACCTACCTATGAACCTATAGTAAGCAGAGCACAACATTTTCAAACAGTGTGCACACTCCCAGTAAACATGATAGCTGAAAGTGGCAGGAAACCATCGCACTCCATTGCTCTTGATCCATGGTTGACATGGCAGGTGTTTCTGGAGAAGTCAGATTTAGGACACAGAGATGGGGTCTTCAGAGTCCAAGATTTTTTTTGGACTACTAGTGAAACACCACAGTGCCAGGCTATTGCAGGCAGACTATTCTAGCTCCCAGTATAAGTTAGAAGCTTAGGATAGTTTTGCCCAGGCTGTATCTAGTGACACCTACATCCCTTACACTAGTGACCAATGTAGATATCACTATAATGACCTACTGCAGAGGAAGAAGGATACATTTGATGAGAATTTAGAACTGCAGACATCCTACAGATGTGTAAGTATCAACTACTGAGAGTACTTGTAAGACTTAAAGCTGAATATAGGCAAGACTGGTATTCATAATGGTATTCTGTTCTGTTCTGTTTTTTCCACAGCTGCCATGGAAAGAGAGATCAATGTAAGAACCCACAAGGATAGATTGATGAGGATGAGGGAATCATGTGGTATGTATTCAGCAGAAGAGTAGAGGTATTGTAGCACTAAAAGTTAAAACATTTTTTTAGTATGTATAAAGTTACATCAAATGAAGTATGCATATCTCCACTGTAAAAGCAAGTATGCATGCATTAGTCTGTAATACAAAGAAAGACTACAATATTAGACTTTAGTCTGAACTTGTAGGTTCAAATACCACACTTTCCAACTATACAATACTGCTAATTCTTTAATTATGTGTAACTTAAATGTTTAAAATAAAAGTTCTATACCAGTAGCATACAAGTCCCAAGGTAAACTGTCATATGTATAATTTGAAAATACATATGTGCAATATAAGCTCATGTCAAGGAGTACTTCCTGCAACTGGCAGTATGGTGTGTATATGTTAGGAGCTGGTAGCCTTAAAAGTAAAAGTTCTTTGTTAGGAGGTGGTAGTGTTAAAAGTAAAGGTTAAGATAATAGAGTCAAATAATTGTATTAATGCATTGTATGTTACATATGAAAATACTAATATTATCTCTTTTTTCTCTTACTCCAACCCTTAGCTCTCTTTTTATTTTAATTTTATTTTTTTATTCTTTGTTTTATTTTATTTTTTTATTCTTTGTTTTATTTCATTACGTCATCAAAATTTGTGCATGTCATCCATGTATACCACATCATGAAATGCTCCACAACACAGCGGGGTAGGCCTGCCCTACAGGATTTGCCTGCCCCCTCCACTGACTCCAGCACCATTGCCCAGCATGTCTGGGACACCACCTCTGCTGCCCTGGCACTACCTGTCCCCTCAGGTAATCCTGACCCAGAGGCTAGTCCAGTGGTTCCCTCCAGGAGCAGTGGCAGAGGTGGTGAGTTATCACCTGAACTTAGTTGCCAGGGATGGTGCATAGGGTTGTGTGCCACACTGTTGGTGCACACCTATACTGGCTGGAGAGGGTGCTCTCCCTCGTATTACATAGTAGCAGGAGGAGAAGAGGGAGACATCAAGTGCTCCAGCCAGTGGCAGAGTGAGATGACAGGAATGACAGTCCAGTAGATGAAGAATCGATTCTCACTGTCACCCAGCTTGATGACCATGTGTTCTAGATGTCCGCACCCTCACCCCAATCATGATGCCCCCCAAACTTTTGTGGCCATCACTGTCACTGTCTCTTGTCTTGTTTATTTATTTATTTATTTAATTAATTTTTGTATTTATTTCTTTGACATTTCTTTACTGGGATGATCCGACTGGGCCACATAACCCATTTTCAGTGGAGGCCTGGGGCGAAAAGCTCCATATAAAAACTTAGTCTTGTCTGTCTGCAATTGCTTCCTCACCTACCCAGCTTACCTGCCCAGGCATACTTACATCCCTTCTCCAACAGTCCTCTTTCTCTAAAAAAAAATGGGCACCGGTCCCACAAAAAAATGGTCCCATATATAGCACTTCACTTACAACGTGTCTTCTTAACATACTTGATTCAGTTCAATTAGCTATACAACATGATTGTGTTGTGGTCACCCCTCTCTCTGGACATAGTCCAAATTCAGTTAATATTTTGCACATATTTTCACTTCATACTATTAAAGAAATGGATAGCTATGGTTCTTTCCTGCCTCCCTCTTGTACATTCCTGCGCTGCTTTCTCTTTGTTCTTCCCCCACTTGCCTCCTATTTCATCACTATCCCATCCTCCCAATTTATTTTCTTTAATGCATTATTACGTGATGGTGTGTATTGTGTACAACACACAGCAATGGTAATATGAAAGTAGTAAAAATTCATAGATACAGTTGCATCTTGTCCTACAAAAATGTATATCTGCATTAACACATGCTGCCACAGATTCAGTTAAGTATCAGGTGTATTTCAAAGACGCAATACTAGTTGTCAGACTTTAGCAATGCAGCTCGCATTTGCTCATTGCTTAGCTGTGCACAAACATGTGTATCTGACATGTGTATGCACTTTGCTAACCATTGGGCAAACCCACTGCTTGCCATGTTATAGAAACATATATATTAAGCTGTATTACTGCTGTTTACTGCCCATTTCCTTTGTATGATATGAAATTACATGTAGAAACATCACAAACACAGGGCTCTATCTAACTGCCTAAGCTCAAACACAGTGTTGTGAGACTTAGGAACACATGTTGATAGCAACCTACACTTTCATCACTATGTGCCCATAGTGGCTAAGCACACAATCTGCATTGCACACATCACACATATGGACATCACATCCAAGATCACAGTAGTCATCCCTTTGATATACTCTACCCTTATCACACCAGTAATGGAATACAATGCTGACATCTGTCTATACCTCAGCAGACTCCTGTAGCTATTGGAGGAAATACAGGGTTATGCCTGAGAAACTCTCAGGTCTCCAAACATGACATACATGGAAAGACTGACATACTTGTCACTGTGCTCAGTATCATGCAGGCTGCTGAGATGTGACCTATGGTTGCCCTGCAGAACAGTCTCAGACCCTGCCCTTCTGGAATGATGCACATCTGCAATTAAATGGGACAAGAATAATTTTCTCCAGGGTTTTCAACCTAACCAGTGACATAAACAAAACATGCTGGGAAGTCAGATATATCACACAATGATTTGCAATCCTCTGTAATAGCCTCCTACTGCATGTAAAGAAGTGTCTCTCATTGACCTTGTTCAAGTGCCACCTTGAGCACTGGTTGGGTAATTTTAAAGTCACTTCTGGGCAGGTACCTATGTCTGTCATGGACAGGGGAGGTGGTGCTGCTCACAAACTTGCTCTGCTAAAAATGACCATCCAACTATGCTCAGTAAGTGTACATGTGTTTTTACACAGCTAGGTTTCTAAACACCCTAGTGCTATTAGGCTAGTAGCCTCATATGAACCTATGAAGCTATGTGCCTCTGTGTGCCTCCCAACCTGTTGTCCCTACATGGTCTGCTGATGTCATCTACTATACGTTCACCTGCACTCCTGTATAAATCAGACCTGTGATGTGGTGCTTGAATTAAGCACTGTGTTTTGTAGTCTGTGTTCTCAGATAAGTAGGGGTTCTGTTTTCACTTTAGTCAACTTGGTGTGTGTGAGAATGTATGTGTGTGTGTGTGTGTGTGTGTGTGTGTGTGTGTGTGTGTGTGTGTGTGTGTGTGTGTGTGTGTGTGTGTGTGTGTGTGTGTGTGTGTGTCCCACAGTTACTGCTCCAATGCCATGATATGATAGTATGTTGATACTTACACAACCCTACACATCATACCTTTCAACCTCTTAAAGCAAGACATCTGGACAAAGACATACATAAAAGTGGCACAAAGGCCCCAAAATAGGGACAATGTTTAAATATTGCTCTTACAAACTCACACAGTTTATAAAATAACAGGTTTTGCATTAGCATGACTTTTCTGAAGGACATGAAGCCAAAAACAAATGGATGTCATTATTTTTGAAATTCAGTCTTTAATGATTTACCAGTAATTTTCCAGAAATCCACAATTTTATGAAAAAAATGGACCAAAAATATGAAGCCAGAATCTGGACATTCTGCAAAGATCTGTACAGTTGACTGGTATGCTACACACCCATTTCATACAGGCCTCCCAACTTCTTGTCTCCCACATGGCCTGCTGATGTCATCTGCTATAAGTTCACCTGTACTTCTGGATAAGTCAGACGTGTGCTGTGGTGCTTGTGTGAAGTATTGTGTTCTATAGCCTGCGTACTTACATATGCAGAGGGTTCTATTTTCACTGGTGTGTGTGTGTGTGTGTGTGTGTGTGTGTGTGTGTGTGTGTGTGTGTGTGTGTGTGTGTGTGTGTGTGTGTGTGTAAATGTTTGCTGGATAGGGTTAGGGGGTTAGGTGAGTTGTTGCTTGAGATTACAGAGAGCATTGTTGTTGTGTGACATTACAGAGAGCATTTTACACCAGAAAATGGGACACTCTTACCTTTTCCTCAGTAGACACCACTGATGCCATCAGCTATAAAGTGTTGTCTGACACACTACAAGTTGGCCTAGAGCAGTGACACTTGCATAAAGTATTAGGTTTTGTAGTCTGTTTAACTAGATAGGTAGGGGTTCTATTCTTGTTGCAGTCAAGGGTGTGTGTGTGTGTGTGTGTGTGTGTGTGTGTGTGTGTGTGTGTGTGCGTGTGTGCGTGTGTGCGTGTGTGCGTGTGTGTGTATGTGTGAGCTGTTAAATGACACTACAGTTACCCCAGCATGTGGGACACTGTTATCTTCTCAACAGACACTGCTGATGTTATTACCTATAAAGTGTTGTCTGACACATGCCATGTCAGATTTGAGCTGTGCTGCTTGCAAAAAGTATCAAGTTCTGTAGTCTGGGTAATTTGATAGGTAGAGGTTCTGTTCTCCATGCAATCAAGTGTGTGTGTGTGTGTGTGTGTGTGTGTGTGTGTGTGTGTGTGTGTGTGTGGGTGTGAGAGAGAGAGCTGTTGCTTGACATTGCAAAGAGCATTTTACACCAATATGTGGGACACTGTTATATTCACCTCAACAGACACTGGTGATGTCATCAGCTGTATCACATTTTTATATATGCAGTACTCCACCAAGGAAGGGTCACAAACTGGTGTAGATGCCAGGCAGAAGTCACCTCATTCTATACAATAACAATTACAGTGACTTTTAATCTATCCACATACATCATCGCATGGTTTGTAGGCCCTGTGTTATCTTGCTGAGAAAGTCCTGTTGTCATTGCAGGTGCTGCATGTGTCTGGTGAGCTACATGTAAAAAAGACCATTATAATGAATTAGTGTTGTAATGAGGTTTGACTACAGTGCTGTCATACAGTCCTAAGATCTCAGTATGATGGCAAGACTTATGATGTGTGCAACATAGCCTTTCAATTGCAGTGTGGACACTTCCTGGTCAAAGTTCAGATTGCTATATACATGTGGTCCCAGTGCATGCTTCACTGGGTTTCTGCATAGCAGGACTGTTTTCAATGCTGTCATTAACATGGAACTCCATTTTTCAGATGGACAGCATTACAAACCCACATTTCTGCATTTATTTGTACATTGTGCGCCTTTCTCGACACTCAGTTGTGTGTGTGTCAGCTCCTCCTGTACTAAGTTATCACCATTGGTAGACTCAGTAATTGCACACAATATTCAAGAATCAGCAAACTTGGTAAGCCAAAGGCCATATACTTTAGCCTGAGCTGTCAAGAAAAACTGTTCAAACAGTGAAGGGCCAAGCACAGATCCCTTGGGATTACCAATAGTGACAGGTCTACTGGTACAGGTGGATTCACCAACTTTCACATGATGTGTTCTGTCAGTGAGATAAATAGTTATCCATCAACTGATATAAGGTTTAATCCCCAGATTGGGGGGGGGGGGGTTCTTAATGATGCCTGCATGTGTGATTGTGTCAAAACCATAGTCCAGATCACAATAGGCAGTATGCACTGCCTTACCTTCATCCAGGCCTATCACATGGAATCATTGGGCTGTGACAACATCACATATCACCTACAGTGTGACTCAGCACATACACCATCCTGATATGATTGAATACACAGTTCAACACACCCTCCACATTGCTGTTTATGGGGACAGGACCTGATGCATGCATGTATAGAGAAATCCTGATTCTCCTCGATGGTGAAGTAGACCAATATGTCATCATGGACCTCTTCTACATGTACACTAGTAATATTCCAGGTGTGTGCAACAGACCTGTGTGAATTATTAATGCTACATTAGGTCCATTATATCTGATAGATGTCCTCAAAGAGGTCATTGAGGACATACATGATGACAAAAGTATCATCTTGTGGAACTTGAACAGGTCAAGGCATTTGACCCAAATCCACACTGAGGTATTCAATCAACACTGTCATATGAGGCCATAAACAGCTATATTAGCAAATGGTTAGACCAGGGTATGACATATGTGGCATCTCACTATGTTGAAAAGTGTGACATGACCTACATCTCAGGTCCAGTGATCAGGTCAGTACATCAGGGGTGTCTGCTAGGCCCTTTCCTGCCCATTAGTTAAGTAATGAACAACACAGATGACATACACATGTTGTGTTCAAACATCTGCTTGAAGGACTACAGCTTGTGGGCAATTATTGATGCACACTGTGATATTAGTATAATACAGACAGTATCAACACATACCAAAAATTGCTTCCACAGCCATGACAACACCTGCATTGAAAAGAAGCATGGAGGGATTTATTGAATCAAGAGCCAGACACACTACTCAAGTATAAAAATAGATGCATGACTGCATATCATACTCCAATGCACTGTACGAACACATACATAAATGCATGGAACTAGCAATACCCAACAGAACCAAGATGCTCTCCTCCAAAAAAAGGAAGCCAGTCTGGTGGTCCCCTGCTATTAATAAACTCTACAACAGAAGGAAGAAACTGTTGCAGAAAAAGGTGAAGTCCCAAGACTGGAAAAATTCCCTTATTAGCCTCAACAAAAAGTTGAGATCCCTAATCAAAACCTCCACAGCCAGCTATGAAGGCAGAATTGTGGCAGATGCTAAAAACAACCACAAAGCCTTCTATAATTTTATCAAGAATCTCCATGGTAATACCCAGATTTGCTCTGAGTTACTGCCCAATGGTACCTCCTATACTGAGCCAACCGATATTGCCAACATACTGGCTGACAGATTCAGTGCCAACTTTACCCCTCTCTCTCCCTCTAAAGGGCTAATCTCAATACCAGAAGAATACCAGGCACCCAGCATTACTGCATCACAGGTTAAAGCTGCATTGTCTAAAGCTAGGAATACAGATTCCATGGGACCCAACAATATCCCTGGCTGTGTTCTACATGAATTGCAAAGTGAACTGGCACCACATCTGTGTGCTCTGTTCACTCACAGCCTCACCTCAGGCTTTGTCCCTACTGAATGGCATACTGCTACTGTCATCTGCTACTGTCATCCCTCTCCATAAAGGAGGAGCGACTACAGATCCTGGAAATTATTGCCCCATTAGCCCGATGAGTCTGATATGTAAGGCTATGGAGCACATCATCATGGACTTAATTAACAAGGATATAGGGAATCTCCAAACTCTAGATCGCATGCAATTTGGTTTTTTGAAAGGTAGATCATGCCTGCTCAACCTGGTTGACTTCTTTGAGTCAGGCACCAGAGTGGTGGATGAAGGTAAGGCAGTTCATACAGCCTACCTCAGTCTGGCCAAGGCCTTGGATACCATTCCTCACTCAGGAATTATTGATAAACACAGCAAAGTAGGCATCAACCCCTATATCGTTAGGTGGGTTGCAAGCTGGCTCATAGATAGAACCCACAGTGTAAAAGTAGCGGACTGCAAGTCAGACTGCTGACCAGTCACAAGTGGAGTCTCACAGGGATTGGTCCTGTGTCCTCTCCTGTGGTCCTGGGTCCTTTCCTGTTTGACATCTACTTCTCAGAAGTCCAGCCCAACATGGGGGTACTCTGGCTGACCAAATTTGCAGATGACTTTAAGCCAGGAGCCATTATTAACTCCTCAAGTGATGCAAACATCCTATAGAAAGGCCTCACTGAGACTAATGACTGTTGTCAAAACCATGGCTTTAAGCTTAATACCAAAAAATGTGTTGTCATCCCCTTTGGGGAAAAACTCATTTCCTACTAATTACCACATTGATGGGAGCCCACTGAACACTGAGGGCATTATAACAGATCTGAGGACACAGGTTGACAGCAACCTCTCCTTCGACCACCACATTCCCACTGTGGTCAGAAAGTCCTTCTATGTGGCACATCTCATTACGAAATGTTTTGCATCCAGAAAGAAAGAAAGAGGTCATCATTTCTCTCTACTATTCTCTCATTAGACAAATCATAGAGTATAGTACCCCATTTGGCATGTACCTCACTAGACTCCTGCAACAGCTGGAGAGGCTACAAAAGTACCTCACAAAGAGGATCCTAGGCCTTAAACACATGTCTTACATGGGCAGACTCAAAAAACTCCAGTTATTCTCTGTCTCATATCATATACTAAGAGGTGATCTCTGCTTGACTTACAAAGCCATGTCTGACCCAGCTCTGTTAGAAATGATGCATCTAAAGAAATCCCAATCCCTCCACACCACACACTCCAGAGACCTCAACCTCACTAACACAATCAACAGAATATGCTGAAGGGACAGGTTCATAACCCAGGGACTACCCATGCTCTGGAACAGACTTCCCATACATGTCAAGCAGAACACCTCACTAGCCCTCTTCAAGAAATCTTGATGAGTGGATGGGAAATAGAAAGTTCATCCCGGGAATCATTCCAGTGGCTCTACTTGATAGAAACACTGGGAACTAATGAAGGGCGGCATAATACCAGAACACTTCTATGGGCTAGGCTTGTAAAGGCCCCAGGGCCATTAGCCTAGTACACACCTATGAACCTGTGAACATATCAACCTATAATGTAGACATCAAGCCTTATAATCAGACCAATAGGTATGTGACCTGTGTCCTGTTGTAGAGGATAAGTGGTGCATCCACCAGCATGTTGTCAAAGTTTTGACTACTCCCTTGAATGTAACACAAGTACTAGGTATGTGAAGGACATGCACATCAGAGGCCATAATAATTTCATGGTTCCCTTCATTACACCAATAACTGTGTACAATGCACTCTTTTTCATGTACCTCCCTACACATATTCCAGTGATATGTAACTGAAGAGTACCACCTTTGTTACAGTGCACTGTCACACAGCTTATTGGTCATACCAAGGTATTCTTTATTTGGAATATACATGACTGTCTCATGGTGCAGAACACCAATCTAGTTGTTACACCAAATGCATGTGTGCTACCTGCTTGGCTTATCCACACACTATATACATAGGTGTTTGGTGACATTAATGGTATGCACCCCTTTTGTGACAGTGTGGCTTGTGCCATATGTATATGCCATGCACACAAGGCAACTAGCCTGTAGTGTCCATATTGTTGCATACAGGTATAGCAGTGTCCCTCCTAACACCTCCTCCAGATATTACAGTGCTAGGACAGTGTGCGTGGTTACCCTCATAGAGTTTGGATGTTTCATACTAGTTGTGTGGTGTGTGTGCATGCTCATCTGTTATCACTCTACATCACACATGTTATGTCAGAGGCATGGGATTTGTGGTGGTATTATTCAGCTTCACAATATGCACCCTACCCCAATTGTATATCAGATTCCTGATAGATGTCTTCTGCATTATTCATGTAAGGATGCTTATCTCACACATGCATCCTCCCCACTGTTATGTACCTTGTGTGATAGTCACAAACAACACATTTTCACTGTACAGTAAATACTGAACCATATAGATATGTGCTTGGTATTGCTGCTACAACCATCTTCCATTGACATGCCTCCTCTACTATACATAAGGGAGTTTTACCTGTGCTCTTTCCCTGTGTTCATTCCTGGAAGTCATTTGTATGTCCCTAGTCAATACACACACTTCCACTGAGTGATCATTTTACATGGCAGTCCATGTCCTGTTACAGATCATTAACACAGCTTCAGTACAGAATGCCAGGAATGAGATATCAAAATATTCTGCACTGTAGGTACACTGTCCTGTACTGTGTTTGGACCATATACTTCACATTCATACCTCTCAACTGTCCAGATATTCCAAGGATGTCCATCTATTTTCCTTATCAAATATGTGGCTTTCTGCAATATCACTGGGCTGATCATTGGACTGATGTGACTCCATATTACTTACATTTGAGTGCATACTTCTCAACTGTCCTGATCTGTGTAAAATTTCTAGTTTTTGTCTCTTATTTGTGATCTTTTCCTCATAACATTTTTTCCCTAGCAAATCATGTTCATGTCATTGCAGAGTGAAGTTAGAAACTGATGACTGTCATCTGAGTTTCAAACTTCATGCTCTCCATAAAGTTCATGCTAATGTACAATCTATTTATTCTATCATCTTCCTATATTTGGAAGTGCAATATTAAAAATCTGTCCCTATTTCTGGGCCTTTGTGCCCCCATTTTTAAGGCTTTGTCCATATTTCTCATTCTAAGAGGTTGTGAGTGTTACATTCTAACACATTCCTATGTGACATTTATGTCAATATGTCTCTATTTCTGGTTATGTGTCCCCTCATTATGCTGATCTTTGTGCAGATTTGTTGCACTGACAGAGTAACAGCTATTTCTGAAACCCTGGTGATCATTGTGGCATTCCACTCAAATCCACGGACCATAAGTGCTCTGCTTTACATGGAATTGATATCCACATTTGCTAACAAGGTTTTGTGACCAGCAACACTGTTGTGAGCCAGGAAACATAGCTGAGATGCACTGCATCCCATTAATATGCATTGCATTGCATGCTACCACACACTGTGCACCCCAATATTGTGCGAAGTCTACACGGAGTTTATTAAATCCGAGTTGAATTTTTGTGCCAGCTGAACCACAGCTTCATTGTATGAGGAATGATAGGGGTCCCCCAACCCTCACTCCACATATTATAGTTGCTAGTGGATCGGATAAAATTTTGGCAGAATTCTTACTAGCTATTACTGCATGATATCTTGCTGATTAGTATTATGTTTCTTTCAATTTTTTTTTTATTTTCAAATATAATTGAATAAATTCCATAATATTTATAAATATCATCTAAATTAACTATTTACACTATTTATATTAGCCTGACACTGTAACAAATCTAATATGTACAATTACTGTATAAGTATGTCCAATCCGTTATTAGAATGTCTAATCAGTCATTGCATGGTGTCAATCAGAAATAAAACTTTTCCCCAAGGGTTGTTGATAAATGGCTTTGGATACAATCTTACTTCTTTAATTTTAGTTTCCAGTAATGCTGTGACCTTCAGTAGGCTGTAGAAGTCTTCCAAGGTTGGTATTGTATTTGTATTCCATCTTTTTGTTATACACTTCTTTGAGATTGCAAGTATAGTTCATAGAAGATACATGTTTGACCTGTTCAACTGAGAACCTCTGTTTACATTTAATAATACAAGAGTTTTAGTTAAATAAAACGATTCATTAAATAAGGCTTGTAAAAAGTTAGTAATACCATTCCAAAATGGCTTATTTTTAACACAAAGAAAATGTGGTTCCAATCTGCATTGAGTACTTGCTCACATCTCCAACATCTTCCTTTAATGGAAGAATTAATTTTGCTGATTCTGTCTGGGGTTAAGCATACTCTGTGAAAGCATTTCCAGTTAAAAACTTTCCAGTATTGTGTGAAGGATGTATATTTTATTGATAATAATATATTTGTTTTAATATCTTCAGTTAACTTTATTGAGTGTCCTTTTGTTATATGTTTCCAATATGAGTTTTTCTGGGTATTGTTTTATAGTTTATCAGTATTTTGTAAAACTTTGAAATACTGTTTCCCATGTCAAAGTCATTATATATGATTTCATATATGTATTTCGTAAATTTAGGTATTTCTTTAAATTAAGACTTATTAATTATTCTACTTAAATATTGCGAGTATGATAGAATATTCTGTAAAGTTAGCCAGTCCTGTTGTGTTTTTTGTATGTTGTTAGTATTACTTGCATATCTAAAACTTTTAGTTCTTTGATACATTGGACCCAACAAACAAATCCTTTCTGTTCCCAGGAATAAATAATTTCTCTAAATATTTTATGTGGAAAGTTCTTGGTGACTATAAATGGTGTTAAAAGATCAAACCAGATTTTTAGGTCTATATTTGCATTAACAATTTTCCTAAATGAGTCAATGTAATAATTAATCATGCAAGTTTTAGTGGGTTTAGTTATGTGATATTGCAGACTGATACATAATATGTGCCATGGCAGATTGTTTATATCTGTTATTTGAATTTTTTTTTGTAAATCAAATTAATTTATTAATATTATAGTTAGTAATTCTTTCCAATTTTCAGAATAATTTGGACTTATCCAATCTGAGATTGTTTTAGATATTGATGGTTTTATATATGTTTCTATGTCAGGAAAGTTTAATCCTCCCTGTTTCCATGGTCTGATATGATGTATTAATGCTAATCTGTTTCTTTTGGGAAACCATAAAAGTTTTATTAGGCATGAATTTATTTCTTTAAGTATATTCTTTCTGGTAACAATTGTATTGTCAAGGCTGTATATAGGATCTTGGGCAGTAAAACCATTTTTATTTACTATAGTCTATCTTCAAATGTTAATATTATTTTGTTCCATTTTCCCACAGATAATTTAATTGTATTAATAATATTATTGTAGTTTTTTGAGACTAGTTCATTATTATCCCTGCATAACTCAATTCCTAGATATTTTAAGGTAGATTCTTGTTTCCCTATGATGTGATCCCCCTTTGTTTGCAGTTCTTTCTATTTAGAAATAAAAATTTTGATTTATTGAAATGGAGTCCTAAAGTCATGTAGAATTTGTAAATGAATATATCTAATTCTTCAAATGTCTCTTTTGCATTATATAATATTAGTAATATGTCATCAGCAAATAGCATTATTTTAGAATGGTATTGTTCATAAACATCTATTCCTTTGATTTTTATATTGTTACAAATTAAATCTGCCAATATCTCAATAGCCAGAGCAAATAGTATTGTTGACATGGGACATCCTTGTTTAGTGCCTTTTGTTATATGTATAGATTCAGAGGTAAAAGGACTTAACGTGACATATGCTAAATTATTTGTATGTATATTCTTTAGGAGACGAATAAAGGATGCCAGAAATTCAAATAGTTTTAGGATTTTGAATAAATAGTCCCAATTTAAGGAATCAAAGGCTTTCTCCATATCTAAGCCAATTATGAGTGTTTCTTTATTTTCTTTATTAACATAATCTATAAGAGAAATTATCCTTTTAATATTGTCACGTGTATCTATGATATATAAATCTAGTTTGATCATTATTTATTGTTTTGGATAGTGGTATTTTCATTCTGTTAGTTAATATTGTCATAAATATCTTATAATCATTATTTAATAATGATATAGATCTATCTGAGGTACAGAGGTTTGGGGATTTGTTTTCCTTTAGGATTGGTGTGATTAAGGAATATCTCCAAGAGGGTGGAATTAAAGCTTGTGACTGAATTTCCAATAGAGTTTTATGGAAGAGGGATAGTATCTTTGAAGGAAAATGTTTATCTATTTCAATAATTATGTCATCTATACCTGGAGCTTTATTATTTTAGCTTCTTTTATTGGATCTGTAATCTGTTTGTAGGCTATGGATGCTTGGCGATCTAGTTTTAATTTTTCTGGTATTTTTTATATTGGAATGTTTTTCATCTAGGTTTAATTTATCAGTATGTATATTTTCTTTTTGGAAATGTTCCATATAGTGATTTCTATAGGCATCAAGAATGTCACCTATATCTGAGACATTTCCCCTTTGTTTTCATGAAATATACTTTTAATGTTATTAGCTTTTGATTGTATTTTGATTCTTGTAGATAAATCATGTAGATATTTGGGAGAAGTGGCCAGAGTATTAATTTTTCATTTTCTAGAGCTAAACTAGTTTTATGTGTTATAAGTTTGTTGTATTTATTGTTTAATACTTCTTTCTTTTTCATCTCCAAATTGTCTTGATTTTTTTCAGCTTTTACTGACAAAAGTTTGGATTGTAGATCTAATAATTCAGAATCCCATTCTCTGATTTTTTTATACCAAGTTAGGGTTTTGTTTTATATATATATATATATATATATATATATATATATATATATATATATATATATATATACTTTTAATGAGTCCCATATCATTATTTTGTTTATCTCTGTGGTGTAGTTAATATCTAAGAGGGACTCTAATTCAGATAATAGCCATGGTTTAAACTCTTTAATTTTAATTATATATGCTGGAATTCTGGAGTTAAAGATTAATGGTTTGTACCCATTTTGAAGATTTAGTATCAGTGAATTGTGGTCTGAAAAGGGGCAGGGAGTGATTGAGAAATTAATGATTTTAGAGTATAAGTCATGGGCAGTAAATATTTTATCTATTCTAGTTTGGGTACCAAATTTGTGATCTTGATGGGAAAACAACAAAGATTTATCTTCTTTAAATTTGAAAGTATCTTCAAGATGAAATGATTCTACTCACTTGTTTAAAGCTTTGGATACATTAGATGTATGCAGCAGTCTTTTATCTGTAGTTTCAGAAGTATTAAATATACAGTTAAAATCTCCTCCTAATATTAAGTTGCCTTTATAGTTATTGGAAATGAAATCCAAGTGTTTTGTAACAGTTCCTGATCCAATGCCTGGGAACCAATATAGATTGGCTGGTGTCCATAATCTGTTATTATATTTAACTATTACAAATGCCATAAGGCCTTCTTTATTTTCATACTTATAAATGATTTCTGGGTTAATCACATTTGTTTTCCATAAAATTGTTACCCCTTTTGACTTTGTTTTATAAGTGGACTGGGCCAATATTATATACTCCTTGGGATTCCATTTGTAGTTGTCATTTGTTTTGAAATGAGTTTCTTGAAGGAAGACAATTTGTGCTTTGTTCAATTTTAAATATTTCAATAGATGTGATCTCTTGTTAGGATTGTTTAAGCCATTGGTATTTAACGATAATAAAGTTAAATCCATCTTTGGTTATTTTAACTATGTATTTTTTGTTTAAATGTGTCTAGTAAACATTTTCCTCTGATAACTATAAAGTATATGTTTGAGCTTTTAAAGGAAATTATCAGTATTATACTTTGAAGGTTTACCAATAAAGTAATGTTTTGGTCAGGCATACTAAAAATGTTTTTGTAAAAATAACAAATTTAAGTTCATAAATGTCAACAAAACTAAGATCCGCACTAGCCATGGAATGAAAATCATTCCTAATCTGATGGATAAAATTAAATCCATCAGATTATCACTCATACCTTGACAAATCAGAACATCTGAGTTCCTTCAGTTGAATTATCATATGGAGAATATTTATAATAAGAATAAGCAACATTTATGTTATTTTGAACAGATATAGTACTATTATAGATTAGACAGAATTCTAATACAATATAATGTCTACTTGTTAAATAAGCAATTAATATTTACATGAAAGATAGATAAGGAATTCAAACATAGTAAAGAAGGATATATCATATATAAAACCTCACTAAAAGATTATAGCACACAGTTATTTAACATATTCACCCTTATTGATGAAGTCTTTCAAAATGTATTACTTAATCTAAATAGATGATAATAATATTTATACTTAATGTTTATAATACACTGTATTTTACTAGATATGTCATAAGTTAAATTTCATTGTTTGTCAGCATTTAAGTAATCACTTTGTTTGTATAATCAGCAAAGGATAAACTGAATGATTATTGTCAATTTAAGACTATTTGTTCAGAATGTGTTTGTTACATGTTGTGACATTCCTAGTTCAGGCTTCTATTGTTTACCTTAAACAACTTTGTCAGTTTGATGTCATATATAAAACATTAGTTACCTTGGTGACAGTTTAATTATGTATGGTCAATATGGGTTACAAAAACTACAATTCAAGTTAAAGCAATTACATGACTTGTTATACATATTTACTTATATAAGAAAATCATCACGCTTCCTCTTGATGTTCAACACAGTGTATGTCAATTATGACAAGTTAATACAGCAGTGTTATTATACTCAAGCCCGTGTTATTAAACTGAGTGGTTATTGTCAATTTAATACTATTTGTTCAGAATATGATTGTTACATTATGTGACATTTCAAGTTCAGGCTTCCACTATCACTCTTGAATAGCCCCATCAGTTTGATGTCATGTACAAAACACTAGTTGTCTTGGTAACCACTTAAGTATTACACATGGGCAAGATGGGCTACAAAAACCACAATTCAAGTTAAAACAATTACATGACTTGTTATACATATTTAATTATATAAGAAAATCATCAAGCTTCCCTTTGATGTTCAGTGTAGTGTATGTCACCTATGACAAGCCAAGACAGTAGTGTTACTATACAAAAACCAAAGGTATTGAATCCAGATTTTAATATCGAAATCCAGCGGACTGCTTCATCTATGTGACGATTATATATTTTGTGTCCAGTTTACTAAAATTAAACACTACATTGTCTATCAAGCATGTGTTTTTTTTTTCTTTTTCATCCCTGCTGTAGCTTAGTTATTTGACACAAGCTGCTAAGCATTATCATTGCTGTGTTCCCATTACCATAGCAACCTGGGAGTGTCTGAGCAATGCCAATGTGTCTGCAAACCACTCACCAGAGGTGCACGATGCACCCAAAGCAAAGCCTCACCTCACCAGCAACCCCAAGCCCAAACTTCCTCCCTCCCAGTCCAGCAATAGCCAAGAAAAGAACAGAAAGCAAACAAGTCAGAAAAAAGAGCTAATAAGCAATTACATGACCCGCCACACACATTCACCTATACAGGAAAACCACCACGCTTCCCCCCAACATTCAATACAATGTATGCCATTCATGACAAGCCAAAACAGCAATGTTATTAAACTCAAGCCCATGTCATTAAACTGAATGTCTGTTGTGAATTTAATACTAGTTGTTCAGAATATAATTATTACATTCTGTGACATTTCAAGTTCAGGCTTCCACTGTCTCTCTAACCCGGTTAATTTGATGTCATGTACAAAAACACTGGTTATCTTGGTATCCATACTACCCATGGTCAAGATGGGCTACAAAAACTACAATTTAAGTTAATACAAATAAATAACTTCTTATAATGTAATGACCACAAGCTGTTAAGCGTTATCGTCACTCTGTTGCCATTACCATAGCAACCTGGGAGCATCTGATACTGTTAATGAGTCTGTGAACTATTTACCAAAGGTGCGCAATGCACCTGAGGCAAAGCTAAGCTTCACTAACATCCCCAAACCTGAATTCCCTCCCTCTCAGCCTGGCAACAGCTGAGAAAGAGCTGAAAGCAAACAAGTCAGCAAAAACAATGAAAAGCAAAAAAAAAAAAAAAAATACCAGACATGGCTGCATCCATGCACACCACATCAGGAAGGAGCAAGCAGCACACAAACCCATGATACCCGCCACAAATGACATCAACCATATCCATACAGAATAATAATGACATTTGTACTAGCCGCCAAGCACAGCTGTATCCATGCACACCATTTCAGGATTGATTAAACCGCACTCGTAGCCATAATACCCGCCATAATTAACACTGACCATAGTTAATCAGAATAATGATGGCATTTGTAGTAAGAGCTTGCTACTATTATTAACCAGGATAGACATGACATTTCTATATCATACTTTAACTGAAGAAGGCATTAGTCTCCATAACAGCATTTATAAAGAGAAAAACACTCTACTGTTACTGCTATTATATGTTGCTTTGTTTGGCTAATATATAATATAAATAGCAACCCATCTTGACCTACTTTTATTTTTGAAGAATTATTGGATTTTTGAACATTCTGAATAAATCATTACTGTTTCTCAGTTGTTTAAAAAAAAACCTCCTTTTTAAAATAAAAACAGATGACAGGTGATGTACCATATCAGTTGATACTTTGAGAGATGTAGTTATAAGAGTTATTTTTTTGGGACAGCTCTCTTGGAATTATTTTTTTGTTTCGCCTTTCTAGCATCAGTCCAAGTATTTGTTTCTTTCATTCTTTTAAGAGTAGGGGCCATCCATTCCATTTCTTCTGGAATAGGCACTATTGTTGTTGTTTTTGATGAATATAGTAGCTTCTTCCAAGTCATTAAAGGTCCTCATCTCATTGGCAAAAAGTATTTTTATCTTGGCTGGAAAGGCAAGCTGTGCTTTAATGTTTTGTTTCAACAGTTTTAGTATTGGCCAGACTTTTTTTCTTTGTTGTAGTATTCTGGAAGAATAATCATGATCAAACCTTATCAGGCTTTGATTGTATTTTAAGGGTGATTTTCTCCATGCAGATTTTAATATTAGTTCCTTGTCCAGATTATAACTATGGATCTGGGTTGAGTATTTGTTGAATTAGAGGCAGGTTTCCTCAGTGCTCTATGCACCCTTTCAATTCCAAATTAAAGTCCCTTTTTCAAGTCTAAAAATTCAGGAATCTAGGTTGTTAAAAATGAGATAATGTCTTCACTTTCAGTGTTTTCAGGCAGGCCAAAGATCCTTATGTTGTTTCTCCTTTCCCTGTTTTCCAAGTCATCTATTTTGTTAAGCAGCCAAGTATTCTGTTTAAGCAGAAATTCTTTTTAGGATTCTTGCTCTTTGAGTCTCCCTTCAATGTCATTTAGGGAAGTTTCTATAGTTATTATTTTTCTCTGGTGTTGCTGTAATAGTTCCTTAAGAGAGTCAGTCTGTTTTTGAGAATTTAATTTGAGGTTTCATTTTTAAAGCCATCCATCTTCAAAGATAATTCCTGTAAGGTAGTTGTTATCAGTTGCTGTTCTTTTTTCAAAGCAGCAACTGGGTGAGAATTCATTGAGTTGTTCATTTTCAGTGATTCAATATATCTCCAAGTTACCTGACAGGAAAATTTTTGTATATCTCCACCAAAAATGATATTTATGTAGTTTAGTAGCTTATCTATATATTTCTGATGTTTTAAACTTGAAAATAATAAAAGTTTCCTATATTATCAGTGGCAGCTGGTGACTTCAAATTAAAAGGGGGCTGCAGGAGACAGCTGAATGGGTGGGGCCAATGGGAAGGGGTGTGGCCAACTAGAAAAGGGGTGGGGCTATGCTCAGAACCACAACAACTGGAACTTTAATTAAATATACTGCTCTGGATGCTAAACCATCATTATGAGAGTCCAATCAAGACAAAATGAAGTGTAGATGAAAAAAATATTTCAATGCATTGGTTACATGACAGCTTACATCTAGATGGAAACGCAAAGGTTGTGAGGCATGAAAAAATAAATTACTTTTTAAATACATTACTGGAATGCCAGTCAAAATAAAGTATATATATATATATATATATATATATATATATATATATAAAACAGGCAGCACTCAACTCAAACCACTTCTCCTTGCACTGCAGTTCTAATTATAATTTATATTCAGCTTTATAAAATGACAAAGGGTTATGCTGAAAGTAGCAATCTCTGTGATGCCCCCACTTGTAAAAATGTTTCATATCCAAAAAAGACCTGCTGCCTGACAACAACTATCTACTTGTTTCATAGGGAAGACATGAACAAAGTAAAAAATCAACAGCAAACAAGAAACAAGGTCAAGATAAATTGCTTAAAGGATTACTGCACATGTTATGGACAACACATGATAGATTGGTAGTTTAGTTTATGGGTAAAGCCTGCAAAGATGACTGCAAGTCTCCAACAAATATAATGAGCTACTGAAAATACTGTAATCCTGTCTTTTATTACATATACTGTCATATGCATTTCAATACCTAAGCCTTAAATGTTTTCTAGTTATGTAAATATTCTCTGCATGGCAACAACAAAAAGGCTTTCAATGTTGGTAATTATTTAACATTATGTTTATTAAAGCTTACTTGTATCTTACAATCTCTGACAAGCTTACCTGGTGGTCATTAAAGCATTGCTACTTAAACACAGAGCAACAGGGCACTGCAACAGAATGCATTTTCTGAATAATAAGAAGCATAAATCAACAGTATAAAAATATGACAGAAAACCAAAACATTCTGCAAAATCAAGAACAGATGAAAAGCCACTGTCGTACTTGTGTCTACCTTGGATGGGGGAATATTCTGCACACTTACACTGCATAATTGCTCCTCGCCTTGCTTGGACACATCCAGAGTCACTACATGGGGGAGTGGGGTGCAACAAGTATGTCACAATTTGAAATGTCTCTGGCTGACGGTGATGGCTTTGACACTCATACCTCTCAACCTCAGAGCAAGAAATCTGGACAAAGCCATACATAGAAGTGGGACACAGGCCCAAAAATAAGGACGATTTTTAAATATTGCACTTATAAACTTAGAAAGATAATAGAATAGTAGTAGGTCTTGCATTAGTATGACTTTTCTGAAGGGTATGAAATCTGAAACTCAAATATCTGCCATTATTTTCTACCTTCAATCTTTAACAATTTGCCACTAATTTGCCAGAAACCCACAATTTTATGGGACCAAAAATGTGATGCAAAAATATAAAATTGCCACACAACACAGCTGGGAACCTGTCAAAGAAGGGACACCATTTTATTATTAGCACTGTTAACTTGAGCAGCTAACAAAATAAGAGAATCTACATGCATTTCTGAAATAAAAGTAATCTATAACTCTGATCATTACAGTTATTTATAATTGTAAACCCTCTATATTTTCTTCCAAAAATTACCATTTTGCATAGGGATTATTAGGGGGAGAGCAACATTTTCAGCCAAAATTGGGGACAGTTGAGAGGTTTAGATATTCCTAATTTAATAAAGCAATTTATTTGCACATAACTCTCAACCTCTTAATGCGGGAAATCTGGACAGGGCCAAATATATTGGGGGAACATACAAATAGTACTAAAAACTGCTCTTGTATAAACTTAAGACAGTTGATAGAATAACAGTTCTTGCTTTAGCATGCATTTCTCTGAAGGTTATGATGTCTGAAACTCAATGTCTGTCATTATTATTGACTTCATTCCTAAATGATTTGCCAGAAAACCACACATTTTATGAGGAACAAACCAAAAATAAGAAGCAAATATCTATTCATTCTGCAAAAATCTGGACAGTTGAGAGGTATAGTTCAGCCAGGGCTGTCTTTGAGTTTGCTGCCCTTCCCCCCTCGCAAAATCATGGTTGAATGGAGACTCCTCCCTGCAGCCATTCCAATGTCCTATTCCTTGGTTATTTCACCCCATTTACCATAAACACTGCAATGTGCATACTGCTTTACTTCTGTGATGATTTGGTTTTCATTTGAAAGTTTTATTTTGCATTTTGCAGCACAAACACTAATAGATATCTGCTAAACAAAGCAATGTAGTCTCACAATGAAAATAGACTTAGCATTAAAACTTCTCTGCCCTTGAAACTCACATTCATTGAAACAGCATTGAAACCCACATTCAAAGAAAATACATTTTGCCAGCGGCAGATAAAGATTAACTTTGGGCTGTTTTCAAATCATAGGCCCCTTGCACATAAAACATACACGTGCTCTTTGATACACCTTCCTGACTGTATTAAATTATATTCCTTGTACAATACAGTACAGTTGTTAGAGGGCATTTTAAATTTATTGTTTTGAACATTTTTCCAGTAAACAATGAAACAAAATGCATGCACCAATAATGACAAAACTACCCATTTCAGAACATTTCCATCATAAAAGTCTATTCAAACTTTTGCAGACCACCAGTATCAGTTAATATGCATGATCTCTGAAGAAGTAAAAGTCATCTCAATAACTCGACATTAAAGAGATCTGTAACTAATGAAGAGGTTGCTGCTAGCAAGCAACTTTATATTTCATTGTTTCATCTACAAATAAAGTGTCTGATGCTCCTGAGGAATAAATTGCTAGTAATATTGCAATAGAGAATGGATGGCAAAATTGCTAGTAGTATTGCAATAGAGAATGAATGGCAAACTCATAACAGGTTCATAGTTACTAGGTATCTTCGCCAAGAAGGACTGCAGCATCCACCCCCTTTACAACACAGTACAGTATCAGCAATGCATCTACCTACTGTGGGAGTAGAACCCACAGCCTTCTGCATCAAAAGCAAGTACACTACCTGCTGTGCTATTAACAATGCAAGTGTACTCAGCATAAGCAGCACTAAACTTTTGTTCCCCTCCAGCTCTCAGCTCCTTGTAAAATCTACTCAACACTCAGCTGCATCTCTGAACTTTGCAGCACAAAAAATCTTGAAAAAGCCAATATTTATTGGGGGGAAGCCCCAAAACCAGGGACACATATTAAACATTGCTTGTATAATGTTGGAAAGTTGCTAGAATAAAATGCTGTGTTACCACCATACATTTCACTGCCAAGTCTTAAACCCAGGACCCTGTGCAAAGAAGTCAAAGCAACATACCACTATGCCACATCAGCTGTTTTCTAAAAGAGAGCAAGACTGAAACTTAAATGGCTACCATTTAGTGAATTCAATTCTCACCATAGCTGTCAACCTCTTAGCACAAAACACCTGAATAAAGCCAATAATGAGGGAATACAGCCCCTAAAAATATTCAGTGAATTCAGTTCTCACCATAGCTCTCAGCCTTAGCACAAAATACCTGGACGAAGCCAATAATGGGGGAATACAGTCCCAAAAATAGGGACAAATTTCAAATATCCATCTTATAAACTTAGAAAATTGCTAGAATAAAAGGTTTTGTGTTACCATGTACTTTCTGAAGAACATGAAGTCTGAAATTCAAATGCCTGTCCTTTTTATTCATTTAACATTTGTTAACCAATGAAAGTCTGACTTCGAACAAAAGCTACTTTTCAGCAGAGGCTCAGGCAGAAACAGTCCAGACACGTGTCTTCATAAGATAGGAGGACACCAGAGCACCCAGAGAAAATCCACACAAATGGCACCCCAGCCAAGAATCAAACCAGAGAACTTGTAGCTGTCAGGCAACAATGCTATCACTGCACTACTGACTGTGTAAGGACAGAAAATACAGAAACCACAGATTTTATTTTTATTTATTTAACATTTGTTAACCAGAAAAGTCTAACTTGGAACAAAAGCTAATTTTCAGCAGAGGCCCAGGGAGAAACATTCCAGACACATGTCTTTGCAAGATGGGAGGACACCAGAGCAAATCCACACAAACAGAGGGAAGACATACAGACTCCACACAGAAGGCACCCCAGCCAAGAATCAAACCAGAGAACCTGTAGCTGTCAGGCAACAATGCTACCACTGCACCACTAACTGTGTAAGGGAAAAAAAAACAGAAACCACAGATTTTATGAGGAACAGAACAGAACAAATATGAGGCAAAATACGCAAATGTTTTGCAAATGGTGGTGGGTAGAGAATTCCGGCTCTTTCCACCTACACTGATGGTACAGGGTTCAAGCCCACCACCATGTATCATAAGTTCTCTCTAGCCACCAGTATATAGCAAATGGGGCATCACACACACAGTACCTGACTTCAGTTGAGTGTTTTATCCTCTGTCCCATTCAATTTCTTCCACAGTATCAGTTCCCTGAGTCCATATCCCATTCAGTGTTTCCCAAGTCCTGCACAAGCTAACAGCTGGTTTCACCACAAGAGTGTAGGCTCAACTGTCCTCCAGGCTGGTTTCCCCATGAGAGTAGGCTTCAGCCTGCAGACAATGCAGTCCAGAGTTTTTCCGTTCTATGCGGTGGTCACCGCATAGACATCTGGGCATCTGCAGGGCAGGGATGCCTTCCCCCCTATCCGGACTGCCAACACAGCAGTCTAGAGATCTGTGAGTTCCAGGAATTCCATGCATGCATGCACAAAGTTCCAGGACTCACAATTTTTTTTCTTCTTTCTACAGTTCCGGGACTCGCAATTTTTTTTGTTTATGTTTTTTACTTCTTTCTACAGCTGGGGGGGGGGGGCTGCAGTCCAGCAGTCCTATAGCACGAGCCGCCCCTCATTATTATAGTAGTTTATGGAGCTCTGAAAATTCACTGCTCTCAGTTGGTCATCTAGGCTCCGCCCCATTAGTATTATGTTTTAATGTTGCACAGTACTGTTTTTTTTAAACTCTACATCTACAGAATGGAGATGATCATTTAAATGTTAACACAAAACACAAAATTCCATGCAGAAGCATTAACACTTTAGGAAAGGTTAAAAAAAAACAAATAATGTCAAATTTTGTAGTTATAGATGCTGCCCTCACACTATGCTCCCCTCTGCAAAGGAACTCTTAAGGGTGTATGTATAACTTGTCTGCACTTGGCTAGCTTCTAGTGCCTACTTACAGAACATTCACAACAGACTGTTTTCTTGGATCATGCCTGGTGGTCAAAACTGCACATTCTGCACCTCACTCCTTAACTCTCATTGCCACTACCCCCAACATCATTTCCTTAACAGCCAAATCATACCATCCACTTTTGCTGTCAAAGTAATCACATTTACTTCACTGAAGATGATACTTCCTTCCTCCTCATCTTACCCTATCAACTACATTATAAACTATCCCTCTCAATTAAACTAACATCACACACCCCTTCCACCACTCCCCCCCCCCAGATTTAACCTTCAGTTACTCAAAGTTTCCACAACTTGAAAGCAGTATGGATGCAGGTCATTAAGTTATACTTTTAACTTTTCTTTGATATCAGGGATGGTTCTTCATAACCTCTAATGTGTATCAGTCATTCCACTCCTAAAAGTACCACCTCTTAACTCCACAGCTGACTACTATCTTATTGTAAATATATGTCCCCTTGCCAAAGTTCTAGAAAAAAAAATAATGTTATAGCCAAACATTAGAATATATCCAAAACTACGATCTGCACTCAAACAAATTGGGATTAAGCTGAAATACAATTCTATTACAGCTATTTACTCACTGACAGATGACATGCTCTCAAAGGCTTACTCACTGATGCCACCTTACATGATTAAAAAGAGCATTTTAGACTGTAGACCATCCATCATTACTCCTTAAATTATTTAAGAGTGGAGTTTCCACTGAAGAGGTGCAATGGTTTTGCAACTATCGTTCAGACTGGACAGTTATAGTTACAAGCAAAGCACTGATTCTGGTACCATTACCAAATGTATTCTAAAAAGCACTCTGTCTGGCCCACTACTATTTCTTATGCAGATGATGTTTTTGTTACCGGGCCAGGCAAACCTTATCAAACCTTACCAACAATTAATTATAGCACTCCAAAAAGACTTTAGCTTAATCTGGAACTCACTAGGGGTAACAAGCTATCAGTATTCTAAAATTCACAATTGTGACATTTAGTACCCCAAAAAAGAATCTCAGCTGCATGCTTTTTATCCATGAAAGATCTTACAGTTACAGCTTTTCTTTCCATTACCCATTAGAAGCATTTAGGGATGACTCAACCAAAGCTTTTCTTTTCATTTGCTTTCTAAACTATTGTCTATAAAGTTTTTAAACCACCTAAAAGTTTATTATAAGGTGTTTTATCTACTTAATACAGAAGCAAGATGACCTTTTGCCAGAATTCAAAGACTAGAGTATATCCTTCTTATAATCACCCACCATTTATTCCACAACAGAGCCATTTTACCACACAATGAAAATAAACTATGTAGGTGTGCGCATTCACTTATTTAAAAGCAATGAACACTATTGTTTTATAGTCCAGCAAACCAACTGGTTATCAGTTACAGAATGAGATACACTTCTGTTCAACACTTTAACTTTTAAGTTGCTAAATGAAAGCTACCCCCAGACCCAAGCTAATGAATAGTCACAGATTTTGAGATTCCTTTTACTCTCTTAGAAAACATGAAAGCCTGCAATTTATGAGGCCAATTGTTTTTCTAGCAATTTTAAAAATCCTTCTCTAGGATAACACCAGTTTCGTGGAATTCATTGCCATTTATAATTATTCATCAAAACAATTTGTCAATCTTCAAGTAAAACCTAGTTATAACTTATGAATAAATCCAGGTGTCTATGACTGAATAAGTGCAATTAGCCTGCTTCATCTGACTGACTCCTTACCAACTCCACTACCTTATTGCACATGTATTATCACTTAGTTGGAAATTATATCCAAAATATTTCATTTTTTGGAGGTTGCACATATATTACATGATAGTTTATTGTGTTATAATAGCTTATACATGTAAATAGTTTGTGCATATACTGTATTATATATACTATTTTATTGTGATTCTGGTCTAACATCTTCTATTGTTAGTATTAGTACTATGACATGTATTATAGTAATAACCCATGCCTGAGTGTGGGTAATGCTGGATTTACCCATGGTTGGTGTGGTTTGGTCATGAGGGAAAAGCCTGAGTGGCCAAACAAAGACAACCGTGGGTAAATCCAGCATTACCCACACCCAGGCGTGGGTTATTGCTATTATACAATGACATTATTTAAGAAAACAAATACTTACTTTTCTTAAATAATGACATTGTATAATGCCTCCTTGCTGCCCTTCCACAGCTGTCTGGTATTCTGCAGCATTTCTGATGTATTGCGCATGCGTATGCTTACGCAGTACATCAGAGCTGTGGGTGGAAACAACGGAGAAAGCAAGATCTCTGTTGTTTTTTACAAAGTGTCTCGGTATGTTAAAGGAATTTAACATAGCGAGACAGCTTTAAAAAAAGCAATGGAGAAAGGAAGATCTCCATTACTTTTTTAAAGCTGTCTCACTATGTTAAACTCCTTTAACATAGCGAGACAGTGTGTAAAAAGAAACGGAGATCTTGCGTTCTCCATTGCTGTAAAAAGACTTATACTAATGAAAAAAGTCTGGGCGACCAGACCTTTTTCCATTAGTATAAGTCTGATTTACAACATGCATGTTGACCAATCAGCGTACACATTTTGGAATATTAATGGGGGGGGGTCATTGTATGATACTGTATAATCTATATCTACATTGTGTTATACTAACATATGACTGTACAACTGATTGATATATATTTTATGTTGTGTTATACTATTATATATCCAATGGTATGATCTGCCATATTAATATCAGTAGTATTTATTTATTTATTTATTTTACATTTGTTTACCAGGGAAGTTCGACTGGGTAGTTGGCCCATTTTCAGCAGATGCCCAGGACAAAAGCTCCACAGCATAAACTAAAACAAATACAAAGTTTAAACAGTTAAAACTAATACAGCAATTTGAGCAATTATAACAGTAACAGAGACTTATATGCATTCTTTTATAGTTAAGTTGTGTACAGTTGTAACATAGAATACAAAGAGGGGACATTGCGGGTTACTATGGAAAAAAAGATATAGAATAGACAGGATATGACCTAAAGAATTAAAAAAAGAAAAAAGTGGGAAAAAAGCTTTACATCTACAGGGCAGGTAGCAAAAAAGCAGAAACAGATAATGGGGCAGATAGTAAGAAAGCACAGACAGATAATAGGAGAAAAAAAGATGGAGGTGTTATAGTAGCAGAAAAACATTTAAAACAGGTAGGAAGGGAGGGTATTTAGCCGGGTTTAATGCAGATCCAAGTGTTGTTTAGGTGTTGTCTAAGCAGTATATTAAATTTGGATGAGTTGGATATATTGAGTATGTTTTGAGGCATAGTATTTCAAGATTTTGATATTTTGTTGGAATACAGGGAGTTGCCATGGCTATTGCTGGGTTTAATTACCTTCAGTAGTCGTTTTTTGGGAGGATCTTGGTGGCCTACAGTTGGTATGGGGTTGTACAAGGTCACTAAAGGCTGGACAGTTGGCTAGGTGGTGCAGAATGGTATGTGCTAGGGCTAGCTGGTTGAAGGTCTGTAGATTAGGAAGTTCCAACCACTTTAGCTACTCTAGTGTTGAGCAGTGATGTGATCTGGATGGCTGGTTAGCAGCAAATCTGGCTATTTTACTACAGTAGGACTCCAATTTATTTAAGTCTGCTTTTCTTAGGTTTGCAAATACTGGTGAGGCATATAAGAGTGTGGAGAATAAATGAGTTCTGGAGACGGACGGTCTGGTGTTGTCAGTTAGGAAAGGCTTGAGTCCACATAGTGACCCTAGCTTAAAATTGACCTTTTTGGTTGTTATTTCCAGCTGTCTGTCAAATTTAAGGCCATTGCCTATTGTGACACCAAGGAGTTTAGTGTGATTTACTTGTTTTATTAATGTACTGTTTGATGACTAGATTGTAAAGGGGGAATAGTGGTCTGTTTTTTGCCACTGGTAAGGAGCATGAGCTTTGTTTTGTTGGGGGTGAGAATAAGCTGACAGTCTGAAAGATATTGTTCAATATCTAGGAAGAATTGTTGGGTTTTTTTTGTTTTTTTTTATAAGAGTTCCGGAAGACAAGGTGCTGTGCATATGAGGGAGGAATCATCAGCATGTTGAATTATGGTTGCATGCTGAGTGGCTGTACAGAGTTTGTTTGTAACAATGGAGAAAAGGGGGGGGAACAAGGATACAACCTTGAGGTACCCACAGAGGCAGCTAGTAGAGCTGAAAATTCACTTTCCCACCTGACTGCCTGTTGATGGTAAAACAAATAGCTGGCAAACCAGGATAGGCAGACTGGGAAAGGTTTAAGGCAGCTAGCTCATTAATAAGTTTTTGGCGTGAAATTGTATCAAAGGCCTCTGATATATCAAGAAAGATGGATGAGACAAGTAGGCTATTGTTTCTATGCTTGTTGATTGTGTTAGTTAAGCTAACTAAAGCTGTTGTTGTACTATGTTTTGGTCTAAAACCATGTTGGGATGTGGACAAAGGTTATTATTTAGGAGTTGGTCAAGTAGTTGTGAATGAAACGCATTTTTCAAGTATCAAGTAGCCTGTAGATCTTGCCCTAGCTTACATATACACCTTAAAATAATCTCTAAGGCACACAAACTTTTATGATACAATCGGGATGCTTGTCTAGGCTAATAAGGTCCCAGTGGCCATTAGCCTAGTATATACATACAAACCTATGAACAAGTGATTTAGATAGGTTTTATTAACAACCTGCCCCCTAGATGATTTAATTGTGTAGTTCTGATGTACATTTTAATTACATTTTAATGTTTTAGTGTTTTCAATAGTCCCATTGATTAATTTTAACAGAGTCCTTACAGTTTAAAACTGTTGGTGCTTTGGTGAGTTTAGTACAGTGTTTTGTGATAGTTAGCTGAATGTATACAAGCGGTTTCTAATGCTATGTCCATTTTTAACAGTAATGCCATTTTTCTGACTGGGTGGGCACACACACATACACACACACACACACACACACACACACACACACATAAAATATGTAACATTTGTTTTACCAGGATAATCCGACTGGACAGCTAGTGTCCATTTTCATCTGAGTCCTGGGGAGAAGATCTCCAGGAAGTTACAGTGTGAATACATGGTAGTTAAAGAATAAAGATTAGTACAATGCTGACATTTGTAGAAGGCAAGAGAGTTAAATGCAATCACTGAAGTAGGATAACAAGTGGTAGAATGCTAACATATAAAAAGGCAAAAACAGTTAAATGCAATGCAAGCT